>NC_090926.1:650642026-650983850 GCF_040938575.1 Ambystoma mexicanum
TTGCTCCAAAAACGTATTTTCCCTTTCTTTGCTGGCTTCCCATCTTGTGGAGGTGGGCTTCACCCCAAAACTGATTTTCCCCCTATACTCCTACTCCTTGCCACTGCCTTCCATTCAAAGGAACCACGCCCAATTGATGTTTGGGGGTGAGTGTTGCAGGAGGAGTGCTTAACTGTAGGTGCTATCACTTTGTGTGGAATTGTTACTTTCCTGTTTTGTCATTAAAACAAAAGCGAATGTAACAGTATTTCAACCTGATTGTATTTTCCTGTTTGTCATTATAACAAAAGTGAGTCTAACAGCCCATTTACACTTGGTCGCTCTAGATAGGATATTGCATTTGTGTGGCTGTTGTATTTTGATTATCCTCATTTACATTGAATAATAAAATAATAAAATATCTTGTTAATACACACCGGCCTGGTTCCCAATCCATTGTGACATGGGGTGCTTATGGAGATTGGGTGCGAGACGGGTTGGAGGCCTACTCAGAAAGAATACGTAGTATACTAAAAAAATAAAAAGCCTTTTACTGTGCGCCACATTCTTTGTAGGGGAAGGAGTTCCCTGGCTGGTGTGTGCCATGTAATAAACCGTGACAAAGGGCACTGCTAACAAATGAAACATGTTGCCACAGTAACTTCGGTGCCACTGTTAAGATGCCTATTCTCATCTGCATTTTGTAATGCTGGTGGTGGCTGCAGGTGGGCAGGTGCCTTGAACAATTGCCCAAATGGGCGGGCATTGGCAGCAGCCACTTAACTGCTGCCCATTAGCAGGGCAGTCAAGTGGCACAGTGAGTAGAGCGCTCACTTTGACATTCGTGCAGAGCCTGCTAAGGCAGGTTCGAATCCCGGCGGGGACAAAATCAGCCCTTCATCCTTCCGAGGTCGATAAATGAGCACCACACACCGTGGGTAATAATAAGCAGCGCTCAGATACCTGAGGGTTCGTAGCGCTATATAAATGCCAAATTATTATTATTATTATTAGTTGACACACAGACAAGTGTGAAAACGGCCTCCCAGGAGCTAGAGCTGCAGGGCCTTTTCTCCCAGCTGCAGGGCCCTTTCTCCCAGCTGCAGGGCCCTCCTGAGGAAGCAGCCACCAGTAAAATGTCCTCGTCCACTCTTTGAAGTCCTGGTATCCAGCAACCTCGCCCACACTCCCGCCACCCCTGGTTAGGTACACTACTGCCCTCCTTCCCATTGCACTTTGAAGTGACCTGTTGGCATTGAACGCTAAACAAAAACCGCTAATAAAATAGAATTGCCATTGTTTAAATTACTTTATCAAGCGTCTTTGCAACATGCGACTCCCCAGGTGTTTTGTACTACATCTCCTATAACCCCTCCCCGTTGTCTATGCTGGCTAGGCATTATGGGAGTTGTAGCCCAAAACATCTGGAGAGCGAAAGGTTGCAGACCCCAGGTCTAAATTATAGTTACCAGAACTCATTGCTCCACTAAACTTGGTTTTTGCACAGGTAGCCCACAAGATGACACAGCAGGTCAGTAGAAGTGCCCCCTCCTGGTTGCAGTCCACGTGCCTTTACCATAGAGCTACACCCTTTCCCTTTTAAAGGGCAACTTCCTGAGGCAAACAGGAAGTGCCAAATATAGAGTGACGTTTTTGGTGGATAAACTCACATCTTGAGATGAGGGCATTGAGGAAGTTGGGCATTGCACAGGGTCAGACTGGGACATAAAGTTGTCTCGAGCACTAATGAAAAAGTGTCCCACAGCTGTAAATGGTAATTTATTCTTTTGGTGACAAACTGTTTGAATAGTACCCAAGGGGGAGTTTTGTGATGAAGTGTGATGCAAATTGTGCAATTTAAAGAACATTTATTCAGAAACAATGGCCAAAACTACTAGGCGCATAGTGAAATAACTCATCAAGCTGGCCCATATTGGTCAAAGAAGTACCCCACTTTGACCCAAAAAAAGGGCCCACACTAGCACTTTGCGCTTTTGGTGCCCTGTAGGCCAGTCCGAGCCTGGCATTGCATACAGTTTTTAAGCAGGCACCAGGCTTGGTGTACAGGACAACGACATTACAAATCTAGTTCTGTTTTTGTTCCAGAAAGGCTGATAAGATAGGCCAGTGGGTTGAGAGCCTGATGCATCAGTCTGTGGGTGAGCTCCAGTTCAAAGGTTTGATTTCCAGTGTTGTTGATTACTCATTCCACATGTACGGACGACAAATAGCACAATTCTAACATCATGTATAATCTAGGAACCAAGACACATTCATGTTGTGATATAGATTCGATCCCTTTGTGTTTTAGTTATCCATGAAAGAGACAGAGAGCATCGCAATGCTCCAACCCTGTACTGCCGATGCTACTGATATGTCTAGACTGTAAAGGTGAGCTTTGCAAGGCTACTTCACATTCCATTACATGGTGTCAGGCCATTTGGGATAGGTTCCGCTTCCATGCCCCACACATTCCGAGGCCTCTCTGCTGAGATAGTACCAATTGTGATGCTGAAGGTCTATTTTGTTCATATATATTGCAGGGCCTAAGTGGCAACAGATCTAAATCTCTACTTGAGGGACATGCCTTTTGAAATCGTGTGGAGTGCACCATGCTGGTAGGCCTGACCGCTACACTCTGTGTCCTTGCTTAATTTCCTTTGAAGATTCAGACACTTTTGTTTTCTGAACAAAAAAGGATCTTTTGGTTAATCAATATATGTACTCATTTTAAGCACCCTTTACCATAGTGTTAATGATGTTATTTATATAGCGCCTTCACCAAAGTGCTTTACCTAGAACATATTTACATACAATATCACCCAACTGGAGTTGATACTCATTTATCGACTTCAGATGGATGAAAGGCTGAGTTGGCTTTGCCGGGATTCAACCCTGCGACCTGCAGATCACACACAGATCGCAGCAACAAACGCTCAACTTGCTGAGCTACCTTACCAGCGTATAATTAATTATGTGGCAATGTTGATAGTTGCTTAGATAGCTCAATGGGCAGGGCATCGACTCCTGACATCTGTGTTGAACTTGGAGATCACAGATTTGAATCCCACCGTGAATGACTCCTTACGTTGTGGTGTTGTGCAGGGTTAACCTTGGCACGTGCATTCACCGACTCAGCCATGTGGGCTTCACGATGTTGTGGAACATCAGCAGAAAACCTGACCTCTGCACGGGTGGAATGCTGTTTCCTAAGATTTATCCTCGTGTTTGGTAACCTTGGAAATAAATGCTGGGGAAAAACAAAAGGGAAAATAGATCTTCTTAACCTCAAGAATGAAAACTGTTTCCATGAAAGAGTGATAATGGATTTTCGACCTGTTCTGGCTGTTCTGGCATTCCTCCCAGAAGTACCGCGGCTGCGAACTTGGTCGGCACTACAGTGGAGGGACAGGGGGTTTGGGCACCAGTGGATGGCACTGCAGGCCGAGATCACCCGTGCCAAGGAATAGAAAGGGGACGCTGGTGGATTTAAAAAGGCCATCTTTTTATTATTAGAATGATTGAGTTGCTTGCATGACCCGGATTGTGAACAAATCACCCGAGGCCACAGAGGTCACGGAAAACCCCCTAAAGGGCAACCAGCCGCGAGCTTAGGCTGGGCCTTAATGAATTGTTACACAATTTAAAATTCCTCCAGCCTCAGCACTGTTTTATTGTATGTTGTGCGCTGCTAGTGCCAACGCTCTGCCCCCTATCGACAGTGAAGCGCACTTCCTTTCCTCTGGAATTCACCCGAAATGTGAGACTTCTTGCTGGAGGACCCCGCCACACCGTGCAGGGCTACACCCTGGGCAAAATATTTTATGAGGCCCTTTAACGATTTATTTTGTAACTGGGACAGAGGTGCAAACAGGAGACTAAAGAAATCTCCCTTTGAGTTTATGTGTGGAGGAACCCAAATATGGTTATTATTATGATAGAAAACCAACTACAGCAAAGTTATGTTTCTTTACTGGAGAAAGGTTTATTACAGACTAACTTGTTTGTTATATTCATGAATATATATAGGATGGCATGGCGGCGTGTGGTGCGTGACGCAGCACTAGGGAGTGCCCTGCCCCTGTGTGTGCATTAAAACACACATCATACACAGTGACAGCTAAATTATATTCAGTGCTAGTTGGGGAATTTTTTTAACTGGATAGGCTTAAGTATTTGCATCAATTATTTGAGATCACAGAGGACAGCGAGGGAGCCCAAGCCAAAAAGGGTTGCTTAAGAAGGGACCCCGGGAATATTTTTGAAAGAATTGGTTAAAAGGGTGCATTTTATAGCACTTTCTTGAAAAATTGGGTAAAAAGGCACACACATTGCAATTGGTGTAGTATGGTAGCACATGAACAAATCCAATAGATCGAAGTGCATTTCCAATGCATTTCATGTGCCCTTTGCCTACAACATATGCCAGTATAAAAACATTTTCCTGCTGGCTTTTCCCATACATGTCCATGCAGGCTGCACCAATATATGCCAGTATTACTATATAAGGACTGGACTCACAGCCAGTAAGAAATTGCACATATACACAGAAAGTATATCCAGATTGTCTGTGCACCATAAGTGTTATTACTTATTATAACATTCAATGTATGCCAGTCTAGCCATCTGATAACACTTATGTTTACTTTTCCCTGGCCCCGCTGAAGATGAGTAGGGGCCCATTTCAACATGATAGTTGGGGCCCCCCATTGCATGGGGTGTATACATTATAATGAAGACAAAGAAATACCGCCAGGTGTTAATAGCTGCTGATTATCACCAGATGGCCAGCCAGCAGGGAGCTCAAACACCAAATCTCCACTGAAAAGCTTAACATCCTTCTTTGTCTGCAAGTGGCTGGTGTGAATGAACCAGTGTTAAAAGGCGATGAGCTGATAACACTTCTGTATACCCCAGGGAAGTGATGGCCGGAAAGGCCTCCAGCAAATGCAGCACGTAAGGCGAGCACTTCAAAGTGCACATTTCAAGCACCAGAGCAAAAGTTATATAGAAAGGAATATGTCCCGCTGCACTGTGTGAGGCTGCGTTGGCTATTTCTGATCCGGCCATACACCAAGACCAGACCCTAAGGCCTCAAGCAACTCCTGTCTGGCAAAGGCAGGTGCGCAGGGTGCTGCACGCCTTGCCACTCACTGGTGTAGCTTGCTGATTGCCATAACCTCTCATTATGTTTTTCAAATGTTGGATGCTGCACTGATCACTGATAAGCAGAGAAGTGAGCCATGCGATTGCTTCATTTGGTCTCATTACAAATATATCACGCTACTTCTTTCACCGATAACACATCCTGACATTTTGCACCTTGTATCCAGGAAGTTGCTGCACATTCACCTGTATTACTCTTGATGAGCAGGGCGAGGCTGGCTGGCCTGCACCTGGCCAACCTCTCCATTTCGCCGTCACTGTTGCTTGCTGCAATCCCACATGCCTACCGTAGTTAATGGGACCCCAGCAAGCGGCGACTGTAAGTGCCTTCACATCTGACTTTAATGCTTCATTTGCAATTTTGCATTCATGATCCCACAATAGTCTAACGCAGCTTGGGCACCTTACCGACTACCCCCTTACCTTGCGTCTGTCTAAGGCGGTATCTTGCACTCAGACCTGCCTGCAACCACGGATTTGGACTTTTCTTTCAGCCTTGTGCTGCCGTGTATTTTACCTGCCTGTAACTATTGTCTCAGACTCTTCATTGAGCCCCATACTGCTTCTGTATTTGATCAAACTGCAACTGTTGCCTACTTTATCTCATTTGCCTGTCTGCATCCTGATGTAGTCCCCCTTAGCATGAGGTTAGGCATTGCCAGTCTGTATACACTCTTACCAACTTTGTCTCATTTGTCTGTCTGCAGGCCGGATGTAGCCCCATGTACTATGAATTAAGGCTTAGGGCCGGATTCATGGAAAAGTGCGCATTTCCTCTGTTGTTGCCACGCACTGAGAACGACGCTGCAAGAGGCTTCACGCAGAATAGAAAATGCATGCCCCGCGTATTCATGGAATCTACTGCGCAAAGTAACCGTATTCGCTAGTCGAGCCCGGAAGGCCCCTAACACGCCCCCACGCAACCCATAAACAGCCAGAACAGCTACATTTGCATGCTCACCCAGGCGTGATTACACGCACCCTTCAAACAGTGCATGGGGTCCCCAGCAAGTAGGCCTGCATCTCAGGGGCACTGCACAAGGTCCCTTTGTTACTGTTACCAGCACCCCAACAACATGTGTATGATACTTCATAACTTATGTAAAACTATGAAAATCTGTGTGCGAACCTCTGTAAACCGTTCCTGCACCCCACTACACTGCATACGCACACCCCTAAGTTAGATTGTAATCCCATCTGTGTGCATGCACCCCTAAATCCAACATGCAATCCCACCTCTGTGCAGTGATTCCTATGTGCAAGTGTCTGAAGGCCTGCCTTCGGGCGGCGTAGAGATCGAGGGATTTGCGTGGCCATTTCTCTGCTGAGAGGCTGCGTGCGTGGTTCAGTGAATGCGTGTCGTTTGGTGCAATTGTGGGGATGTGAGGGACTGCCTGCGGCTGTCCCTCGTAACACTCACGTTTTTGCATGTTCTTTTCCATTTTCTGTGTCCCGCCCGCTTCCCAGCCCTCTGTGCAAGCCACGGCCAAGCTCTGCGTGGTATCTCACGAGCCTGCGCAAGCCCTGGAAAAGTACAGCACATTAGATTCCACAAATTGACAAACAGGATTACATACGCAGTTTGGTGCGCAAGCCCCCTATTTCCCACGCAAATATTTTTATTTATTTATCTATTTATTTATTTATTTATTTATTTATTTATTTATTTATTTATTTATATAGCGCTAAAGCCCGCAGGCATCGGAGCGCATTCCAAAAAGACAAGACATGTAGATGCAGAGACGGGACAAAAAATTAATGGACATGGACATGGAAAAATAATTCCATGAATTGGGCCCTTAGTGTTTACAAAGAACCTTGAATGAGCACCTATCTAAGTTTTGAGCAATGTGCTCCAAATTAAGAAATAGGTTTTTTTGTCAAAATTCTGCCTCGATAAGGATTTAGGTCGAAACACGTGTCAGCTAGAAGAGGCACATGTTAACCTGTGATTAACAGAACAACTTAATGTATGTTTGTATTGTTGTAATTCATATGTGTATGCACATAATTCATGGGTGAGCGCAATTATTAGGATTAAGGATCGTTTTATGATTACCTTGATACAGGAGGTGGGCAAGGCCTTATATAATACCCATTGCAGCCAATACCCAACTTAGTTGAACAGGTATAGGCCAAAGCGCACGGATATCAGGATTTGCCCAAACTGTGTATCTATATAGATTCACCATTTAATTTTAAACCAAAACAAAACACTTACCTTACCTCCATGCACCCTCCATACGTGCCCCACACAGCCAAGGGAGGACCGCATGGTCTTCCGTCCACTCCAGCACATAGATGCGCTGAATGACAGGAGATAACTGATGTCCTGTCATTCAGCGTATCTGCACTGTCAGCACAATAATGAGAGGTGGTGGAGCTTACTTAGGGTGACCAGATGTCTCGGTTTTCCCGGGACAGTCCAGGGAAATCGCCCTTCGTATCGGGATTTTTAAAATTTTAAAAACCCCGTCTGGGGTTTGCAAGGTGGGTGGCTACAGTCCCGGTTTTTGCCGGGACCCGATTTCGAAATCCCGAAATCGGGTCCCAGTGCAACTCTTCCTTTTGCAAATGGGGATGTGAAATGCTTTTCACGCCCCCATTTCCTCCCCTTCTCCTTCCTGGTGCTCTCCTCCAATGAGAGGAGTGTGTCTGTGAGCTCACCCCCTCCACCCTCCTGCAAAAGGCCAGTGCAGTAGAAGTAGGACTACAGTTGGATTTGTAGTTACAGTAGTCCTACTTCTATGTCTATCACCTGTCCTAGTTTTTTTTATCTGGTCCCCCTAAGCCAGCGGTATGCAAACTGTGGGGCGCAACCCCCCCCCCCAGGGGTCTGTGGGTGCATCCCTGGGGGGCCCTGAGAGCTCAGAATGAAATATTTAAAAAAAAGGATTTTTTTTTTTAGATTGTAAGAAATGGGCAGGGGTGGCTCACATGATCGGGCTGAAGCATGAAACTGTCTCAGGCAACAATGAAAAAGTGGCCCACAGTTTTAAATGGATATTCATTAATTTAGTCACAGACTGGGCCTCATTACAACTATGGCAGTATGGTAACAATGGTGCCGGTCAGCTACTGGCACCGTTGCTACCGTACCGCCATAGTAAGAGTTGTTCTCGCGGGTGCCTGACAGCCCATCGGGTATGACCTGGCAGGCTGTGCGGCTTCCGCGAGCACAGCTCATCGGATGCACCGGCACCGTTATTAACGGTGCCGGTGCATCCAAGCTCCCCATTCCCATTGAGCCCTGTGGGGCTCAGATGGGAATGGGGATCTACCGGTACTGGCACCCGCGAAGGGCAATTATCAGGTCCGCCTAACTCGGCATGACCCGGTAATTGCCCATTCACGGGTGCCGGACCCGGAGGCAACTCCGGCAGCAGCCGTGCCGGTTTTACTGGCACAGCTTCCGCCAGGGTTGTAAAGAGGCCCACGGTTTCAATAGTACCCAAGGGGGTGTTTTGTGTTAAAATGTAAGTAAATTGTGATATATTCAGCAACAATGGTCCAAATATCTAACTACATAGTTAAGTAACTCATCAAACTGGTCCACATTGGCCATAATGGTGGCCCATTTTGACTGGCCCACACTAGCATTTTACATTTTTGGTACAGGCATTGCCTTATAGGCCACTCCGAGCCTGGCGGCTCATCCATAATGGCGAGGGGGTGCCCACCCAGTGGCCCCTCACGCATTATGGAGGAGCTAAGGAGCCAGCACAGTGAAACAGTGAGCACTCCCTCAGCTGCTTTTTCCAGCTGATGGAGTGCTCCTGGTCTGGCTGAACTGTTAAAGGGAAACACTGTTTCCTTTGACAGTTCAGTTTAGTTCCCCCGCCGCACATACTCACTGAGCCATGCAAGTGCTGGGGCGTTTTGCTTCGCCAGCATTGCATAGCTCATTGGAAATGCTGGCTGGGGCACTGCATGTCTGTATGTCCGAGGGGAAGCTCCTGCGCCTCCTCGCACATACGGACAGGGCAGCCTGGAGCAAAGCGTTTCAGCACCCACACGCAGGCCAATGCAGAAGGTACGTTTATGTTAATTGTTTTTATTTAAACATGTGTATGGATGCGTGTATGCTTATGTTATGAGTGAGTGTATGGTGATGGATGCTTGTGTGAATGATAGTGATTGGTGTGTGAATGTGCAGCGCCTTGCATACACACATAATCATGTTGATTGTGTTAGGCCCAGTGGGGCCCAGGGGACAGGGATGGTATCTATCATAGATGTCCAGTAAAAAATGCCATGCCTGCCCCCTGGGCCCCCTAGCACCAATAGGGCCTAAGCTTACTTCTGACCCCTGTATCTCTCATTATATCACAGTTTGTTGCGGAGCCAAACAGCACTGCATACAAACAAAAACAAATCATTACAGTGGACCGGAAGTGGTGGACTGGGCTGCCTTTCACTCCGGCGAGTGCCAGGCAACATGAGGCTCCTTCTAGGTGCGAGGCAAGGGGAAGTTTGCCCCCTCTCCCTCCTCTCGTGACGGCCCTGACACCGTGCCTAGGCGGGCACCTGATGCAAGAGCAAGGTTTCTGGCTGTGGCTGTTCTATCACTGAACTAGGCAACACCACTAGGCCTATTCTAAATGAGAAGGCCCAAAGCAAAAGCAGAGACATAACCTCTCTAGAAGCTTTTATATAAAACGTTTGACCAAAATGTGGAAAGCCACTTTTACGTAACAGCGGTGTACAGAAAAGAACCATTCATAAGGGTGCACATAAGGTGCCTCCCCACTGCATTTTAGCCTTCTTTTCAAAATGCATGGTACACTCATGGGATCCACCTCTCACTTAAAAACAGATCAGGATGGGAGAATGCAATGGATGCATGCAGCAGGCATACCTATAGCAAGCCTGGCTGTGCCTGTACATGCCGGAAATCTGGTCCCGTTCCGCCAATAGCCTCCTGCAACCCTACGCTATCTAGACCACCAAGGATGGATTCCATTCTGGGCAAGTCTCAATAGCTGACAATCGCCGGTTGTTTTCTCCCCATTATCATCTTGAGCAAAATACCATCTCTTCCTTGGGATATGAAAATGTATATCGGACTTCTCTTCTTACAGAAATTCCAATTCATTTTTATCCTTCCTTCATTCCTCCCACTCTTTATGCAGCGCTACTAAATGGCTGTTCTGCTGTGAAAAATGTAAATAACATTTGTGACTTGATGTTAAACCTTTACTGAATCTTGGTTGAATATTTCAACTTACACCATCCTGTCTAATTTGGCCTAAAAACTATAAAATCTTTGTGACCGATCACTGTTCCAAAAATTATTATTCCACCATCATTGCTGTAATAACATTAGGATGTACTAATTCAAATTACCTACACTAAAATGTATAGAAGTGAAGCAAATGTTGTGCCCCATTCCAGATTGCTCTGTCCTAAATATTCTACTTCTTCATCACCCTCCTAAACTATCGCAGACCCTTATAAACTATCACAGATCTTTTCTATTGAAATTAGTGCATTCACTTCGCAGCTGCTCATTAAATCACCCCATCTTTACTCATAGTCGACAACTCTTCAAACCAGGCAGCTAGTCTAGTCTCAGATAACCTATCTTGGCTTGGTCTTCCTGCCTGATATCTACCTCGTGTTCATCTTTCTGGGCATATTCCTGACCATATTTTTCATTCTCATGATTAGGGTTTTGCCATTTCTAAAACCCAACCATTGAGTTAGTCTGACCATTGGAACAGCTTATTGAAACTTCCTGTAGACAATTCTCCTAGTCCTGCTTACCCTCACCAATGGTTTTATGCCAATCATGGAAGAATATTGTTCTGCAGTTTCTTTCCGGTGTATTGTAATTGGTTATTTATAACGTGCTTAATACCCAGAAGTTTCTAAGCGCAGACCCAGGGATCGAACCTGTGGCGCATCGTCTTGCTTTCAAGTCGAGCGCATTGCCCCTGAACTATCCTCCTCGGTGCACCGTTAGCTAAGCCATCCAATGGATCTGTTCCAGACCTGGTGCACTCTGCACTTAGCAATAAACTTTCATATGCTATAAATTACAGTGTTCCAGAAAAATGGATTACCCCTCTGCACAGTCCAAACAACATAGCAAAGGGTTTAGGATCCAAAGATTCTAGGTCTTGGTCAATGAGCGGCCGAGCAGAATCCTGGGCACAATGCCTATATTTGGACCCACATCTGTGCTGTTTGGGGCATAAGTGGGGGCTGGAATGATGATAATAATGCGATTAGACTTCTGCATACTATCTTGTTTGCAGCTAGCAAAACCATCCTCATTCAATGGAAGTCCTTGAATGGCCCAAAGGGGAATATGTGGAAGGGACTGGTATCTAGCTTGTGTGTACACGAGAGGCAAGCCTTTGTGAGGGATGGAGAGGGATGGAGGGATGGAGAGGGATGGAGAGGGATGGAGGGATGGAGAGGGATGGAGGGATGGAGAGGGATGGAGAGGGATGGAGGGATGGAGAGGGATGGAGGGATGGAGAGGGATGGAGGGATGGAGAGGGATGGAGAGATGGAGAGGGATGGAGAGGGATGGAGGGATGGAGAGGGATGGAGGGATGGAGAGGGATGGAGGGATGGAGAGGGATGGAGAGGTATGGAGAGGGATGGAGGGATGGAGAGGGATGGAGAGGGATGGAGGGATGGAGAGGGATGGAGAGGGATGGAGGGATGGAGAGGGATGGAGGGATGGAGAGGGATGGAGGGATGGAGAGGGATGGAGGGATGGAGGGATGGAGAGGGATGGAGAGGGATGGAGAGATGGAGAGGGATGGAGAGGGATGGAGAGGGATGGAGGGATGGAGAGGGATGGAGGGTGGAGAGGGATGGAGGGATGGAGAGGGATGGAGAGGGATGGAGAGAGTGAAACAGCTTTGGGACCTGTACTAACAATACATCTGAATAGAAACACATTGCTGTGCACGACTGAACGTTATCTAGCATCAGCACAAACAATGTGTAGCAGTAGTGCGTACAAGGTCGAACGCATGCCATTTTCTTTTCTTTTATGATGCTTTTTTGGCTTTCCTTCCCCCTTTGCGCACTGTCTCTTTTATTTCTGATTTGTCTTATTGTTATAGTTTATTGGGGAGGGGCAGGCAATGGCGTGGATGGGGAGGGGCAGAAACATTATTTGTGGGCTTTCCGGCCTCTGTTCTGTACCTCCCTACTTGTTGTGTTGCTTTTATCTACTGTGTTACCATATCACTCTTCTTCAATACATAGATTTCCATAACAAAAAAGAAACAACAAGGTTTCCGGCTGCTTTGTAAGGGAGGCCATTAGGTAAGTAGACCAGTAGCCATCGCTACAAAAGGTACATCTGTATTCTTTGGTTATTGCGGCAGGTACAGTACAGGCCCCAGCAAGGGGGTGTGGGGGGGCTTATTCACATGAACAAGGGGCGCACACATAGCACCACAACATCAAGCAAAGGCAAGCAGGCAGGACCATGTGACTCATTCACAAAGCATAATCCCTCAGAAGCAAGCGGAATGCAAAACAGTCTCAAGTTTCCCCTAACTAAGATCCCCGGGGTCCCTAGCCAGTACATTCACGGAGATGGGACTGTTAACGGAGGGGGAGTGTGTAACCCCCAGGCCAAAAGGGGCTCTTCAGGTAGGGGGTTGTAGATAGGCATATGACATAGGTAGTGGGGTTTTAACGGGGAGTATAGGATAGATACAAGAAGACAGAGACACCGTGAAGGGATTTAAACAATTCTTGATTATAGCTTCCCAAACATGGGGGACAGACACCTGGACCCTTTAGGCAGATGACAATGGGCTGGAGTCGCCTGCCAAGAATAACGGATTTACCTTGGTAGAGATTGCAGGAAAAGAGTTGAAATACAGGATGGTTGTAAAGTGACTTCAGTAAATCAGAAAAAGACAGAGAAAGTAAAGTGCATGCTCTCTAGGGAGTCGTGGTCTCGAGAAGCCCCATACCCCCAGGGATCATACTGGCCAGGCTGATTAGTCCAGCTTCATGCCGGCGGTGTATGGAGCCCGGGCAGTGTGTCAGGAGCAGCCAAAGTGAGCCCCGATCTAGGGGTGTGTGCACAGGGTGACTCCAGAACTGGGGCACGGCTTGAGGCCCGCTCGGCCTGCCAGGGGACCAGAAAGTGTGGACCAGTGAAGATGAAAGCTCCAGGTCACTTGAGGAGTGCGGCCCAAACGAAGAGGTGCTTCAGACAAGGGCTGCGTGAACGGGAAGACCTCCGGTAGCCTGTGCGGCCTGAGGGCGTACAGTTTGCATGGGGGCCAGAATGGCCAGACCGGTGCAGATCAAAGTCCCGGGATGCATAGCATGTGGGAGTCCAGGTGAAGATCTCGTACCTGCTGTGGGCTAAGACCTCCCTCCACGGGGCCAGAGAGGTAGGGTGGCGGGGTGGCGGGGAGACGTATCTGGAGCCCTGGTCACTGTGTTCCACGATGCTCGGACCCAACGGAGGACTGCGGTGGCTCGTAGTCGGCTCTGCCCACGTAGGCCGGTATTTGGGTGGAGCCAAGCGGAGGACTCACTCGCTCAAGCTCGCCCACGGGGCAGGCCCATGAACAAGAAATAAACCTCTAAGGAAAATAACAAATGCCCTGCCAAGGAGAAACCCTGGGCTGCTTTAGCCCCAACAATATTAACGACACTGCCACAGAGATAAATGGCATCCTGATGACGGCCATGCTTTGCTTCTGAGTGGCATGCTAGCTATCCCATGGCAGTCACCCGCGCAAGAGTGGGGATTTTACAGGCGCAGTGAAAGTGTATGACAGCAGACTTTGGAAGTGCTGTAGTTTGAATAGTTGTAGACAGACACCGACTACGCCACTAGGACTTCGATTAACACTTAGGGCAGACTACAGCTGCCACTGTTACTTAATAGAATGTGTTATAAGAGAAAAGGGGAGATAGTAACAGGAAGGAGGGGAGCCCAGGGGCTGGGGTGATTAGGGACCGGCCCGAGGTTCTTTTGGGTTGGAGGTTTGTCTGCAAGGGGTATCCTTTTCCCTCGTGAATGATGGTCAGCGTGCGGGAAAATGAAGGGGGTAGGCTGCGCTATGAAGAATGTTTTATAGTATTCTGTTGGGTTGTTTTTATAATGTACCTGCCCGCGAGGGTTAAACAACTCCATCACCATGTTCTCCCCTCCCCGGTGTACTATTATTATTATTATTGTTAATATTGTGGTATTTATTGAGCGTGGACATACCTTCGAGAAGCAACGGAGCGCTCTACAGAGCTATAGAGCAGTACAGATTAACCAAAAACTGGGTGTAACCACTCAGTAGACCAGACGCTCGCAAACTGCTCTTGTATGAAAGCTGTGGTACTTGTTTGAAATGTACCGCAGCTTTCATACAGGAGCAGTTTGCGAGCGTCTGGTCTACTAAGTGGTTACACCCAGTTTTTGCTTTATTTGGAATTTGGATCCCTGTGTCACAGGATCTTTATTATCAGACACAGCTCATCTATACACTTCAATGCTTTCCATTGGAATTGAATATCAATTGAACTTATTTACTCTCTGGTTGTGCCCACCTGGCTCTCTCATACAACAATTCAGAAACATAACAGAGCGCTCTACGGAGGTATACAATAGTACAGATGCATAACAGAGCGCTTTTCAGAGGTAACAACAGAATAGATATACAGTCGGGGTTGGATACAGAGGAGCACAGAGGAGGGGTACAGCTGTACCGGGTGGCGGGGAGGAGAGGGGTGCGCAGCGTCTTGCAAGTCAGGTGGTGCGAGGGACGACGTGATGAGTAAGGCACTTGATGTGCCTTATTTGTTGTCGGGAACTCAGGTTTGTGTGCCGTCCCCTGTCCTAATATTTTTTAGGTTACTCAGCACCCCTTCCTCTCCAGCTGGTCTGGGACAGTGGGGTAGTTCCAGTGTGGTCCGTTTCTGGGCTGTGGAAAATAAATGAATTCTTATTATAATTGTCCTTTTATAACACGCTTAATAATAGAGACTGGTTTCTAAGGGCGAGACCGGGATTCAAAGTTGTGTTGCTATGCGTTCTCTTGCTTCCAAGAAAAACACGTTGCCCCTGTGCCCTGAGCGCTTGCTCGGGCCAGGGCCAGAAAACGAAGGGGCTACACATACATCAGGTAACAGAACATCCACCAGCCCATCCTCTCACCAGCCATCCTCTTACATACCAGCACACCCTCATTTCACACTCCTGATATCATACATGCAGGCAGGGAAGAATTAAAAGATAGGAAACACATCACAACACTTCTCTTCTGAAGCATTGCTCTTCTATGCTTTATACAAAACAGAACTGGCATTCCGAGGATTATGATCCTGCTGGTAGAATCATCCACCTTGCAGCAGAGTGAGAGTCTAAAATAACCATTCATTATGCCCGAAAATGATGTGAGTGAATCTCGCCTCTAATGCCCTCAAAATAATCTTCAAAATAAAAGTGTGGTGTATTGGCAATAGAAAATCTCTCTGGAATAGATTTCTAACCATACTGGCTTGGGCTCTTCCATTTTCTGAACTGCATACAGGAATGAGATACCTGATACTCTTATAAGAGTGATTGTATATTGATTGGTCTATGCTTTGGGGATCTAAAACGTTATATAACCAGAATTCATGTTAACTGAACATCCTCTGGACCGCTCTCGTTTTCTACTCGAGTTTCTGAAGAAATACATACACCTGCAGCTAAATGTAAATCCGCCATTTGCCCGGGCTAGGTTCCTGAAAGACATTGCGGTTATTAAAACTGCGGATTTTAAATGATTAGCTAATTCCTCTATAGCCTCTGGTGGGGCGGCATGCAATGGAACGAGTACCGTTCCTCTTCTGCATCGCAATCAAGCAGGATTACGCCCTGGTCTGGGCACTAGGCCTGGCTTGGTGAGCACACTTCATGAGGCCTACCCATGGCCTTGATCCTATTAGATCTAGTGGCCAGGTTTTGACACCGCCATCCATCAGCTGCTTGTTACATGCCCTAATAGTCACAAGAATCAATTCCTCATTGGAATGGATCCGTTCATCACTTACTGATCACGTGCCTGCCTCCTTTCTTTTCAGAATAGAGTCCTCTTTGTTGTGACTTACTCAGGGATCTGTTTTGCATCCTCTAATTTGTAATAGCTACGTGCCACCCCGCCCCCACTGGCACACTTAGTGGTCTATATTTTTTGGTACACCCGATATACCCAGATCATACTCTCCCAGGATGGACATTTTAGGGTACGACATTTCGAGTGTAGTTCAGTTGTGACATTTCCACTTTTGTCTTCTCAGTTGAATACTGCATTGTGTTTGCATCTGGCCCAGGTTCCGTGGTGAGTGCATCTATATCCAGTAGACTTGACTCTTCCTGCCTATTTAATTGCTTGTCTTCAATCAGTGCAGAATGCAGCTGTGAGATTAAGACTTAAAGCCTCTAGAGCAGTGCAGTGTCTCCAAGCAGCCAAGTCAATGAAGTGTAAGGCCTTATGCTATGCCTTTAAAACTCTTCACTCAAGCCGTCCTCTCGTCCTGGTGTCCACATTCTGCCGATGTAACGCTAACCGTTCTTTCTGCTCCGCTTCTGCTAAGCAACTCTTTGCTCCTCCTTTTGAGTGGGGGTGCTCCTTTTCTGCCCTATGTCCCTGTCTCTGCAATTCCTTGCTTTACACTCTACATTCCCCTCCACATCTTTATCACTTTATGAAAAAGCTTAAAACCGGGTGATGTAAAGTTGATTCTATTGTATTTAGCCTCTCCTTATTTATTTAAAATGTTGGTGGTGCACACTCTTCCTTATATTGCTAAGATACTAGTAATGACAAAAGTGTACTTTACAAATGACCACATCGGAATAGAAGTAGAGTATTCCTAGTACACTAGGAGGAGCAGAATAGGGAATTGCATTTGACAAGCACAGGCATAGCTGGTGTACGCTTCAGCAGACAATGGATGTTACAGGGGGCCCATCATACGTTTTTTCTTCTATTCACATGTACGCAGCCAACTGTTTGGTTGGGGATGAGGGGCTACAACTGAACTCTATCTAAGCCATTAGCCTTCCTCCATCACTCGCTGCTCCTCTTCAGCTGGGATACGGATCACGCTTGCGCTCTTCACGGACCTGGCCTGGGCTCTTAAACATCTCTTATGAACACTCTTTCCGCCCTGGTCAATCATCCAAGGTATTGCACCAGGGACTGGGTTCTGCTGGTGTGGCATCCTTGCACGTGCTGGTAGCGTTGGGATATTCCGGACCGGAAACTAAAAAGAAATCTCCCCAAGTGTGGAATGCGCATGTGGAGGACGTTGGCCAGAGGGAGATTTGCTGCGCAGTGACGTGCTACCAATGCAAACTGTCCCGCAGTTGGAAAGCACGTGCACAGGTAGAGTCAGCGCTCAGTGGAATGCACATAATTAAAAGATCAACAAAAGCCCTCGGGACCATGCACTCTCTTCATGCACGTTCAAGTGTCTTGAAAAACACACCTGGAAACAAGCCACTTGTAGTGTTGTGTTGTGGTTCCTTGTGCACACAGTGCCAACCGGCTCGGCACCTCGGGCCCCTGGCAAGCTCAGTGATACAAGGGATTATCAGGGAAAGGCCAACTGTGCACCTGCGAGCTAAACATCAGTGCATTTGGTAGCCGGGAGAGAAGACTGTATCATCGTTGCAACGTCCCCACGACTGTCCTATAATGTACCAAAGGGGTTAAGGGCTAAACAGCTGAGCAGGAGGAGAGGAATGCTTGCTAATGAGGACATTTTTTTTTAAAGCTTCTACGTTTGTTCCCAGCCATTTTTACGTTTTAATTTTCAGACCTGGGGATCCAGCCATTCTGTGAAGGAAATTGAGAGATTATTTGGGCATAATGCGGCACCCTAAAGGAGGCTTAATTGTTGCGGTCAGAAATCATTTAGAGACAGGGAAGCTTAGCTAGGAAATCAGAAGTAATTATATTCCAGGGGAAGTATTGACTTGGAAAGGAGCGCCCAAACCGGATCCATCTTTAATAATACATGTTTACACGACTCTGGGTGACACCGAATTGGCACAAATGATAAAGATCTGTCGCGCCGCTTGGAATTTTGGCCAGAGTTCCACTCTTTAGAAGGCATTGTTTTATCCTAAGAGCTGAATGTGAACTAGCCAGGCTTGTGTAATTCTGATGTTTTTGAAGATGTGGGCAATGATAGTGATATTCCAAATGTGGTCATTACACAGACTGTGACAAACGAGTCAGGTCGTACTTGGGCAGAATTTTCAAGAGAACGGGGTCTAATTATGCTACATCGGAGATACCCCACGAGATATTTTGGGAGACTTTACTTGGTCGAACAGGAATGTACGCTCTGCTAGTTCTTTCTTCTTTTCAGTGATATTGAGAAGTGTTGAGCTCATAGTCCGTGCGGAACTAGGTGAGCAACCATTTATTTATGGCCCTTACTTGCTCTCGGGATAAGACACTGGAGTCTAGATTTTAACAAGAGGGGGAAGGGCGGGGAACTAATGCTGGGAAAAGAGTACTATTATGGTCTGAGCAATGAAGGATAATATCACCACATGCATGGGTCTATTCATGATCCGGAGCGAGATACGATGACTATGACAAATGCATTCTTGGATGTATATTAAGGCAATGAGTGGAACCAATTGCCCTTCATTACAGGAAATGCAAACCCAGGTTAAACGGGGATGGGGCCATAGGATCCGATCTGCGCACAGCTCAAAGGAAGAAAGAAATGCATAAATGAGAGCGGTTGGCTCTGCCCTCAGTCACTCGACTTGATTGTTGATCTTCTCCATGTCACATCCAGCTTGCTCTGATTTCCCCCGTATCAGTCTCGTCCCCAGAACTGCCCCATCTCTTGTCCCATGTCACTTCCCCAGAAGGGCCAATCTCATGCAAAACTGGCCCCTATTTTGCCCAATGACTCACCGCTTCCAGCACAACCACGTTGCCCCTATTTTGCCCCACATCACTCATTGTCCCATGATCTACCTGATTTCCCCATTTCACCTGAGTTTGCCAGATGTCACTCGGTGACTAGTGAATTGTCTCGTGTCACAGCCCACTGCCCTGATTGTCCCCATGTACTCTTATTTCCCCCCAGAACTACTCAATTGCCCCTGTGTGGCCCCTTTTCACTCTCATTGCCCCGCAATTACTCCATATGTCCCTATGCAACTTTCATTGCTCACGGAACGACCCCCTGATTAGCCCCATGTCACATTCCAGTGGCCACCTGTTTGCCCCTGTCAGTCTTGTTGCCCCCAGAACTGACCCATTTCCCCCCGCGTTGTCCTATGACACTACATCTATAAAGGCCAGTATCATGCCCCATGGTCCCCATATTTCTGTATCATTAATTTCTCCCACACCAATAACTGTATCCCCCGAGCTGCCCCCACATCAATGTCATTGCCCCATGAACTGCTCAATTGCCCAATGAACCTCAATGTGCCAGCTTTCACTCTCATTGCCAAGTGACTTGTCCCACTGCCCATGATTTGCTTGTGTAATTCTCATTGCCCCCAGAAGCGCCCCGGTTTTGCTCCTTGCTATCTCTCTATCTTCCAAACCCAGAACCTTCCAGCGCTCTGAGGGCAAGGAGTAAGGAAGCTTTGGTGCACTCTGGTGCACACTGTGTGTAAAGCACAGACAGCAAAGGGGGAGGGGCACTAATTCACCGATAAGGTGCTTTTGATTACTTTAAATAGAACACAACATCTACAAAAACAGCCCTCGGGTCCCACATATGAACATATCTAATCCCAATTACACACAGCTAAAGTAACCAGATGAAATCAGAACCACACATGACACCTTACTAAGCCCTGGGCTTATGTTTTATTATATTCAAACGTAATCTATTGAAGTGATGCAAGACTACAACTTCCAGAATGCAATCGATGGAGAAGTGTGAGCCCAGGGCTGGGGCTTGATGTCCTTGGTGCCATGCAGTAAGACCTATGATGATGGTAAGCGGAAAGAGCTGACTGTTGGGTTTGATCCATGCAATAGGCCAGGGTTAACAAAGAATGTGAACAGGAAGTTGCCCTCTGGCACTTGGTGCAGGCTGATCTCTGCTGTGCAGCGCCTCCTTTGCCCAGCACCCATAAAGCGAGGCTCTTTCTCTTTCGGTGTGCACTTTGACAAATCATTAGTATTGTGAAAAACCCATGGTGACAAAAGTAAGACAGACACAAATGATCACAGTTCAAGGGTGTTTATTGAACAATGAAAGTTGAATGCAGGTTGGACAAATGCCTAATCTAAACCTAAATCTAAGATGGGGATTTGTGTTGACCATCAAATGATAAATAAGGCAGTCCTAGTGATTTCAAGTCAAATATTAAAGGGCCTATACTAAGAAACCTATTACCAAACCTTACAACTAATACAGAAAAAGGGTGTGGGATAGTTCTCAAGAAAAGAAAGATGTGGTGGCTTGGATAACCCTTGCCCACGTTTTAGCCACAGGATAAGATGGGAGCTTGGAGCACAGTATAATCTCGGGCTTCTTTAACATGAGATGAAAGTTCCATTGGAAGTTCTCAGGACCGTTGATGGCCAAGTCTCATTTCCTCTGAAAGTCTCTTGCCTTTGGGGCCTGATGTGTTCCATAACAAAAACAAAGGTTCCTTTAACAAATAATAAGTGTGTTCCCAAAGTTCAATGTGGGTGATGGCTTCCGCTCTGGGTCCCCCTCTTCTGGGATGACCCTACTTGCATCGTATTTCACAATTCTTATAGGGTGACAACTTCACCCTCGGGTGCCCCCCTTCTTGGCTGACCCTTCTCAATTGTATTCCAAAGTTCAAAATAGAGTGATGGTTTTCACCCTTGGGTCCCCCTCTTCTGGACTGACCCTTTTATGCCATGTTCTTTCTCTTAAAGTTTGGATGATAGCTTCATCTCTTGGATCTCCATCTGCCGACCTCTCTTGACTGCCAGTACTCAGGTGATGCCTTCACCCTTGGATCTCCCTCCGCCGGGCTCGGCCCCCGCTTTACTGCTAGTACTTGGATGATAGCTTTGTCTCTGGCATCCCTCCTTCGGGTTCACTCTTGCCGCATCTTTAACTTCTGCTTTCAGTTTTCTTAATGTGAGGCTAACAGCTTTTCACCCTTGGATCGCCCTATGCCGAGCTCTGACCCTTCTCGATTGTTAGCCTCTCCTCACCAGATTTTCTGTGGCTCTTGAGCAGGGCGATAGTGGTTCACCCCCTCCCTTTACTTTTTACCCACTTCAATATGTACGGGATTCACTTCCCTTGTCTCCAACCAATTCATGGATCAAGTCTTTTTATTGTACAGGGATTTAGCTGGACGCTCACCTATGACCACTTTGAGTTCCTTTGGCGGCCTTCCTATGGCCTTCTGGTTTCTGTAGTTTCTCAATATGGGCTCGACCAGAGTTATTCGAATTAGCACCCACGTGATGCCACTTTCCCTCCATAGCTGGTCTCCCCTTCACAATTTTAACAGTTCAATTAAAGTTCATCAACTTGGGATTCAAAACTTGTCACCTTGCGATTCTCACTCAACACAGTCTGGAGCATATCGATCCTCCTCTAAACTCACCGGCTGTGATGAACCGCTTGGCTTTCTGCTTCTTTGAATTCAAGGCCGGCACCACGGGTGCAGGCATCTCCTCTGCTCCGCTCTTGTCAACGGTACCCGGGGCAAGCCTATGTTGATATCTGCAGAAGGACACATGTGCTATTGTTTGTGGTCTTAAATTCCTCTCCACAAAGGTTTTGCGGGCGGGGGACGAAAAGGGCAAGGTCACTTCTCTCCGTGCCTCCTTCTCGCTTCCTGCCGTCTTTCTCCTTCTCTTGAACTGCCATTTGGTAGCTGTCTCATTGTGATGTCTGCTACTCTCGCCTTCCTCGCTTTGCTCAAACTGTGCTCTTTGGGTCCACCTTTTATCCCTATGGGGAAAGGAAAGGGACGTCAGGTGTATGTGATTCAGATTAATTGCCTGATCTTGTCGGACGCTGGGGTTGGGATGTGTCAAGTAAACGGTCTAGGATTAGTATGTTGTCTGTTGTTTGTGTAGGAAAAGGGGAGAGGTAGACTTTACAGACTTCTTACCAGGGCAGAAGGGCAAGAGGTGTTATATGGAATAAAGGTCTTCGTATTCGGGCTTATGGGGATCTCGGAAGGGTAGGTTGCATTTGACCAAGAGTTTAGAAATTGATATTCCGAGAAAAGGGATTGTAGGGGTTTGTGAAATGAAAACAGAGAACTCTGGGGCCGAAAGTGGGTTGTCAGGCAGATGGAGTGTTTTTAAAAGAAGAATCCAAAGGATGTGGAGAAAAATGGTTCAGCTTCTCAGGTAGGAAATGGGGAGGCAAGGTTTCTGGGAAATGTGATTTTCCACTTTAATAGGGTTTGTGCGCATAGAGGATTTCCGGTATGGAGGGGAAGGGGTTGGTAAATTCTGATATGGGAGACTTTATGGGTGAAAGGGGGCCAGATGAATTGAAGCCCAAAAAAGTCTCTAGGACCTCACCCTCCTCGTCCTCTTCATCTGCAGCATACCGGGTCTCACCTGGGGCATTCCCCTGAGAACAACCCCGGGTTCCCTTACCCAGGTGATCCTCCCCCACTGGTTGACCCCCAGGAACTGGATCCAACAGCGATGGCCGTGTCCTGGCCACCTGAATAAGGGATTCTCAGGGTTGTACAGGGAGAATACCCTCAGATTTCTCACAGTATAGAGTGCTTAAGTGCAATTTCTTCAAATGAAATTAACCATGACGAATACAAAGGTTTGTTAAATGAAATCCCAAGACTGGATAACTGGTATTCGAGTGACACAAAGCCAGCTCTGCTAACTTGAATCAGTGAGACACCTGCTCTGTGTAGTGATTCTAGTCCAGATGCCAATCTGCAGCACCCCCTCTTTGCATTACTCTTCTATGGAGCCCGACTTTTCATAGACTATCTGCAGCACTCCCTCTTTGCATTACACTTCTATGGAGCCCCTCTCATTCCATAGCCCAACTGCAGCACCCCCTCTTTGCATTACGCTTCTATGGTCTATCCATAGCCCATCTGCAGCACCCCCTCTCTACATTACTCTTCTGTGGAGCCCCTCTTTCCACAGACCATTTCCAGCCCCCCTCTTTGCATTACTCGTCTATGGTGCCCCTCTCATTCCATAGCCCATCTGCAGCACCCCCTCTTTGCATTAGTCTTCTATGAAGCCCCTATTCTTCCATAGCCCATCTGCAGCCCCCCCTCTTTGCATTACTCTTCTATGGTCTATCCAGAGCCCATCTGCAGCCCCCCCCCTCTTTGCATTACTCTTCTATGGAGCCCCTCTCATTCCATAACCCATCTGCAGCCCCCCCCCTTTGCATTACTCTTCTATGGAGCCCCTCTCATTGCGTAGCCCATCTGCAGCACCCCCTCTTTGCATTACTCTTCTATGGAGCCCCCTCTCATTCCATAGCCCATCTGCAGCACCCCCTCTTTGCATTACTCTTCTATGGAGCCCCTCTCATTCCATAGCCCATCTGCAGCACCCCCTCTTTGCATCCATGGAGCCCCTCTCATTACGTAGCCCATCTGCAGCACCCCCTCTTTGCATCTATGGAGCCCCTCTCATTCCATAGCCCATCTGCAGCACCCCCTCTTTGCATTACTCTTCTATGGCCTATCCATAGCCCATCCACAGCACCCCCTCTTTGCATCTATGGAGCCCCTCTCATTGCGTAGCCCATCTGCAGCACCCCCTCTTTGCATCTATGGAGCCCCTCTCATTCCATAGCCCATCTGCAGCACCCCCTCTTTGCATTACTCTTCTATGGCCTATCCATAGCCCATCCGCAGCACCCCCTCTTTGCATCTATGGAGCCCCTCTCATTGCGTAGCCCATCTGCAGCACCCCCTCTTTGCATCTATGGAGCTCCTCCCATTCCATAGCCCATCTGCAGCACCCCCTCTTTGCATTACTCTTCTATGGAGCCCCTCTCATTCCATAGCCCATCCGCAGCCCCCCCTCTTTGCATTACTCTTCTATGGACCCCCTCTCATTCCATAGCCCATCCGCAGCCCCCCTCTTTGCATTACTCTTCTATGGAGCCCCTCTCATTCCATAGCCCATCCGCTGGAGCCCCTCTCATTCCATAGCCCATCTGCAGCACCCCCTCTTTGCATTACTCTTCTATGGAGCCCCTCTCATTCCATAGCCCATCTGCAGCACCCCCTCTTTGCATTACTCTTCTATGGAGCCCCTCTCATTCCATAGCCCATCTGCAGCCCCCCTCTTTTTATTACTCTTCTATGGAGCCCCTCTCATTCCATAGCCCATCTGCAACACCCCCTCTTTGCATTACTCTTCTATGGAGCTCCCCCCATTCCATAGCCCATCTGCAGCTCCCCCTCTTTGCATTACTCTTCTATGGAGCCCCTCTCATTCCATAGCCCATCTGCAGCCCCCCCCCTCTTTGCATTACTCTTCTATGGAGCCCCTCTCATTCCATAGCCCATCTGCAGCCCCCCCTCTTTGCATTACTGTTCTATGGAGCCCCTCTCATTCCATAGCCCATCTGCAGCACCCCCTCTTTGCATTACTCTTCTATGGAGCCCCTCTCATTCCATAGCCCATCTGCAGCCCCCCTCTTTGCAATACTCTTCTATGGAGCCCCTCTCATTCCATAGCCCATCTGCAGCCCCCCCCCCCCCCCCTCTGTCAGGGTGAGGTTTGGGAGAGAAAAAAGTGGCGCAGGCTGCAGGCAATGGAAGGAAAGCGGCCCTTACTTGGGAATTACAGTTGGTGACTAAGACAAAATGTGTAGCAAAGGGTGCTTTTTGCGGGAAATAAATAGCGCATTGTTAAAAACAATATTAACAGTCAAAACTATCCTGAGCTCAATTCACTAGGTAAGCAAAGTGACCAACCCCATTATAATAGCAGCGGGTGCTGTAGGATGGTGCCATGCCTGGGGGTGGGGTGCTCAACTCGTGAGCTAGTCACGGATCTAGAAGCATTGCCCTGTTGGCCAGCAAGAGGCTGGCAGCGCGGAACTGCGTGTGCTGCACTCACTGTCCCGCACAGCGAGCGCTGCCAACACATCCAGGCGCTCCGCCTTCAGCCCGATTCACCCGTCAGGGCTGGGACGGTGACGGGCGGGGGGTGGAGGCGTGGCCGCCGCTGCGGAGGGGGTGTTGCTCGGGAAGCAGTGGGCGTGGCCAGGCTCCAGCCGCTCTCCGTGTCAGCGCTGGAGGCTCAGAGTACGCAGTGCGCTTCAGTTGTACGTCGAGGCGCGGGGACGCGGACTGGAACCTTGAGATCTAGAGCGGAACCTTCAGTCCTACAGTGATGTGGACCCTCCCGCAAGCGAACGCGAGGTCCCATTGGTGATTTAGAGTGGAACGTTGGGACTTTAGAGTGGATATTTGGTTGTTGCTGGAACGCTGAACTTTTGACCGGAACGCTGAAGACGGGAGCTGGCGCTTCAGTGATGGGCAGCGCAGGGGGCTGCCCGGCTGCCTGTGCACGGGGCCCCTGGGGCGGCTGGCCCCGCGGAGCGTGACGGCCGTGCAAGCACTCCGCCTCCCGGTGGCAGAAGATGTGCGGCGCCGTGCTGCTGTGCGCGCTGACCCTGCGGCTCATGCTGGGCACCGCCGGCCAGCACTCCAGCGATATGTGCAACTGGAAGGGCAGGTGAGTCCGCCGGCCGAAGTGTGCGGCATGGGGGCGCTGGGCTACGTGCATCGACCCATCCCCTCAACTTTTAGTGAAGTTCAGGGCAACACATGCGGTATGTTTAAGCGCCCTACACTGTGCACATGTGTGGGGCTCAATTGATTAAGACTGACCCCGCGCGTAGAGAAGTGATTGCAATACACGTTATTCATCCTCCTGGAGGAACATAGGGGTGGGAGTTATTTGGGGCTGGGGCGGCAAGCTGCGCCTTGCTGTTTATAATGGGGTGGGGGCATGGCCCAGCTCTGATCTCTCTGTGTGCGGTGATGTGGCTACCCCTCGACATTTAGCCCAGGAGGGCGGTTAATAGAGAGGGTCCCCTCTCTCCTGCTAAGTGCCCACTCCCTTAAGCGGGATCCCTTTAGAGCAGGCACGTCTGTGTTTTCTGGCCCATGGGGGGGGAGGGGGGAGCGGTAGGTCATTGGCCGCACTGCCCTTCAGTGTCTGGTGTGCGCCCAACTCTCGCGACTTTTCCTTGTCTTTCTTGCGGCTTCTGTGTGCTTCTTGGCCGGCTAGTGCTGCGAGCAGGAAGAGTGGTGTCTTGGCGTTGCCCTTCGTAGAGTAACCTTGCTGACAGTGTTGGGGCGGACATGGCATCTAAATGAAAGGGGCCCCTGCCAAATGAGTGGGGGAAAATGGTGTGCGCAAAAGTTGGGGGCTGAAGGGGTAGACCCCCTTTCCCCCCTAAAATGACGCCCACGGTTGCGCAGCCGAGCTTGAGCTGCTGGGGGTGCTCACTCCGACGGTGTCGCTGCTCGTGCGACGCTCGCAGCCTCGAAGCGCTGTTCCTTTCCTTTGCGCACTCCCAAGGCTGGCTATGGTTGGGGCTTTTTTTTCCAAATGCAGAGAGATCCCAATACTAGCCCCACAAGCAGGCGGTAAAGGTGGCATTTCGCCACACGCATGCAATGTTGAACTGCCGCGTGCGGTGCACAGAAGTAAGCCCCCTTTTTTATTGTATTAAAACGGGGGAAGGGGCTGCGCCTGTAAAGCTGCCTCGAACAGTTGGTCCCCAGCCAACAGCCTCGGGTGTGTGCGAAGACTTTAACCACGCGATTTTTTATGGTATCGGGTTGAATGGATTTTAAGCTAGTTTACTTTATGGCGCGTGCATTCTTACGTCATTCTGTTGGCAAGAGGCACAGAGGTAAGGAGGGGGGGCATGCACCCGAGCCACGGGGATGTATTGATTATCCGACTGCTCTGTGTCCGTGCCCGGCGCAGGGGGTCGAGTGCTGGCATTCCAATGGGGTCTGTCAGCTGCACCCTCTCCCCCACTGCAACCCCTCCTCCTTCCAGAGGGCGATCCACGGTGGACCCGCGGCTTAGCCCCCCAACATAGCACCTTTATGCCATTATGGAGCCCGGTCTGTAAGACGGGGCGAGTCAGGGGGGGCGTATTCCAAAGTCTCGAGAGGACATCGGAGGGGGGTGGGGGAGCCGTGGACATGTGAGGGTTTCAAGAAAATGAACGTGAAAGGTCCCCGCTGTCTCTAGTCCAAAAATCTCAAAGCAGAGCTGGCGTGGCCGAGGTTTGCGTGTACAGTGAGCGGGAGGGGGCGGCGTGCCCCCCCCCCCCCCGTGTGCTGGGGCCACGGGTCAGGATGCTATTGTGTAACGCGATCCACCTGCAGGCCGAGTCTCCTCCTTCCTGTCAACAAGTCAGGGTTTTGGAGGGAATATCTAGAGTGTGGGCTCCAAGGGGATATTTCCTTAAACACATCTGATTACCCAAAAGTATTGAACCGACCTTTTGCCAGTGAAGTACCCCCCAGCCCCTCGGCTATTCGGGCATGCATGCAAACAGCTACTGGAGCCTGTCTGTCCTTTTAATCTTCTCATCCTTCCATGCAACATGCTTATTTATTTAGCGCACTAAACGATGGGGTGGGTTCATGTTGTATATTGTAGAACCTTCTTTTTGTATTTCCAGTTACTATATCTGGTCACCAAACATGATGGCACATTATCTTTCCCGATGGCGATACCACGTTGGGGTTTGGCTGCCCTCTGCGGTTTCCAGCATTCCCCCGGGCGCTGCAGTCCTGTTCGTCCGCATTGCTTGGAACTTATTGCAATGTGGGTTCCAGCCGTTTCACGTTAAATAGGACTTCCCTTTTAACCGCACACGCCTCTGAGTGGCAAACAATCCCGAGCAGGTTGGGCACTGGTTTGCTTGCTTTTCAGCGGTGTCGTTGACCTGCATCGAGAACAGCGCAGCTCCCGTGGCTTAGCGTGATTTGCGTAGAGGAACGCCCCCTTTATTAATATTCAGCAGCACATGAGTGCCCTTAACGCATGACTTTGTTACCACGTGAAGCCCACTTCTCTCAAAGTTGCTCGAGGATCACGGACGCGGCGAGTCCCGTGTGGGGACATCGCTCCTCGCGTCATCACGTTCCTGTGTAATCCTCGCAGCCGGCCTGCTCCCCGTCACGCGCCTGTCTGCGGGCGGATGTTTATATTCGGGCGATGCATTTGCGAAGGTCGGGATGTCTCCCTGTGACCCTCTGGCGGCAGTGCTGCGGGGTCGCTGCTCCAGTTCAGCCTTTTAGCGTGCGCGGCGCTCACCCCCTAACACAGTAACTCCCCACACCGTGCTCAGAGAGGTTGTTAGGGGGGAGGTGTGTGTAGGAGGGGATCATGTGCTAAAGCCCTCCATTGCCAGGCTACACCCTATGCATGCCTGAGCTGCAGACCACGGGTTCCAGCAATATTCTGCCTTTCTTTCAGCCGCTGAGGGCTGATGAAAGGAGTGCCAGCTATGTGGGCACTACGATCTCCTCTTGGGACAAGTCGACATGCAGTTGTGTAGTGTTGATTTGTCATCCCATCGCTGTGTGGGTGTTACTGGACTCCATGGTGTTTCGGGTCTGATTGCCCCCCTTTCCAATTTTTGTGAGCGGGGTTCCGGGGGTGGGTGGGGGGACGCTATCCCTGTCTGTGTTCATAACCTGCCTTTTGTGCTTCCCTGTTGGACCTGCAAGAGGCTCTCCCCCGCTATTTAATGAGTCCGTCCTGAGCTTGCACCTACTCGCAGGGTCGGACTGGGCCGTACAATTGTCTCGGGCGCCAAGGAAAAAGTGGCCCGCAGTTGCAAATGGCAATTCATTCCTTTTGTGACACGGTTTGAATAGTAACCAAGGTTTTTTTTTTTTTTTAGAACGTGTGATGCATATTGTGCATTAAAAAAAGTATGTATTCAGCAACACTGGTCAAAACTACTAGCCGCAGTGTGAATTAGCTCATCAAATTGGCCGTAGAAGTGTCCCACTTTGACCCACAGCACTGCCCCAAATCAGCATTTTGTGTCTTTGGTTTGGCCATGGGCCTATGTCCCTATAGGCCAGCCCGAGCCTGCCTACTCACACACTACTCAGAGCTGGACTGGCAGGGTGGCTGCCCAGGGCGCCGAGTGGGGAGTGACACTGCCAAGGAAGGCGTGAATCAGAGCCCAAATACCCAATTTCCATATGATAGTATCGGGCAGAAGCGTTCTCTGGCCTTCCATTGCCCCCAACCATAAGGGCCCCAGAGCCCTCCTTCCTGGGGACGTCGTTTCACCACAATGCCTGGGGTAGCGGAAGTGACATCACACAACCCTTGACCTCTGACATCACAGGATGTGATGTCATTTGATCACACCCCGGAGTGGCATCACGGGAAGCGATGTAACACGACCCTTCACCCCTAGATAAAACAGTAAATGGCATCACATAGCATTGTTCCTAAGTAGACAACGAAACATATGGCTACGATATTGCTGTGAATTGATCACCCTATGTATCGTTCATATCAGCGCGTATAGGCCCATATTACCAAATCACTGTGAGTGCAAGCAGACGACCAAGCTCAAACGATAATGATGTGTTCTTGTATAGTACTTGCGCTTAAGCGCTTTCGATAGAACAAATGTACATACAATATCACCCAACCAGTGTTGGTACTCCTTTATCGACCTCAGAAGGATGAAAGACTTGAGTTGGCCTTGCCTGGGATTTGAACCTGCAGATCACAGCAGCAAGTGCTCAATCCACCGAGCTATTTTACCAGCTATAGCTGCCTTACCGGCTATAGTAAAATGAGCAATTACATGTCTGAATGTTCTCAAAGTCAGAAAGCACATTACACCAGTAATCACACTTGGTAGTGGATACCATTAAACTGGTAACTGATATTTAACAGCAGGCCATTTCATCAGCAGGTCTGGTGCAAAGTTGGCCACATGTCAAGCTTGCGTGGATCTACTTTTCAGGCTTCAGAGGTTGGCAAAATACATAGCATTGTGAGGGTTCATAAATGTCTCTATTAAAGAATGTAAAATTGCGCAGGGAAAGAGGCGCACTCATGCAGCATCCCATACTCTGAGCACTCATTACCTCATACATACAAACAAACATCCTGATAGCATGCCAGGGAGATAGGAAAGATGGACACATTACAACAAAGCATTGATTGCGGCACAATTAAATCAAGGCCCCCTCTATGTGCTATTTCTACACTGTACACAAGGATTTTGTCAAGTGGCCGAGGACACCCAATTCGAATGTCTTGTGATGATCGAAACAGAGACAACTGTCGAAAGTACCTGCTATAACTGCAACTTCTGAAAAGCAAAATGAATAGTCCAAAATTAATGCTTATTCTACTCTAAATTCTTTTTTGACGTTTTTTGTCTGCATTGTGAATTTGAGGTGTTTATAACTCAGTGGCTCACACCCTGAAATGTGCTTGAAATAAACCTTTGAGTCCTGTAATCATTGTATAGAATTCCTGAAAGACAAATTATTTGTTATTCCAAGTTTAAGACTTGTGGAACTCCGTTTTTTAAGATGCCTGAACTAGAAATCCAGCCACTCCAGAAACAAAGAGCCACATGACGCTTATTTGTAAAAAGAAAAACATATATTTGTTGAGGGGGTAGCAAGGGAGACCCCACGGGTCGCAGCTCCCTCCCCCCCCCCAATGATGTCTCTGCCTCCTTCATGGAGAGGCCCACACATTACCTCAAGTTGGATGGGGCCTTGAAGGCAAAGGGGCCTTTAGCTCACATGGGGGGAGATACGTCAATGGGGGTGGGGGGTAAAGGCAACATAAGCCAAACTTGGAAATCAACGTGTAAAGGGAGGGGCAGGAGGGGGTTAGTGGCGAGAAGGGGGGGGGCTCAAACAAAGAGATGAGGTTAGTGGAGAAGGAAAGGCAAACAGCATTGAAAAAGAACGAAAAGGGAGGCTCACAGAACAGAGCAATAAAGGAAAAAGGGATGGAAATAAAGATCAACAACGAGAGGGAGAAGTTAGAAATGAAGGTAAGGAAATGTTAAACAAAGGGAAGAGAGTGGAATAAAGAGAAAGAAATGGCGGGGAAAGGGGCTGCAGAGAGTGGGAACGTAGGTCACCAGGAAACGGCAGTCGCTAGACGTGAGAGCGAGATGGAAGGAAGGCGGTATGGACAGCATGGGGGTTGGGGGGGGGGGGCAGTGGGATGGCCTGACGCACAACACGGCGATGTGGCGTGAGGGACGAGGAAACGGAAGGGAGTGAGACGGGGAGAGTGGTGGACCACAGAAGCTATGTTAAGGGGCGCCTGGGCGGAGTTTCGATGTGTGCTGCACACACGTGGGGCAGGCAGATGGGTGCATTTTAGTGGTTTGCCGCTGGCACGATATTGCCTAGAACCTGCACTGCTCCTGAGTCTCGCTAGGGCCCACACTGGCATTCTGGGTTCTCCACCTGAAGGCAAGCCCGAGCACACACAGTAACATGACCCGCGCACACAGTAATGCGATCTGCAAGCTATTAAGTCCAGCCGGACTCGGGGAGGGCGGGTCAGAGGTCAATAAACAAACTCGCTCGCTTTGCAGCTCATGCTTGTCCCCCGCCCCGATTTCGCGTGCAGTGGGTCAAGCGGTGGGTGGGGGGGGGGGCGACGTCTAGGCGACTCGGGGCCATGCTCTATGACACCAAGTTATGGCCTGCTGATTTGATGACAGAATGGTTCTCCCAGGTCTTGCGAAAACGGAGGTTTAGCCACGAGGCCTGCGACTAAAAGCGACGGGTGTTCATTAGGCCGCAACCCGTCTGTGTCCCCGACCTTCTTCATTCGGTGGTTAGATTGCCAGATAGCGCAGCAGGTTCATGTGCCTGCGGCTGAGATCAATTTGTACTCTGGGTGCTTCACCCTTTCAGACACTGATACAGGGAGGGCCCTTTATGTGGATTGGAAACTCGGTGCTCGTGGCATCATGGTCGGACTGGGCCTGTCTATTCCTCTGAAACTGTAATTGCACTGGAGGTAGGACATTACAGGCACAACGTTGCAAACGGCTTTTTATTACTTTGGTGACACTGCTTGAATAGTGCCCAAGGGGGAGTTTTTAGATAGAATATGATGCAAATTGTGCATTTTTAAAGAATATTTATTCCGCAAAACTAATAGCCGTATGGTGAAGTAACTAATCAAACTGGACCACATTGGCCAAAAAACAGGTCCACACCAGTACTTTGGCGTTTATGGTTCGGCCAGTGGGCCACCCCGAGGCTGCTTTGTGGCGGTTGTGGTAGTTGTCGCGTTGGCAGTGCGCGTGAGATGGATGTCCTGTGGCTGGTGACGGCGGCGGATCTGCCCAGCCTGGTGCTGCCCTTCGTGCTGTGGTCCTTTGCCACAACACAAGGACCACTGCGTGTGGGGGTTACTGCTGCAAACGTCCTTCTTCCCGCTCGTCGCCTGAAGGTTTTCATAGGCTCTGCGTCATGGGCTGCGCGTTCGTGTGTACGTCGCGTGGCTGGCGGTGCGCACGCGACCTTCCATCATTTGCCGAAAGCCGAGTCTGCTGGGTTCTGTGCGCCACGCGGCCACTGCGCATCTGGGCGAAGAAGCCACTTCGCGCTCTATGATTGGGTCGACCACTGGCAGCGACTTAACCTTTCACACGATGGGAGGTTTTGGGACTCTGGCCCGTTCGTGTGGCTGGATTTCATTGAACCGCGTAACCTTCCTTTGGGGACGTCAGCTTTAGCTTTCCCAACCCCCGTAATGAGGCACGGCACGCTTTTAGGGCACAATAGCTCAGTGTGTCAATGTGTCTGCTGCACAAGGTCGTGTATAGCCCGTGGGCCGTAGCTTGGAATCGGGCAAGGATTGCCATAACCATTCCTATCAAAGTGCTTTCCCTTTGCTTGGACAATAGTGACATCTGGCAGCAATTAAGGTGATATGATAGGTTATTTATAACGCGCTTAATACAAAGAGGTTTCTAAGCGCGGACCCGGGGATCGAACATGTGTTGCTGTGTGTCGTTTTATTTATTTATTTTGAATTTGTAGAGCGCACTACAGCCCTCCAGGCAACGAGGCGCTATAAGTAAACTTAAAGGAGGCTTGCTTGTGGGTTACAATAAGCGGCCCAAGGTGTGAAGCTTAAACATAGTTACTTATACAGTTGTGTTACGGAGTACAATGTTCTACATTACAGAGTATGTCGAGTTCAAGGTTATAGCATAAGTGTCGACATTATACATGAAGATTGACTCTTTAGACAAAGAGCCTTGTTTTTAGGGCCTTGCGGAAGGCGGCATAGGACTCGATAGATCTAATCTGGTCTGGGAGTTTGCTTCCAAGGCGAGCACCCCTGAGCTATCCTCCTGAGGTGGGAGCAGATGTAAGAGTTAGGTGGGTGCACCACCCCTTCGCAAGAAATGGCATCATGCTTCAACAACTCGAAAAGCTGCCAAACCAAGGCGAGGTCATTAAAATGGAGGAGTGGCCAGCAGCCCTTTTTTGGGTGGGGGGTGGAGGGGTGGGGAGGGAAGAGCAGAGCGAAGTGGACACTTGATTTAAACACTTCCGTCTGCTATTTCATGAACTAAATGCCAACTCTAGTTGTCTGTGTTTATAAAGTCTCTCTGTTGTCAATCAGCTCAGCACTCGACACAGACCAGCTGTGAAGACTCGGATTGGTCCAGGCAGAGCTTTATTATTTTATTATTTTTATTTTTATTTGTGTTTAATCCTAAAAGGATTTTTACAAAAGAGAAGAAATAACGTATCGTGTCTGTTTCTAAAATAATCAAATCGTCCAATTTGTGTTGACATGTAACATTTCTTTATTTTTTTTTTCTCGTGGTATTAAGAGACCATCCATCCATTCAAGTGTTTCGTAGCTGAAGTTGCTAGGGCGAGGTATGCGATGGAAGCATCACTTTGACAATGTGTTGCATGATGTTCACAGTGGCTAATAACCAGGCAGGTCTGTCGCATCCACTCAGTTTTTGCCAACGGTTCTCCTGATCCATAAGGGTGTAGTTAGAGATGGTGCCATTCAGATATAAGAAGTGATTCTCATGCGTCACCGGACAAACCAAAAGTAGATGGCGGATGGTTTCCTTCTCCGTAGCGGATTTGCAAAGGCGACAAGTATTCATGAGTGCTAAGCCTCTGATGGCCAGTATTTCAATCGTTTCGAGCAGATTCCAACAAATTTTCATAAGAAGTTGCGCGCTGCTCTATTCTGAAATAGATTAATATAGGTTAGAAGAATGTCTAATTTCTTAAAGATTTGGGGAAGGTGCGTCGTAAGTTTGTTTTTATTTGCCGTTTCTAATGTCTTTATCCAGTCCAGTTCTCTGGTCTTTTTTTAGGACTTTTACTTGGTTGTTCACAAGCTCATCGTCGCAGCTTTCCACCGAAAGCAAGAGAGACGCATTTTCTGTTTTCCATTTGGTCAGCATGGTGCAGGAACTAGCCAGCAGTTCTTGATTTATCAATCAGTATACGGATGGCTTGTCTTTCAGTATACATTTCCTGTATATCATTATACTGTTACAATCTACTGATGTTTTTAACGATGAAAGACTAAGTTCACGTCTAATCAGTGATACTGAAGTAGACTTCGGTAAGCCTAGGACCGATCTCCAGAATATTGCTTCCAATAGCTCAGGAGGAATATTGGGCATGGCGTCTGACCCGTTAGTTAGGGATGGTATGACCTTCTTTTTATAGAATTCTCTGACCGGGATAGTCGAGAAGCAACCATATTTAGTGCCAATTGCTTTCCCCTGGGCTGCAAGTTTCTTAGTTTTATCATAAAGAACCTCTTGCATAGCTTTTTCTTTCCCAGTGCTGTCCAGGGTGACACCTAAGTACTTAAAGTCACAGACTCTTTCAACTATTGCAGTACCCAGACGAAGAGTGATCTTTTCGTTCTTCTTAGTTGTTTTTTCGATTACCATCATTTTCGTTTTCTCTTCGTTGATATCCAAGTTGTTTTCTGCCATGTATTGCTGTAGGTTATTTAGTTGGCGTTGCAAGCCTATTGGAGTGTGATATAGGAGGATCAAGTCGTCTGCGTACAGCAGACGTCTGATCTGTTCACCACCAATGTTTGGTGGAAAGGATCATATTAGCTTTTCTGACTCTTGAAAATCGCCTAGGTAGGCCCAAAACAATGCCGGGGCCAAAAGGGCAGCCCTGTTTCACATTTCTGGCTGTGTTGATCTCTGCTGAGAGTGTCCCTTGCTGGTTCAGGCGAACTCGTATTGGAGAACAGGGCTTTGATTGGCTCCAGTATTTCGATTGGGGCAGAAACTCTCCTTCTGGAAGTGCCCAATCTGGAACGATCAACTCGGTCGATCGCCTGGGTAAGGTCGATGAAGGCGATGAATATTGTAGGGCTTCCCTCAAGGACCTTACTTTTCAAAGTAGTCAAGCTGAGTATATTTGCGTTCGTACCCATGTTCTTTTTAAACCCTGTTTGAAGATGATCTTGATAGGGGGCATTGGTGGCCCATGATGTGAAATGTTGGGGAAGCAGCGATCCAAAGACTTTGCCTATCGGATCCAAAAGGGAAATTGGGCGATAAGCCCTGTTTCCCTAGGAACTATCTTTGCTGAATTCCATTATGGCGGGATAGTTTTTAGATCCGCGCAATGTTTGAAGATCGTACTTAGAAGAGATGACCAGGCTTCAGGATGGGTTTTCAAATCTAGGTTTGTTATACCGTCCGGTCCAGGAGCACGTGAGACTTTCAATTTTCTTACTAAATCAAAGAGATCATCTTTGTTGTCCATCCGCATCCATGGGGAATCACGCCTGACTTTGTCCTCTTGAGAACATTTTTGAAGTTGGAAGAGGATCTTAAAGTAGGTCTCCCATGTCGATTCACCTATTCCATTATGCTGAGATGGTAACACTCCAGCCAATGTTGAATGGAGTAGGGACCAAAAGTCTCTGGCATGGTTGCCATTAATGGCTTCGAGTATGTTTTCAGTGTCTTGGTATAATATGGCCCGGTGGGCCCTCAACCATGCTCTGTAGGCTCTTTGTGCCTCAGAAATGGTACTTGAGGCGGTCCTAGGATCAAATTTTTTTGCCCGTCTTCTGATCTTCCTTAAGTCACACCTTATCTGCCACCAGCTTGTCGAAGACATGTTTTTGTTAGGAGAGGAACGGGGCTAGGTACTTGACACCACATACAGAGGAGTAGACCCACCGGCCATCCTATCATCCCAGCTCAGGCCCCCAACTGACACTCTCAGAACCTTCACTGACAGACCCAGATAACATCCTCCTGAGCTGCTCACTCGTACATCAACATTCTGATAGCAAGCACTCCAGGCCAGTGACAGCACAAGACTTGGAATACAACGCTCTGTCTTAAAAAGTTGTCAAGTGTGAGAAAGCGCTGCTCCCCTTTTGTGTTGGGTGTGCCACCCCCTTTCGTGCCCCTTTGAATCAACTACCCCTTTACACGGTTAAGTCTGTCCTGTGTGCGGTATAAAAGCTCAAATCAAAGTAACGTATAAATCCTGCCCAAATATATATGTCGGCAGTGCCACTGTAAAACATGTTCATTCTGCTCGTGCAAACATATTGTGGGCCTTGCCTCCACAATGTATGCCACATATGTTCCTGCTGCTTAGAGCATTAGATGCAGAGTGGAGCGAGTGGTACAGATGGAGAGTGGGAGTGAGTGATGGAGAGTGATGAATATACAGTCATTCATGGTGACCGATTGGTAGACTGACCTAGAGAACGCGAGCACGACAATGCAGGGTTTGTTCTATTTTTGGAAAAATATGACAAGCCACAAAATGCAAACAATCAGAGGAAAAAAAAAACGAGTATGCACAACAGTCTAGGAATGCATTCATCTTGCCACGATTAGGGCAGTGCATTTGTCTCTGTAGGCGAGGGCGGGGCTGGGGATGAGCCTCTCGGAAGGGTGTCATCAGAAAACCCCTAGACAGTTAAGGGACCGCAATGGGGTGAGCGCGATGGTCTGGAGACTGGACCGTGAGTGACTGACATGTTTGAGGTGGGACGGGGAGGGCAAGGTTGGACTGGCCTATAGGGAACTCTGGAGATTTCCTGGTGGGCCTCTTCACCCTGGGCCTCCTTTGTGTGGTATTTCCTCCTTTTCTCATAGGAAAAGGGTTGGGCTTGATGAAAACGTGTCATATGGGGCCACTTTGAACATTATTTCCAGGGTCTCTTTTGGCCCCCAGTAATTATTTCCAGGGCCTCTTTTAGTTCCCAGTCCACCCCTGGGGGAGGGGGGTAGTCTGGGGAGCATTCGGAAGTGGCCGCCATTTTTTGCGCGTGATGTTTCTCTGGTACAATGAACGCATGCAATAACAGGCTGGGCTCTCATCCATTCAGACTTCTTTGCGCAAGAAAGCCAAACGTCCCACGAGGACAGCCTGCTCCAGGAAGCAGTCGGCCCTGCGCCATCTGTAATGTGAGCAACAGTGGAGCCATGGCAGGCGAGAGCTGCTGGTTGTTGGCTAGTGCCGGAGAAGATCGGTCCCATTGCCAGGCCCCACCCGACCCAGAAAGGCTTACGTTGCCTTCAGCTCAGCATTTCCCCAAAAATGCCCCTTTTATATTTGGTACCATGTGAACAATTGGGGCGGGTGGCAAACGTTCACCCTACCCATGGCCTCAGAATGCGTGTGCCTTGAGGTCAAAGGGCCCAGCCAGGAAGCAGATATCCGCCCCATTTTATCATGGCGCCAGCGTTAGCCAAAGGCGTTACAGGAAATTGACTAATGCCCGATATAGTTCCAGTAACACCATCTTAACTTCCTGGCGCGTGCAGTAATGTTAAAACAATTCAAGACCTCGAGTCTGCTTACGCGCCTCTGGGCTCATTGGGGGCCGAGTACAGACCAGAATCCGCAAACAGTGGCCACTCATTTCCTGACCATTCGTGGTTTCACCCTATTGCCGCCTTCTATCATTCAGTCTCCATTCATAGCCAGTTTGTCTTTGCTGCCTTCATTTGGTCTGCCCTGTTATCGGGTTTTATTTGGGGCAGCGCCTGCCGTTTTCAGTTCTCTTGGTGCTTTGCCTCCTTCATGTCCTGTTTGCTCTCATCGTTCCTTCCTGTTTTATTTCTTGTATCTTTCCATAATCATGTATGCATCCAATTCCTGTATTTCTTCTATCCTTTCATAAACCCTTGAAGTATATCCCCACGTTTTGCCCTTTTCTCCTTCGTCCATCATTTATCTCCCTTTCTGTCTCCCTGTTTTTTTTCTTTCTATTCGCCCTTTTTCTGTTTACATCGTCCATTTACGTTTGTCCCCAATCTGTTCAATTTCGTCTTTTCTTTCTTCATCCTCTTCCTATGTTGCTCTTTCATTCTGAAGTCTTCTTTTTCCTCACTATTTCTTCTGTCTTGTCTTCCTTTGCTCCTATTTCTTTCTCCTTCCCCAATATTTTATGTTCACTTCTTGTCCTGTTTTTTTCCTTCCATCTCCTGAATATTACCCCTGTATTGTCGTGTTTTTCTTCTGTCCACCATCACCTCACTGTCTTTGTGGTGTTCTGCCACACCAAAGGCTACATTTGTCTTCATGTTGTTAACCCCCGTCTTCTCTCTTTTCACAGTGGCCTGACGCACGAGGCTCACAAGAAGGACGTGGAGCAGGTCTACCTCCGCTGCTCATCCGGGTCTGTCCGCTGGATGTATCCAACCGGCGCGCTCATCGTCAACCTGCGACCCAACACCCAGGCCTTGGCCTCCAAACACACGACTGTGTGCATCAAACTCAGCACAGACTCCCGTGGAGCAAATATTTATTTGGAAAAAACTGGAGAACTGAACTTGCTGGTCCGAGATGGGGAGAGTGGACCCAACAAAGTGCACTGCTTCAGCTCTGAAAAAGGGGCGCTATTTATTGAGGCTATGCCTCAACTGGACATAAGCCGGAAGATAACGAGCTTCCAGTACGAACTTCTGGACCAGAGGATGGCGGCGGACTTGCACACGCTGTCGGGTAAGGAATGCCTGGATTACTTCCTCGTACTCTTCTTTACTCCAAGTCATTTTCTTCCATCCCAGTCCTTGCCAGGACACGATGTGGGGGTGAAACGTCTTCCATGCAACTACTCCGGTGACTTCCAGAGTTTTTCCTAGCGTCTCTTTTGGATAGTACTGCTGAACACCGATTGGGGCGTTATCTGTTTGCTGCACATGCCTTCCCGTTGCTGGTTTCATTTTTGTTATGGTGTCCCGAAGTTTAGACACATTATATCTTGCACGGCAGATGGGGACTGGCTTGATGTTAAATTTGTGCTAGTGTTGTAATGTGGAGTTATTTTTCAGAGCTCTTATAGCGTGTCCTGTTCCACACATTTGTGCAACCACAGGCCAGAAGCGCAGGGGTGTTGCTAGGTCTTGAAAAGATCCGGGGCTACGCTAATGTCAGGACTCGGAGGCTAGCTATCCTTCTGGTTGTAGCCCCTGAGCTTCTATCCGGGGCTATAACCAAAAGACCCGGGGCTATAGCCCCCTCGGCCCCCACCAAACCCCCTAGCAACGCCTCTGCCAGAAGGTAGTCACACATGCTCACTGCAGATCTGTGGAAGTGTGTACTCGGTTGGTCGTGTTTTGTTGTGGCCACGTTCTTAACAGTGGCACAAAGACCTGGATTCTCTTCCTGGCTTCCCAACTTAATTAACTGTGAGAAGCTGAGCCAAAAAGGTCTGTGTTAGTTCACTTACCTGCCAGAAAAAGAAAGGTGTTTAGTAGCAGCTTAAACCTAGCACTAGGCGCAGTAGAAACCAGAAGCTGGTCATTCACTAGTGCTTTTTTGCACGTGCCCAATGCAGAGCTGTGTGTGTACAAAGCACAGGTACAACAAATAGCTGCCCTATCGAGTGGAGAGCCTTCCAAATGAAGCACTTTAATCACTTAAGCGACACTTTGGTGTTTGGCTGCAACCGTCCGTTTTGCATTGAGGCGGTCCTGATTGACTTGAGTAAAAATCCCTGCAGTGGAGATGTGTATTCCGGCTTGCGTGGTAGTACCATGTCCAGCAGGTAGATGGCGCTTTTGCTACTATGACTAGGATCCCGGCTTGATGATTCTGTAGGTGTGAGCGGCATTGAGCCCCTTACTCGGGTTACGGGAGAGAGCGCTTTAAGACTGTTGAGAATTGATTTAAGAGTTTGTATGACGCACGCTAGGTGCCGTATTGCCCAATGGACTCTCAATACCTATGTACTCAACCACAAAGCGGTTGGTGCATTAAACGGTGTATTTGCGCATTATAAAGGCCCCGTAAATGGAATCAGTAGCCCTATAAATGCATAAGCTTAGAGTGCACGTTGTTTATGTTTACAACCAGCCTAGCTAACTGTCCCGTTTTTTAAAATGTATTTTGTATATTTTCTTTTAACCCCAATGCGTTGCATGCTCTGACGTGTGTAGACCCACGTACGTCCAGTAGAAAGAGGGGGCACTGAGAGGCCCCGGAGGCAAAGTGCTGTTCAGCAACGATTGAAGAGACTGGGTGTCCTGGGGCCGGCTGGCAGCGTTGGGCTTTTTAAATCTCTCATGCACCGCTGCGTGTGTATTTTTTTTTTTATATATATTTGTGGAGGTGGGACACTGGTGGCAGTGGTAGACGACACCCACACAGGGCAAGGGAGATGGTGTGGGCTGATAAACGGGCGCCTTGGGCAGATTGGGTTTCTTTCCTGCTGCCGCGCGCTGTTTGGACAAACATGTGTATTCTGTTCCTCACAAAGTCCCACTTGTCGGGTGTGCTGGAGGCCGGTGTGCGTTTTGTACACACTGCGTAAGACGCTTCCTGAGGCTCTGCCCAGCTGCCTTGGTTTCTTAAGCCGACACGTGATTGCGCGGGCTCGCCTTTCTGTAATTTTGTGACGGAGCGGTGCCCACTGCAGGAAGGTGGCGATTAGGGCAAAACCTCGCAAACAGGGCAATTTATCTAGCTGGATAAGGGTTCGCTTTCAACATTCCAGAGCCGGGGAGTTCTACGGGGCATTTTTATAATCTATAATGGGCACCTTTTTATTGGGTAAGGATATCATCACGTGTAACCATTAATATTGACTATTCGTATAGGACCTGCCACAAACGGAATGTTCTCTCTGCCTTTCAGTAATTTACTGAAGTCAATGGTACGCCTTTGTGATCCCCCTTGAAAGGTGGTGTGTGTGTGTGTGTATGTGGTGGGGGGTGGAGGTAGGGGGGGGGGTAGTCTGCCTGAAGGCTTTGGTGACCACTGGTGCAGTCGCAGGATTCAGTGGCCTTGTCAATGGACCTGAAGGCTGTGACTGAGGAGGTGGCAGTCTGTTGCTGCATCCCCGGCTGCTGTGTGGTTGCTGTGCCATACGGATCACGGTGCTGTTCACCCCTTTCTGTTTTGCAGCACACATCTTGAAATGCCAGGAGAATGGATTCAGGATCAGGGGGTGGTTACATGGTTTCTTCCAGGGCCTTAAGTCGACAGATGCAACCCGTCTTGGGAGCAAGTGATCTTGGACCCCTTTCCCTTAAACTTCAAGAAGAACCTGAAGACCCTAGTCCACAGCTTGCCAATCTCTGATCGCACTGCCCCACTTCTCTGCCTGCGAACCTTCATCTTGAACCTCCATCTAGCCAATCTCTGATCGCTCCGCCCCACTTCTCTGCCTGCGAACCTTCATCTTGAACCTCCATCTAGCCAATCTCTGATCGCTCCGCCCCACTTCTCTGCCTGCGAACCTTCATCTTGAACCTCCATCTAGCCAATCTCTGATCGCTCCGCCCCACTTCTCTGCCTGCGAACCTTCATCTTGAACCTCCATCTAGCCAATCTCTGATCGCTCCGCCCCACTTCTCTGCCTGCGAACCTTCATCTTGCCAACCTCTGCCTGAGAGCCTCCATCTTGCCAATCTCTGATCACTCCGCTCAGCCCCACTTCTCTGCCTGAGAACCTCCCCACCTGTGCTGACCCACCAATCCCACCTGCTCCTCTTTACCCCTGCATTCCACTTGTCAGCCCTGGGTGCACCCACTATGTGCAGGACTCCATTGCTTATGAGCTGGGTTCATACTTTATACATGCATATTCATATCTGCGCTCTGGCGGATGAGTGTATCAAAGGTGGCTTTTGATAATACCTAATGGAGACGAGGGGTCGCCACTTGTGACACGTGCAGGAATTCCCCCGGCACTAACATGTTCCTATCTGAAAAGCAAGTGGAGGAAGTGTCTGGGATATTTAAAGGAAGGTAAATGGCTACTCCAGTCCAGGCACTTCCAATTTTTTCATTATTTATACGAGTCGTCTTCCTTGCAGTTTTTTTTAAACTTTTCATTCGGTCTGAGACGTGCATTCACTTAGGTCGTAGAGAGCTGAACTGGCCCACTCTTCTGAAGGGCTGGTTATGATGGAGTAGCGTCGTCTACATCTCAGGTCTGCGCTGCTGATATGCCCTGGGGTCATCTGTCCATCAACGTGTTGTGTGCTTAAGTTATGCTGTGTACTCGACTTAGAGAAAAGTACGAGAAGCTATCAGAAAGAGTCCACCCCCAGCCACAAGTAAGCCAATGGCTGGTTGACCTGTTTCAGCATCTTTTGGAGTACCAGAACCCTGGCCCCAGTCGTGGTAACCTCGTCAGGATAGCCAGAGGCGTAGCCAGGATTGTCTAACTAGTGGGTCCTGAAGCTAATGTAGTCGGGCCCACCGCAGTGGCAATAACCACTGTAAACGGCCGCCCAGCACTGCTGAGTGGGCATTTACAGGTTGTGGGTGGACCTTGCCCTGTCTACGCCTCTGAGTATAGCTGAAGCATACTGCAAGGAAGCCGGCCTCGCCTATGCACTTCCCACCCGCCTATTCCCTCTAGGGGCCAGGCCCACCAGAAAGGTTCCTGGGCGCGTGCACATTTGTACTGAATTAGGCTCCCAATTTCACATCAAATGTGTCGCTGGAGGATGACGCAAGGTTGGCGAGTTTCAATATTCTGTGGATTCTCAGAGCCCATGGATTCTCCTTGCATCCAGAGTTTGAGAGCGGGGGCCCTTTGTCGCATCTACGCTATTTCTGAGTGCAGGTGGAGATTGAACCATTTCATCCTGATATAAAAACACCGCCATTGGCTCAATACTTGACTCGGCTTTGGATAAAGGGATTACGCAAGTTGTTTTTCAGCTTGGTTGTGCATCCAAAGCCTTATCCCAAATATTCCTACCAATGGAGAAGAGCGCATCAACGTGAAGCCTTTGCGAAGCTGAACTTTTCTCAATGAGGCGTTCTTTCTGGTGGCAGAGAAAGAGCCACGATAGGTCCAGCCTTAACGGGGTCCCATGTGCTCTCTGAAGTCCCCCGCCCCATTGTCGTCTGCCCAATCTCTGTCCTTGTACTTGATAATCGGTTACCCTCTGTTTCTCAAGGGCAACAACCCCAGCCACCTCTTAATCCCAGTAGCCCAGATGGTACCTGGTTGCATTCCCATTCCCTTTGCAGCAAGAGTGGCGCTGCCCCAGCAGACCCCAAGGCTGACCTCCCCGTACCCCGTGTAATTGACCCAGGTGTGTGGGGGCAGAGTAAGAATATTTCTTTGCAAGTCTATTGTTTTTACCATGACCCCCACCGTTGCCTGTGAAATGAGCTGGTTTCCTGAATCTTGTGGTGCTGCCTCAGTGGGGGGTGTAAACAGGGGGGGGGGGGGGGTGAGGGGGTTGGTTTTGAGCAGAGCATATTCAGACCAGGAAGGCTTTGGGGCCAGATCATCAGTGTTAATAAAGCAGGTGTTGACTTGTAGCATCTTGATTTTAGAGTTGGTAGCCCACGGGCCATGCTATGATGGCCACTCCTGTCCAGGGCTCACGTATCCTTGCTTCCACATCCCGAATTTCTTTCGAAGCGTAGCCGTTTAAGTCCAGTTGACATTTGGCACGATTGCTCCAGAGGTAGGCTGCTTTTTTTTTTTTTCCCTCAAGACCCCCAGCGGCGTCACTTATCGGCAGAGATGACCTACGCCGACGATGGTGAGTTCGTGTTCGTCTTGAATCCCGTTCGCCCAGGAATCACTGAGCTCTAGAGAGCCATGGAGGACTCATGCATCAAGGATACGAGCTAGCCTTGAGAAAGGGCCCGTTTGCCAGAAACATGGTGATTTTGGTTGGGTATTCTTGGGTGCGCAGGACATGGAATTCTCTATGCAGCGACAAGTTCAACTCCTCCTCTGGACTTGTAAACCGATTTGCTGCAAATGCAGTATTTTATTGTCCTCAAATGTGTATTACCCGTACATGTTGCCTTATTTACTATGGAAGGCGTGGCTTGGAAGGAACTTCTTAGCGTTGCTGGTGTAGTGCCCCGGGTCCCCAATATTATTTCCAGGCACCCATGAGTTTTCAACTTGTGGTCTATACAGAATTGAGAGCAATGGAAATTGAAGAGCCAGTGCACACGTGTGACTGAATCCCTGCTACATGCCTGGCCCCCTATGGACTCGCTGGTGGCCCATTCTCTTCACAGGTAGTTCTGGGGATGGGGGCTCGAGTGCCGGGCCAGAGGGCCCGCCCTGGGTCCCATTCCGTGAGCAGTCTTTGGAGCGGGCCAATTCTTACCTGACGGTGCAGGGTGTGGCCACCAGCCTGGTCCTGATTTCGCTAGGAATCCCTCCCAATAGCCACTGTATCCATCACTCAATATTGGAAACCATAGAAACGTGCTGGTGGATTCAATTCGGATGCTGTCATCTCTAGCATCATCCTGAAGTCCTTGCTTGTTACATCACAATAATGTAATCGGGTGAATTGTCTCAATAGTGGACACTAATGTTCTTTTCTGGTGTGCATTTATGCAGTACAATAACGCGGATGAGTCCAGCGCCAAGTGTTGGACAGGCCCACGTGTTGCACAAGGCGCTTTTTAAATGTCAGCTACGCTTGCAGGAGTGCGGAGAACATTATATCCATATTAGTTGAGACCGTAGTGAAATTTTGCCATTTTGCACCCCCTGCCAACTATGTGTGACTTCTCTCGGGGCCTGGCATAGAATAACCCATCTGCCCCGTTTCCATGTGTCTGTGGCTGCTCCCTGACGTGGATCACAGTGATTTGCCCATGATATCATGTACAGGGCACGCAGTGGGTAGCCAAAGCTGTTCTACTGTGATGGATTTACAACATTCCTAGACTGTTCCCTCAAGAAAGACCCCATGTTCAAAGCAAAGCGCTCCATAAAGGCCCAGTCCTGTGGCTTCTGAGAGGTGCGCATGCGCTGTAATGCTCTGTTCAGTGTAAAACGTAATCTTAATGTCCCAGTGCCAATATTACCCAATTTAACGATTCTCATTCTATCGATATAGACCGGTGAATGTTTGAGTCGGGCCCTACTTGATGCCAACCCGTCACCTATAGGTGGGTGCTCAACTCAATAATCTGGCTAAACAGCCTGTGATTCCTGAATCATGCCAATATAGTACATCCTACTGGATGCATAGCGTGTAGACTGCATTTCCTCTGAGTGAATTGCAAGCCTCTCTAAGGAATGCATTACCCTTGGCTGTTAAGTGGCGTTGTAAGTGCTGCCTATAAGCTGACATTATTGGCATGGGGAGTGAAGTTATGCGAGAGCTGGGCTGTCTGCCTGCCCCTCCCCACCCAAAGCACCACTGCTCTCCCACCTCACTTGCGGGGATCTCTGATATAGCTCTGTGCTTTTAAGGGGATGCCAATGTTATTTCTAAGCAGTCTTCTGAAAGGTCTGGACTTAGTTGCAAGTGTAAAGTAGCTACTGGTGTAATCAAAATCTCTTAAACAAATGAGCCTTCATCCACTTGATTTATAAGCACTGTGTGTGTCCTTGCATCAGTTTCTTGCACTGAACTGCTGTTAAGAACAAGCATTGGTGAAGCCAAAAGTTAGGGCTCTTTTTATAAGTATTTGGCAGGCAAGTAGTAATACCATTTGCCAGCTGCTGCCCTCTAATGGCAAGGTGGCACCATTATGGCAGTGCCTGGGGAAATGCCCTTGAAAAAGAATAACACTTGGCAGTATCTGTTCCTATATGCGAAGATAAATGTACAGACAGAAGTAATTAATATTAGCTACTAAATGGACAGCTAGACCCTTGCGTTACCCCTCACCTCATCGCACTGCCCTTCACCTCACCGTCTTTTATTTTAACTTTACCCGTGTGAAGCTGGAGGCCTTGCGCATTATTTTCAGAGGTGGTACTAAATGGAGCGATGTCATGTTTTGTTCAAGGAGGGTAGAATATAACAGCTAGGGTAGGAAAGCAGCGAGGCAGTGATGTTGGGGTAGATTTGTGCAGGCTGCTTGCAGCAATCTGCTGCGGAGGCGCGAGGTATTGCAGAGTTGATCGCACCACGGTGCACTGTGATGGGAGGTGGACGGATTAGGAGCTGCACTTCTGTAGTGATACACACACTAGTGAAGACTGGGGGGGGTACAAAGTGGTCCCAATCAGCTATAAGGCTCCTAAATGAGTGGCTACACAATGCGACGTAGAAGTCATGCATGGATGAGTGTGTGTGTGGGTGGGTCCTCTGAAAATGGAGTCGTGTGTTATTCAGTAGCGGTAGATTGCAATTGGACAGCAGCTCTCAATGGTGGGCCGTGTTGAGCGGCGGCGATTGGTATCCACATTCGGTCACACTGGGCTCTGGTGTCTGCAGTTGAGGCAGCATGGCGGAAAGTTGAGTGCATGTAATGCCGCTGTGCTATGTGCGCTGGATGCTGTAGTTGTTTGTTTGCATTAAAGTGGCATGAAATTGCACGGTTTGCAATCATTTCTTGATGAGCAAGAGCCAGGTGTTGGCCATTACCCAGTAGACAGGAGCTAGCACTGGGGAACCATGAGCGAGTACACAGCGCATCACAAATCCAACAGCCACATGAGATGCACCCGTTATGTATGATCCGTTGTGTTTGACTGTGCTCTCGACGTGTCCTAATTCGTCTTTATCAGCATTCTCAAATACTCCGTTAATGTCACATGTGCATGTTTGTAAGGCACCAGTTTGTCCTAGGGAGCCAATATGGGTTCCTGGTAGCTCTTGGTTTTAAGGTAACCACGCTCTCATAGGCTAAAAGCAGGGCACAAATGGCTCCCATTGATTTTGAACACTGTATTGACTGAGAATACGGACCTGTACAGGTGCTAATATTGGGATATGCAGGACGATGTCATAGGCTGTGATAGAGGCATTAATGATCAGATGTTTGGTGAAGGTGTTTATGATGGGATGTTTTATAGGCTGCAGTGGACCGTTCGGTTTTAATCGCTCTCTAAGCCGGAACCAGGATTTGAACCTGTGCCCCTGAGCTATCCTCCTGATGCCATATCTAAGGGAGGTTGGGCTTGGTATTAATCGTTTTGAGCCATTCAAAGCTTCAAGAGTTGAATCAGCCTGTGGAAGTTAGTAAACGTTTTCGCTCGCCACTTGCATTTGTCCCAACACCATGAGTGTCATTTTAGGGAGGGGACAACAGTGTTGGTACCCACCCCAATTTGGCAGGGGCGCCTTTCCTTTAGATTTCACTCCCTCCCCCAATATTTTCAGTTACTCGACTGGCTACAATCGCAATTCATGTTTCAGGTGTTCAGTAATCTGTGCATGGAGTTGTAAATTCTTACCCCCTCCCGTGATCCGTAGTAAACACTATGCACTGGTGGAAAAGGTAGCGTGCTCTGGGAAAGTTCCGTTTCCAGTGTTCCCACCCAGAGTCCTCAAATCCACCCCCTAAATCTAGGATGGTGCACAGGAGTGCTCCTGCACAGTGCAGGAATATCTCAATGGGCCACTGCGCGCCCGGCATTGTTGGCCAGCTGGCATGATATGATCTACAATCAATCGCTTTGGGGCTACTAACAAGGATGTTGTGGTGACAAAATTGAAAGGGTGGTTGCTTCAGCCACCGTACCCTCCAATTGCGCAACCCTGCTTTTATGCCTTCCTTCGATGACAAACGCGGCACATTTTTACTGCACAGATGAGAGAACTGGTGACACGCTTACCTATGAGGTTAAGTCACTCGAGAAAAATTGGGGGCCGGTGGCACACATTGACCTCTGGGCAGTTGACGAATGGTGGCTGCCCTTAAGAACGGGAATGGACGGGTACACCACTGAGGATTAACAAGGGGTACCTGGAACATACTATTATCTCAGAATAGATGTGGCCCTGCTGAATCAACTGCCCCTACCCTTCAGAACTGACGGGGACCGCGGGGAAGCGTGCAGTACTACCACCGGTACAAAGTGAGGAAGGGCCGGCACACTGTTGTAAATACTCCTCTGAGAATTGGTCGAATGGGAGTACACTTTAACCTCCATCAGCACAGGGGAGCGGCGTGGATCAGCGATGGAAGTGTAGTATACATCATTGGTACGCCGTGCCACTCCTTCTTTTAGTTTTTACAGAGCATACCTTTAGTTTAAAGTCTCAAACGCGCCCTGGACGCTTTTTCTTGAGCCAAATCTAGAATCTTTTTAGGCTGGACATCCAAGCACTGCCAGTTTCCCAAGTCACAGCTAAGAAAAGACACAGACACACACGCCCAGACACACAGTCCCCCCCTCCCCCCACCACCAAATCTGTGGCTCTGCAGGTCCTTAAGGTGCTCGGGTCGCAAACACATTTCTTTGATCAGTGGCCGGGCCGTTCATATGGCTGATGGAGCGTTTCCAACTCAAAGAGCTCACACAATCCCAGCTAGCTTGCACATCTGTGCTAGTTGAAGTGAGCAACACGAAGCGCCCAATTGAAGATCTGTTTATATCTGTGATGTCTGCTATCGTGATATGCAAAACAATAAAGTTGATTAAGTCGCTAATCAAATGTTTTCAACATCACGAATAACCACGTGCCGGAAGTTTGGACAAACAATCTGCATGGCTGTGTGCACAACTTCTTTTATTACATGTCTTAAATCACTGAAAGTACCGTGAGATTAACTAGACTGTTCAGGTTGGAATCATCTTGCATTCTGGGACTTGTAGTTTACCATTCAGGATGTGAAAGTTAAAGCCACAATGCTTTTCTTTGGCTTAACATATTGCTATAAGGCTTTACATGCTGTCATGTGGCTTTGTTATGCAATTTTAGTTTTTCTATGTAAACTCTACATTATTACTGTAGACATTGAAATCCAACTAATTTGAGCCAATGTTTGTGATCCTGCCAGCTCCGCCCCACCCATCTGTCCGAGCCTTCCACCCCCTCCTTTATGGGTGCAGCCAGAGTACCACTTGTCCCTTTTTTCCACTTGCACCCCTGTGGTGGAGGGTTTGCCCCTGCGCCCGAGTTAGAGGTGACTGGCATATACACGCATTGGCTCTGTTGGCCAACACGTGTGGTCTGTTGTTAGCATGGCCGTGCTCCCTCGGCGGCATTGGGGTCGGAGGGCAAATCGCTCCACGAAGCGGTAACGCGACTATTCCCCGGCGAGGAACGGTGAAACGCGAGCCCAGGCTCCTTGGGCGGGAACACGGCGGCCCGGCCTCGGGTTACTCCGGGCTGGTGCCGGAGTCTGTCGGAGGCATTCCCAGCAGGGCCGGCAGCAGCTCCGCACAATGCAGCCTTTATAACGCAAGTAGCTTACATTGGGAGCACCGGGGGCTTTGCGAGGATCCAGAAAAGCGCGCAGCCACTCGGCCTGAATTGGCGTGTTGTTCTAGGCTTAAAGTTTTGAGTGCTCAAACTACTTGGCGTCTCCCCTTTCATCTTTCTAAAGAGAAGGTGCGAAGAAAAGCAGTGTTATATGCCGTGTTATCCCAGTCGGAGTCGAGCGCCCGAAAGGCCGCGGTGCACGGGAGCAGTGAGGCACACCCTGTGCGGATACAGCAAGCATCCTCGCCATTTACATAATGCTCATCAACCACTCCTGATCACTGGTGTTATCACACCCTGCAAATGACGAAAGGCGGAGTCGGTTGTGCAATAATATATCTTGATCGTTCATTTCGCAATTGTGAGCCAACACGCATTAGTGGGCACTGAAGCGTATGTATCGATTCTAGGCACTAGGCTGGTGAGGCTTGAAGATGTCCACTGCAGTGTGAACTTGTGCCTTTTACTTCACATGGGGCTTTAGTGCCAGACCCTCTCACTGCCTGCTGATGACGTGTCTGGAAACACCCAAAGGGTAAGGGTGGAGACGAGGCACCCGGTCCATTCAATCCTTGGCTGCAGACTGCGAACTTGGGCTGGGTGCTCATTTACTTTTAGTTTTAGTCTGTGAGGGGGTACACACCATGTGTATTCTTATGTTATTTACCCATCTGTTGACTGCCCATGGCCATGCTAAGCCCTATGGCCATTCCTACTCCCTACGTAACCCCCCCTCCTCAAAACGCATCCTCTTGGGATCTCTTTGAGCTATTTCTATCAGACATTAACTTCAACCTGTGTGCTGTGTAGGGCCTACCAGTGTTATTTCAAAGCAGTCTACTGAGAGTAAATAGCGTAATTGCCATGGTAATTGGGCTCCTGGTGCAACAAGTATGTACCGTGCCTTCAGCCACTTGATTTTTTCAATAGTGTCCTCTCGCCTGTTTCTTGCACACTAGTTATTGTCAAAACTAGCATTGATAAAGCCAACAGTTTTAGCTTGTGTACAGGCATTGGGGACGTGCAGGCACGGACCTCGTATGCCTGGATACCCTCTTGAGCTGCTGCCATTGAATGAAAAGGCAGTACTATTAGGGCAGTGCCTGGGCGGGGGATGCCTTCCCCACTGCTGTATTTGCCCCATGCGTGTTCCGATTTGGTATGGTGTGCTTTGATGCGCACATCTGAAGTGCACTTCGTTGAGGTCGGAATGATTATCATTTTAATTTTGAAGACTTTCAGGTCCATTTGAATTTGCTGGAAAGGGTAATTCGCTGAAAAAGATTAATGGGAATCGTCTCCATCTTTTGTCTTATTCGTTGTCCTCAGTGCGAGAACAGTACCGTGTGGGTCTTACCCTTTGTTTAGCATTTCCATTTCCATTACTTCAACCTTCTTTGAGCAGAACACTCGTGCTACCCTTCCCTCCCCAGACCCAACTCTACACCTTTCACTGAGCAGACCTAGTGCCTCTTGCTCCACCCTCACCCCCCAGCAGACCTCTTGCTCCACGCCCCCCCCCTTGCTCCACCCAGATCCGTTGCTCTAGCTTTCTCTTTCCTATGGTAAACAGTGATCACTGCTGCCCCTCTTCCCTGAGCAGACCGTCGCTTATGTCGACCCACTCCTCCTCCCTGTATTGTTGTGCCCTTTTAAGGAAACGCGTACCCGATAAGGGCTCATGTCATATGGCAGTGACCCTGTGACAACTTCAATAAAAGGGATGAGCGGTTTCCCTGCTCATCAGCTGGCACCACCAGACTCCAGCCTGATGTCTCCTCATTTACAGCCCTGGCCTGGCACTGCGTTTATAGGCAGAGGGCCTGACTTGTAAGGCCGCTACCATGACAGTGCCCCTGCGAGGCAACGCTCTCACTGCCCCCTTCCCAAACAGAAACTTCCCTCCCTTTCCTCCCCTCTGACCCTTTCCCGAGCAGACCCATTTCCCTCACCCTGTCCCATTCCTCCACCCTGCCCTTTCCCGAGCAGACCCATTTCCCCCACCCTGTCCCATTCCTCCACCCTGCCCTTTCCCGAGCAGACCCATTTCCCCCCACCCTGTCCCATTCCTCCACCCTGCCCATTTCCCGAGCAGACCCATTTCCCCCACCCTGTCCCAGGTGGACCCATTCCTCCACCCTGCCCTTTCCCGAGCAGACCCATTTCCCCCACCCTGTCCCATTCCTCCACCCTGCCCATTTCCCGAGCAGACCCATTTCCCCCACCCTGTCCCATTCCTTCACCCTGCCCATTTCCCGAGCAGACCCATTTCCCCCACCCTGTCCCATTCCTCCACCCTGCCCATTTCCCGAGCAGACCCATTTCCCCCACCCTGTCCCATTCCTCCACCCTACCCATTTCCCGAGCAGACCCATTTCCCCCACCCTGTCCCAGGTGGACCCATTCCTCCACCCTGCCCTTTCCCGAGCAGACCCATTTCCCCCACCCTGTCCCATTCCTCCACCCTGCCCATTTCCCGAGCAGACCCATTTCCCCCACCCTGTCCCAGGTGGACCCATTCCTCCACCCTGCCCTTTCCCGAGCAGACCCATTCCTCCACCCTGTCCCTTTCCTCCACCCTGCCCATTTCCCCCACCCTGTCCCAGGCGGACCCATTCCTCCACCCTGCCCTTTCCCGAGCAGACCCATTTCCCCCACCCTGTCCCATTCCTCCACCCTGCCCATTTCCCGAGCAGACCCATTTCCCCCACCCTGTCCCAGGCGCACCCATTCCTCCACCCTGCCCTTTCCCGAGCAGACCCATTTCCCCCACCCTGTCCCAGGCGGACCCATTCCTCCACCCTGCCCTTTCCCGAGCAGACCCATTTCCCCCCACCCTGTCCCATTCCTCCACCCTGCCCATTTCCAGAGCAGACCCATTTCCCCCACCCTGTCCCAGGTGGACCCATTCCTCCACCCTGCCCTTTCCCGAGCAGACCCATTTCCCCCACCCTGTCCCATTCCTCCACCCTGCCCATTTCCCGAGCAGACCCATTTCCCCCACCCTGTCCCAGGCGGACCCATTCCTCCACCCTGCCCTTTCCCGAGCAGACCCATTTCCCCCACCCTGTCCCATTCCTCCACCCTGCCCATTTCCCGAGCAGACCCATTTCCCCCACCCTGTCCCCGGCGCACCCATTCCTCCACCCTGCCCTTTCCCGAGCAGACCCATTTCCCCCACCCTGTCCCAGGCGGACCCATTCTTCCACCCTGCCCTTTCCCGAGCAGACCCATTTCCCCCACCCTGTCCCAGGCGGACCCATTCTCCACCCTGCCCTTTCCCGAGCAGACCCATTTCCCCCCACCCTGTCCCATTCCTCCACCCTGCCCATTTCCCGAGCAGACCCATTTCCCCCACCCTGTCCCAGGCGGACCCATTCCTCCACCCTGCCCTTTCCCGGGCAGACCCATTTCACCCACCCTGTCCCATTCCTCCACCCTGCCCATTTCCCGAGCAGACCCATTTCCCCCACCCTGTCCCAGGCGGACCCATTCCTCCACCCTGCCCTTTCCCGAGCAGACCCATTTCCCCCACCCTGTCCCATTCCTCCACCCTGCCCTTTCCCGAGCAGACCCATTTCCCCCCATCCTGTCCCATTCCTCCACCCTGCCCTTTCCCGAGCAGACCCATTTCCCCCACCCTGTCCCAGGCGGACCCATTCCTCCACCCTGCCCTTTCCCGAGCAGACCCATTTCCCCCACCCTGTGCCATTCCTCCACCCTGCCCATTTCCCGAGCAGACCCATTTCCCCCCACCCTGTCCCAGGCGGACCCATTCCTCCACCCTGCCCTTTCCCGAGCAGACCCATTTCCCCCACCCTGTCCCATTCCTTCACCCTGCCCTTTCCCGAGCAGACCCATTTCCCCCCATCCTGTCCCATTCCTCCACCCCACCCTTTCCCGAGCAGACCCATTTCCCCTCACCCTGTCCCATTCCTCCACCCTGCCCATTTCCCGAGCAGACCCATTTCCCCCACCCTGTCCCAGGCGGACCCATTCCTCCACCCTGCCCTTTCCCGAGCAGACCCATTTCCCCCACCCTGTGCCATTCCTCCACCCTGCCCATTTCCCGAGCAGACCCATTTCCCCCCCACCCTGTCCCAGGCGGACCCATTCCTCCACCCTGCCCTTTCCCGAGCAGACCCATTTCCCCCCACCCTGTCCCATTCCTCCGCCCTGCCCTTTCCCGAGCAGACCCGTGAATCTGCCCTGGTTTGAGGAGTGCATCTCCCCAGCCCTCTGCAGCTGCATTTCTTGGCCCCTGCTTCACGAGGGCTTGGAATGCCCTTGCTGCATAGCTGGAATGGTCCGCATAACCCTGCAGAGCAGTTACGGGCGAGCTGCCATTGCAGGCCTCCCTCCTCTCACTGCGGAGCAGGAGTGCGTGAGGCCGACCCGAGGGCCGGGGGTGGGTGCGGGGGGGGGAGTGGGGTCACTTGAGCGCGCGATGCCTGGCGTAGGCCTCCGCCCCGTTACGCGAATGGCACGCATAGCGCGGTTGTAAACGTTGCTGTATTTTGTATTTCTGTAGACCCGGCCAGCCCTCCCCCCCCCCCCCCATATTTGCCCAAGGCTATTATCCGCGGTTTACTTTAAGCATTTTCTTCGGTTTTGTGCCCTCCCCGTTTATTCCATTTTCGGGGCTGATGCTTTTTTACAAAATGCTTCGTTGTCACAACTCTTAAGAATTCCGTTCCCCCAGCACGACCTCTCCAATGGTACCTTCCCACCCACCTATCCCCTTTGTGGCTCCCACCATATTGCATCCGTTATTCATGTTAAGGTTCTAAGTTTTGGGGGCCCTTTACCGCCACGTGAAGGGTTCGTTTGTATGGCAGTGAATCTTGTGCTCCCTTGAGGTAGGTAGGGGTGTGTGTGTGTGTGGTCACGTGCTGGTGTTATACATGTTGGTGACCTTTTAATGCAGAACGCAGCAGTTCTTGCCTAATGAACGTGGCAAGTATAGGGTACCGCTGTGAAACGGAAGCTGGCATGGTGCGGTTTTCCCGCCATTGCATCTTGGGCGCATTTCACACCCATCCTGTGAACTCCCTGCGGCCCCAGGTGGGACGCTGCCTGCAGCAAGCCTGGCACTGATACCATGCGCTGGTACACGACTAGCCTCTATGACCTCAGCGAGGGCCCACGTGTGTAGAAGAATGTTATGGCGTTTGTCCGTGTTCTACTCGATCCTGGCTCTCCTCTAACCCATTATGGTCCCTAACTTTACCCTTGCTTGCTCGGTGCTTCTGCTCCTGTGTCGGTGCACAGTTTTGGCCCCACCCGCTCCTGTGGGAGACGGCTTGATGCATTATCTTCCTCTTGGGTGAACGCCCCCCCCCCTTGTTCGTGCAGTCTCCCCTTTGAACCCCACCATCTCAGATGATGCCCTGCGGTTCTTAGAGTATCATTTTCCCTCTATCTTGTGACCTCTCTGTGTGATTGCACTCTTGAACCTCCCTCCGTATTGGTAAACCGTCCACCTGTCCCTAGATGGTTTCTACCCTACCTTTCCCCTTCTGGAGGTCTGGCTTGCAGAGCGGACACTCGGAGCGGAGCTATCGGTCCCCGCTTCTACCCTAGAAGAGCCTGGTTAGCTTAAAACCAACAGTTACCACTAGCTACGATTGGCTCCCCAGCCCAACTGGTGCCTCACAAACCTGCATTTGTGACATTATCTTTGAGTGTTTGAGAAAGTACATAAAAGAATTGGGACCCATCTTGTGGGGGGGTCTCAGAAAATGCCACAAACCAAGTCCCCTGAAATATTGGCAGTTTGGTGATGGGTCGCTTTGGTGGCAGGAGTTTGTGTGATTTTGAACAGTGGGAGGGGTTGGCTCTTTGGAGTTTCGGGACAGCAGGATGCGTCAGTTGCTTCAAGAATCTACTCTTGTGTCATTGTTGCAGATTCTGAACCCTAGCCCGTGTTGAGTCATTGTGTTGGGCGGCAGCGGGACATTGTGTGCTGTACTCGTGCATCTGCTTGCTGAGGTCGACGAGCCGGTTCTGCAGAAGTGCATCAGGCACCCTCCACTGTCGCCCTAGGCAAGTCTCGAAGCGGGGGCACCACGTTGCGCTGTTGTGTTCTCTTGTTGGTTTCACACTGCCAATCTGGTTGAAAGTAGAGCAGTTGGAGGAAACTTTTGCTGAGGCTCTCGTTGCTCATAGCGCGCTTCGTGTCTACCCAAATCAAATGTGGGCTGTTGGTCATTGTGGACCAGGAGTGTAATTGAACGCTTCCAATGGCTGGGTGTGAGGCAGTTTGAGGTGGCGGTAGAAGGGGTGTTGCAGCGGGGAACTGCTAGTAAACGTAACGCTACCTCCTCCTTTCTGTGCTGCACCGTCTTCCGATCCCAATGTAGAAACCTTTCTTTCCCTGGGATTTTTTTTGTTGTATGTTCTATATTTAAAGCTCCCTGGTTTATGGTATTTAGTTATGCACCATGTCCGTATTTATCCATATTTTATATTTCGGGTTTTCCTTCTGCATTATCCATATTAATTAAAACTAGTATGTTTCCACATTTATGTACGTGGAAAAAAAAACAGCGCCTGGAATGGGAAGCTCCTAGAGCTGTGTTCATGCACAACAAGCCATGGCCTGCATATCTGCGGCCATTTAAACACATCTTGAAAAGGATTTAAATTCCTATTAAACCAAGAGTCCTGCATTTCCGTTTCCCCCCATTTTTTTTTGTGTGTGCATATAAACACTAAAAGTGAGTTCCATCTGAATTTCGGTGTATAAATCAATAAACGGGAAACCTGGATCCTTGCATATATTGTAATGGAAAGCTGAATTCTTGTTTAATCTTTCCTTTCTACCTCACCACCCCATCCTCCTGCCTTGCACCTTTCATTTAGCTGCTGCCACATGCTCATGCCTCTGGATGCAGCATCCTCTGCACTTTTCTTGCTATCCGCCAAGGATTGTGACACTCTTGGACCAAGCTGTCGCGCCGCTCTCCGCTGCTCCATTGCCTGTGGCACTGCTCTCCGGAGTTGCCGCGCCGCTCCCCTCCCCACTGCGCCTTTGCCTGTGGCGCCGCTCTGCTCCCCTCCCCACTGCGCCTTTGCCTGTGGCGCCGCTCCCCTCCCCACTGCGCCTTTGCCTGTGGCGCCGCTCCCCTCCCCACTGCGCCTTTGCCTGTGGCGCCGCTCCCCTCCCCACTGCGCCTTTGCCTGTGGCGCCGCTCCCCTCCCCACTGCGCCTTCCTCTGTGGCGCCGCTCCCCTCCCCACTGCGCCTTCCTCTGTGGCGCCGCTCCCCTCCCCACTGCGCCTTCCTCTGTGGCGCCGCTCCCCTCCCCACTGCGCCTTCCTCTGTGGCGCCGCTCCCCTCCTCACTGCGCCTTTGCCTGTGGCGCCGCTCCCCTCCTCACTGCGCCTTTGCCTGTGGCGCCGCTCCCCTCCCCACTGCGCCTTTGCCTGTGGCGCCGCTCCCCTCCCCACTGCGCCTTTGCCTGTGGCGCCGCTCCCCTCCCCACTGCGCCTTTGCCTGTGGCGCCGCTCCCCTCCCCACTGCGCCTTTGCCTGTGGCTCCCATTCCCACTGTGCTTTGCCTGTGGCACGGCTCCCTTGCATGTGGCGCTGATTCCTTGTCTGTTGCGCTTTCTTTTTTTGTTGCAGTGCTGCCCCTCTGTTTTTCCGTCCTTACCCTCCCTCCTTTTGGTGTATCGCTCTACTCTTTTTCCATTCAAAAGTGAATTGTGTGATTAGTGAGGGTGCCAATTTTCATGTTAAATCCAGCTGTGCTCTTATTGTCCTAGGGAATATTTAGTATACAAACTATATCTTACAGAATTGGATAGCATTTGGGCAAAAATGAGTTGTACATTACGAATGGGGCCGACACCCCCAAGAGCCAATTTCAGTCTTCCCCGCTCCCCTCTGAGCTCTTACTGCTCTCAAACCCAGTGTGTGTTGTCGGACTAAACAAGTGAACGTGTTGAGGCTATGTACTCGCCATGGCTTAATCTTGCGTTACTCTCTCTCCCTTTCCAGCTCCCTGCCGCCCCTGCGGAGACACGGAGGTCCTCTTGGCTGTCTGCACTAGTGATTTTGGTGAGTATCTGCCTGTATTCTGTTGTACCCAGAAATCGCCTTTTTATTTCAGACACAAACGCATAATGATGCTGGCAGTGTAGCCCGATATCATTATTGAAGTCTTGGCAAATGTGAGGTAACTTGATGGACTGCCCCAGAAAACCGTCGTATTTGCCAAGTTACATTAAAATAAGGGATTTTGGGGGGAACCATTTGAAGTTCCACTGCCGGTATTTCTTTACGAATCGGCGATTGCACGAAGGTCAGGTTAAGATCATTTCGTTTAAGTTTTAGGAAAGGCTGTCCTCCAACTCTAGCCTTGTAGTGGCCAATGTTCAGGGATGCAGCTTTCTGTACTGCAATGGAGGGGCTAAGATGCGACCTCTAATATTGACACACATTTCTATATCTCACATGTTCCCACTCCTAGGCTGAGAACTGTCACATTGCATTTCAACTGTATCTTGTTGAAACTGCGTGGGGATTCGGTTATTGGGGTGCTGGCAGGGGTTCCAGGAACCATGGCGTCAAATCGCCAAAACAAACATGGCGGGGCCAGGGGAGGGTGCAGGCGGGTGGTGGAATGTGGGTGGGCACTGGCAGTTTCCACCCATGTTTGCATCCACCTGAACGGTCCAGCGCCTTTCCTCAGGCGTGATTGTTGGCTAAAGAAGGCACTCCGCATTAATGGGGGGGGGTGTTAGACGGGGAAACAGTATCGTTTACAGTGGCCCACCAGCTTGTCAATGCTGGAATGACAATTAACCAGTTATGTTTTATCAGCTGGTACCACACGGGTTTCAGCAGAACCAACCATCCCTCCTGCTGTCCCCAATTGGAAGATTGCGTTGGAAATGCAAGAAGACAATTCCAGGGATGTATGGGTCTAGACTCCGACCTTTCCAGGCCCTTTAGTGCAACATTGTTGTCCAGGCTGGTGGGGCAGACTAGGCAAACCTGCACCAGTACCTCTTGTGCTGCAGTTGGCTGGCCTGCTCTCCACCTTGGATAGGGTAGAGGGAGAAGTTATTTGATGCTTTCCAGGCATGTGGGCTCAGGAGAAACTGTGCTTGCTTTAGAAGTTGCCCGTACAGACGTCTTGCTTGTGTGGCATGCAACATTCGTTGGCAATTTGGCGCTATTTCACGCTCCCACAATGGTCATTAACCTCACTCTTTGTTTGCTTCCTAGTTGTCAGAGGCTCCATCCGAGAAGTTACGAACGATGTTGAAGAACAAAAAAGCATCATTGACGTTGCTGTGAACAGACTGTACCGACAAAAGACCAAAATCTTTACGGTTCTTGGGACAAATGAGAGCTGGGAGGGCCAGATCAGGACACCATTGGAATGTGGGGTGAAGCCCGGACAGGGGGAGTTCCTCTTTACGGGCCGCGTGCACTTTGGGGAACCCAGACTGGGATGCGCCCCGCGGTACAATGACTTTCTTAGGATATACAAGGAGGCGAAGGAGAAGGGTCTGAACCCTTGCGAAATTGGCACTGACTGAAGGACTATCGGTTGTACATTGACCAACGTTAATGCTCTGAGCATGGAATGGACCATGTCGCCGCGTCAAGTGGTAGCGTCGAACAAAATGTTTGCTTCAAGGAACCAAGAGCTGGCCTGCCACATTGGTGCCATGGAAATGTCCTTTGTCTCGCCAGCCTGACCCTGAATGAAATGAACAGCGGTACGAGCCCTGGAGGCAACCCAAGAGACAGAGACTCAATTCCGTACGAGCCCTGAAGGCAACCCAAGAGACAGAGACTCAATTCCGTACGAGCCCTGAAGGCAACCCAAGAGACAGAGACTCAATTCCGAACTGATCCGAAGTCTTAAACGAAAGAACTTAAGTTATTGGATTCTTTTATTTTAAGGATCTCCAAGGTCTTAAAACGAAAAGAAACAAAGCCAGACTTTAAAAACATGTTTTTAAATACTAATGTCGAACTCTTTTGACACGATGTAGCATCTGATATGGTATATTCTGCAACCATTGCCGGCAGTGTGACGAACACAGTTAAAAATCCCCCTTTTTTTTTTAACAATGATGCTTTGTAAAAAGCTTGGTGTACGATTGGAAGTTGTTTCTTATGATAGAAATGTATGGAGCCAAACTTTTATTTTTATTTTCCCTCGCCCCCAAGAATCGTTCAGGCTGGGAAATTGTTTCTGTTCCAGAGAAATAAATGCCCCTGGAGTTTACGCGTGCGCCGATTTGCTTCTTCAACAGCTGCTGCGTGCGGTGTGATCGTTCAAGTCATGAGACTTGACACATACTTCCAGTCTGTGGTGCTGTTCTAGCAGTAACACTCAGAAAAATCAGTTGCTGTTCTTTTTGTGAGATTAGGGTTCTTGGGACAAATGGGAGCTGGAAGATTTTCTTTAGCGGTGAATCCAAACATGGCATACTAGATCTCCTTGAGGGCATTTTGTATTCTGAAAATGTGGGTTTTGGGGCAGATGTTGCCGTAGAGTCTGGACCCCAAATTTAGATGGAGGCTGATCCTGAGGATGTAGATGTGGTGACCTTGGGCGATGATGGTGGAGAGTTGCCAAGTAATGGCCTGTAACAGCATGAGGAGGAGGTAGAAAGGGTGCAGTCGCGTAGTCATTGGGAGGGGGTGGCAACAGTGGTGTCACATGGAGGAGATGGGTCTGGGCTGGAAGTGGTAGCAGCGTCCATTTAGGAGCTGCTTTGTCAGCAGGGTGATGGTTGGGGCAGCACAAGGGAGACCATGCAGTGGATGTGGGGTCAGAGGAGAGGCAGCAGAGGGAGAAAATGAGTAGGTGGCTATGGGGCTAAAGAAGGCAGATGCCATAGGACAAGCAGCAAGTGCAATACGAGGCAAATGGGCAGCAGGAGGTGGAACACAAGGAGGTGAAAGGAGTACGAGGAAGTAAACGTGGAGGAGGAGCATCATCCAGATAAGGAGGTAGCGACTGACCGTGCCGATCCTTATGGCTCTCTACCTGTGGAGGGGCAATGTATTTATAGGATTGTGAACTGCCCCATCAGTGTCTACTGTGTGTGGCAGTACTTACTTGCCAGGGGAAAGAGAAAAGCAGAGGAGTGCATAGATGTGTGCAAGCTCAACAAGAAGTGTGCGCGGCAGGGCAAGAAGAGTGCGTTTTATGCATCAAATACAGCTGCAATTAACCTGATCATTCCCTAGAAAAATTAAGAAAGACTGGAAATGGCTCAGAGAAAATGGGAATCTGTTTTGTATTAAAGATTCAACCAAGAATTTTAGTGTTTGCAGCGAGTGCATAGCAGGGAGACCCAGATACTATGTGGTTGTAGCTATTGCATAGTAGGGCGACCCAAAGAAGCATTCGTGGTTGAAGCTACTGTATATTAGGCTAACCCACAGAAATATTCAGTTGTGGCTCTTGTGTAGCAGACAGAACCGTAAACATGTTCTGATCTGCGGCTCTCATGGTGTAAATAGAACCCAGAAAATACTCCAGGGTGCATATCTGGGGATTCCAAAATAGCCAGAGCAGGACAGGGTAACGTTAGTAGCCCCAACACAAACCATCTAATACATGTTAGTCGACATCAGTCATTAGAGCCATCCGTTTCATGCACCACGCCAAACCACCCTGCTCCGCCTCTGTATCCCTTGCTGCGGACAAGTCTTCGTCATTAGAGCTGGTGTGTTGGCCATGGTTGGTGTATTGCAGTGAACCCTACGGATAAGGGATGCATCAGCCAAATACCCCAAAAAATGGAGAGTAAAAATACTCCCAACAAAAATAGGAAACTGGCTCATAGACGCCTGTCCCCTGCTTTCTCCCACACAGCTCCATGGGTGGGTTTGCACCATAGTACATGTAGTGCCACAGGAAGAAACTCTTCCGTTTTTACTTCCTGATCAGACAAGGTAAACCTATGCATGAATAACATGGGGCAAAGAAATATCTATTGCCAAACCTTTCTAAGATATTGCTACTTGTTCGTTTAGTGCTGCATTGGGAATGGGACTTATTTGCTCCATACAAAAAAATAATTGTACTCCTAACTTGAAAAAAGAGGGAGTAAAATACTCCCACCTCAGTTATGTGGAGCTCTGATTACATTGTAGTGTTTATTCATCTTAATGAATGGTAAAATTGTTCACATGAGATACTGCTAATCGTCTCCAGCTGTGAAGCAAAATGACTATGCATGGGATTTATGCATGTGTGGGATTTCTAAAGCGCAGGCCTTGCTGTGAAGCAGCAGAGCTCTGCACGTAGGGGAATATAGGCAAGGGTGTGGGTGTAGCAGAGGATCTGGGATGGAAAAGGGATGAGGCTCGTCGCAGTGAAGGCTCAGACTGTAGATCGTCAGGGGGCAGCGTAAGGATTCTACTGCGTCTCGCGCAAATGCCGGTGCATGGGCAGACTGCTACTACATCAGTCCCGCAGTGGCTCATCCCGGCTACCCGCGTGAGATGCACCCACTAGCTGAGCTGCTGGCGGTTCACTGTATGTTCCTGCAGGCCCATCCCCATCCAGACCACCATCAGTGGTCACAGAAGAGTATTCAGGTGGTGTAGGCGACCGGCACAAGGTGTTTCCAGAGGAGGTGTTCAGTGCAGCAGTACTTCCTGCCTCCACGCTCCACATAATGTGCCTTTCAGGTGCCTCATCTCCAGGCATCCTTGTACACTTGAACTCTCTCGTGTACTGTCGAGCCTGGGTTCTCAGAGTCCTCATCTGCCCCACGCGGCTAAAGATGAGCCACAATAATCTTAAAACATGGTTTAAAAAAAAAAAGGTTCTAGGAGTATTCAATGTGGAGCATTTTGAGGTTGAGGGTGCATCCCTCAACAGCCAAACCACATCCACCAACATTTGCGCCCTTATCATGGATGATGCAAGGGCCCAGCTGAGCTGCTTCCTGGCCTCCTCAAAAGGCCATCGTAGAGAGCAGCGATCAGGCAGCATCTGCACCCATCTTGGAGTAAAAGATGCCCTGTGTGACCTTGGCAGTGACCATTGCACTGACTGCTGATGCTACTGCATTGTACATTTAGCGGGATCCTACGTGTAAAGTGTCATTCCAGAGGGTGATCGATGTGGTTTTCAAGTTGTGCCGTGGCAATTTGTGGCACCTGCAATTGAGGAAGCGCTTTTCTTGCACTGACGGCACTGCTAAATTGGGAGCCTATCTTCTGGGCCTTGGCAGTAGACAATGGACATGTGCTAACTAAGGGACATGCTTGCCCTTTCTAATTTGTAGGGCAACAAGGACATTGGACCCACTGCCAGTAGCAGGGATGCCTCGCTCTAGGTGTAGAAGTTTAGCCTCTGCCACCACTTCCTCCCAGGTGGCAACTCCGCTCTGGCTGCTGCCCTCACATTTTTGCAATTGCTAGTGATCTCTTCCAGATCTGCGTTTACCTGCTGCCCCCCCCATAAATACCGTCAGGATTGGGGCCCTTCTTGGTTCGTAGTTGCAGTGATAACCGGGATGCGAAGCTCTGCACTGGTCCACATGTACGTGGTGAAGTGGACATTTAAGCCGCTGCACTGGTCAGTCCTTCAGAGAAAGGAACCTTGTTGCACAACTTTGGCACAGCCTTGCATGAAAAGGTAACGGTGACTATGAATTATTCAGCTGATAGAATTTTCCAATAAGCTGCTTAGCATCTATTTCAGAAGAAAACAGACCAAAGAACCACTAAGTTAATTTTGTGGAGCACACTCGTGTACTTTGATATTTTTGGCCATACTCAAATGCCTTCATCACACAGACCTGGCGTAAAGGGGAATCGCTGTTAAGCCTGTGTGTACTGTTGACTGCTGGGAAAGCGGGTCTGGGGCTTGGCATCTCACACAGCTGTACAGCAGCAAGGTTTTTCTGGCCTGACGGTACAAGCTGGGGACAATTAGGGTTCCATTTTCTGATCTTATTGGCAGGGGTAGAGGCCGGGCTTACGAGATCATCCCATAACTGTGCACAATGCTGCATCCTATGGGACTGCAAAGATGATGGACCAAAGGGGTCCCACAGCGCACAGTGTCACACAGTGTTCTGGCGGTGAGACTGTCCTGCATGAAGAAGTTGGAGCCTGGCTTTTCGTGCTGGGCTAAGCCCTATCCCAATATGCTTTGCCTTGCACTCCCATCCCTGTAAATTGGCCCTTGTGCTGCTCTTCTGTATCTGTGGTTTCCTGACTCTTGTTTTGCGGCTGCCCGTGTTGAGGTGGTGCATGCTAGTGTTCTTGCCCAGAATCCTAATTCTCCGACTCCTCCATTCCACGTTCTACTCCTCTGCACCATGTGCTGTTTCTCAGGGATCATCGAGACATGCACAATCTGGACCACCCACCCCCCTTCTGACCCATGGACAGTGGACCGGGACGTCCATGGCTTCAGCTCCTGAGCACCTCTGACTTTATCCCGCATGCCAAAGTGATATATAGTGGAATGCGCTGCTGTCTATGAGGCTGAATTGATTGACTGCCTTCAATATATGATCATCAGTTCTGGCTTCACCAGTGCTCATTTCAGCTGCTGGTGTGAAATGTTTTCTACCCACTTGCTGACCTGTCACATTTAAGTGCTGCGGCCATTTTGTGAGTCAAGAAGGTCTCATAAACTCCTTAATCACAAAGAGAAGGCACACTTACAATCCATTGAAGAATAAAATCTCTTTTTTTCCTCCTAGTTACAGAAAACAAAGGTCATGTGTGCCTATGCCACAGGTGCGGTAATTGCGTTTTTCCCCCTCTATTAGGCCACAATATTATGGCACACTCGTTTAGTCACTGCATGATAATCAGCCTGCTGACTAACTCTGACATGTTCTTCCACCCTAGTCACTCATTTACAATGCCACGGATGTGTGTGTGCCATGCAAGGTGGTCCCTGGGACTCGCCCTTCCCGAGCCATAAAAACATGGCATGCGTGTTACACTAGGCTACAGCCAATGACTGTAACCTTCCTTCAACCAACTCTTGGATTTTCTCTTCTCAGGTGTTCACTTCTAAGTAATCATTGAATGGTAATCTGTGGGATTGTTTTCTCTCCTTAGTCATTGAAAAAAAATGTCATGTGCATATGTTATGTGGTGTGACCACTGGGTCCCCCTTCCCCTATGTAGTAACCTCCTGTCTGCCTCCAAACAACTCTGAGATTTTGATACAAATACGCAAACTATCCTATTTCAATGTTCTGCCTCTCGCTCAACCACCCTTCCTCTGCCTGCTAAATTGATCACAGATTCGAACCGCTCTTGCTTGACATAACCTGCGAGGCTGAACTAGCCCAAACCTTGCGAAAATACATGGGCCTGGGCTGGCTTGCTACTGAGGCAGTGGCTTCTCCCCCAGGTCACCAGAACCTTACCTAATTATACCTCTTCTGCCAGTCTTTACTTCTGCATCACCTTGACACCATCACTCTTGGAGGCATTTTTCATGTAAGTATAGACATATTAGACGTACCAAACAAAATGCCGGGAAGATCGCAAAGGCCTCCATCTGAATAGACTGAGGAGCCATTTTGTGTGTGGGTAGCAATACAAATTGAATGTGTGAGGGAGAGACTTGGAGAAGACAGTCAGAGCGGGGAGTATTTGACACTATTATGGCGGTTCAGGGACCCAGAAACGTATGGTGGGTGCCACACTAGAGAAGTTATAGGTTGCCATTTTGGCCTATAATACACCTGTGGCCTAATTTTAAGTGGGGATTGGCACCTTGGTTGGGGCAACAGAAGTCCAGGTTCTCCTGCCAGAGTGACACGGGAGGGGCCCAGAGAGAGAAAGCTCTGCTGACAGTGTGAGAAGAGGGGCATGGAGTTGGAGAGGGCAAGCACTAGAGTGTTTGTAGCAAGGGAGCGAAGCATGAGCGCTATGGAGAGGACAGACTCTGCATTCGGCGTAGCAGAGAAGAGGTATATTAGGCTCTAGAGCCAGAGCGCCCGACAAAGGACAGATGTAACTGCAATGAAAATGGCCATAGTGAGAGAGGGTCAGGCCCAGTGTGGCTTGGGTTTGCAGCCAATAGAATGGCAGGGGTACCTCAAGCGAAACCAAGGGGGAAAAGGGCAACGTCGGCAGTGACTGAGCTTGGCAGCCCACATGGCAGGGTCCCAGAGGCACCCGGCCCTACAGTGGATGCCCATTTCTAGGAAAGCAAAGCAACCATGCACTGCCACAACTAGTTGAATAGGTAAGATGAGCACATGAGCTCTGAACGCAACGGCGGAAAATAAACTAGGCCGAGAGCCCCAGGCTAGCTTGGGCAGACGCCTCAGATGTATAGGTCTGTCCTCGACTGAAGAATGCACAGCAGCATGTATGCGCTGTTGCCGTCTCTGACGGTTTTGGGAGTTCTCTAATCGAGTAGTTCCAGGGTTTTACTTGTGAACCCCTTATGGATAAGGAGGGCTAATGCTACAATGAAGCAATTCCCAACCCTACCTACAGCACCACCAACAGAGAACCAGGGGATGTGATGTTTGGCCCTACAATAAATCTGGCCACATTATATGAAAGGAAGGTGGCGCCAATTTGGGACATGCTCGGTCCCTGTGCTGTAGAAGGCCTACGGAAATGTGAGATGTCGGAGGTGTTCAATGGGAATGGCTGCTTTGTCAAGCACCCCACATGCAAAAACAAGGTGGTTATGGTTTTTATTGACCACGGACCTAGCATCGAGAAGCAACAGAGCGCTTTACAGCGGCATACAACAGTGCAGATGTATAACTGGGCTTTCCAGAGGTAACGGAACAGATATACCCCGGGTGTAGAATACAGAAGGCCAGAGAGGAGGGGGTACAGCTCTACCGGGTGGCAGGGAGTAGAGGTGCGGGCGGCATCTAGCGAGTCCGGTGGCGCTATGTGATGGCCTAGGTGTTGAGGCCGTGAGATTACTTGAAGAGGTGGGTCTTGAGTTCTTTTCGGAATTGTAGTAGGGTGGCGGGGCAAGTATGATGCTGACGGGAGAAGGTTACATAGTCTTGGGGCGTAGGCATAGAAGGCTTGCTTTATGGTACTTACCTTTTGGAACAGTGGATTCCAAGTCTGCACATGTCCTGGCTCCTGGTGCTGTTCTATCTGCTAGAGATGCTGAGGTTCCCTGCAAGGTAGCTGGGTGACTTGAGGGCGACTGCCTTATAGATGATGCAGCAAGACTTGAAGGTGATTTGTGCGTGCAGTGGGAGCCGGTGAAGGCCGGGGTGATGTAGTCTTATCTGCGTAGACCCTTGATGTGGTGTGCGGCCATGCTTGGGACACTTCTCAGAGGCACAAGTGAGGTTGATGGGAGGTTTTAGAGGACAGCATTGCCTCCATCCAGGTGGCAGAGGACCAGTGGATCTAAAGCTGTCCGGAGGGAGGAAAGGCTTGACTTTTCGCAGGAAGAAGAGCCGATACCAAGCTGTCTGAGTTTTCTGAGCTATGTGTGTCTTGAAAAAGAGGTTTTTGTTGATGTGTAACCCGAGGGACTTGTGCAGGAGGTGAACTCTGGTGTCAAGCCCTCAGAGTTCATGGTTGATATCCAGGTCTGTATCTCTGGGTGTTCAGTGTTGGTGAGAAGTAAAAATGTGGTCTTGGAGGGGTTAAGCTTCAAGTATGCACTGGACATCCAAGATTGGATCAGCGAGAGGCAGGTTTTGAGCCTATGGATGTCCTTGATGGAGTTGATCTTGAGGTATAACTGTGTATCGGCAGCCTATTGGTGGATGTTGTGTGTGGCTAGGAGGGCTGCCAGCAGCTCCACGTATAGATTGAAGATTATTCTGGACAGGATGGAACCTTGCGAGACTCCACAAGTAACGGGTAGTATTGGCCATCTAGAGGAGTCAATCTGAAAAAACTGCTGGTGGTGGGTGAGGTAGGACTTGAACCAGTGTAAAACAAGGCTGCTGATCACCATGCGCCGATGTAGGACGTCCGTAAGCACCTAGTGGTCTACTGTCTCAAAAGCGGCCGAGAGGTCGAGTAGAACCAGGAGGCAGAGGTGGCTGTCATCAAGGATATTGAGGGCGTCATCGATCACCTGTATGGTTGCTGTGTCCATGCTGCATCTGGGTCTAAACCCGGATTGGTAGGTTTGGAGGAATTGTTGGTGTCGATATGTTGCTGCAGTTGTGCGGCTACCACTTTCACAATGATCTTACATAGGAAGGGAAGATGGGGCAATAGTTACCTAGGTTGTTGGCATCTACAATATGTATTGTTGAGAAACAATTCCATGTCTTCGTTTGGGTTTCTTTCCTACATGGGTTTAAGCATCCCACTGTTTTATGTTTCCTCCATTCTATTTCTTAGGTTTGTAAATCTTCTGTGTTAGCATGGTCTTCTAACATAGAAAATACATTTCCATAAATAAACCGTATTATGAGACTGCTGCTGTTATTAGGGTTCCTGGTCCATCGCTATGAGACCACAGCTTCTAAAGCTAATGGAACGTTGCTATTAGGCTGAGCAGTGTTAAGAAGCTGGCCCGATGAACTGCTGATACAACAGCAGGGTCTTGGAACTGGGGAATAGTGCAGGACTCTGTCTTACGAACAATGCATGACTGTGATCTGATGGAAAACTAGAGCCTATGGACGATGGAAAGAGGATGGCAGGTAGCCCCAAGATTACTGCGGAGTATGGCCTTCTCGAAGGCTCCCGTCATGGGGTTAAGTACAGCAGGCGCATCTGAGACCTATGACTGACCAATGGATTTAGCGTGGCATACTACTTGCGCAGCGCTTTCCCGGGGCTAACCAAGGCCAGATGATCTCAGTTTTCCTGAAAATGTACTTCTGATCACCACCTACTTTCTTGTAAAACACCCTGATTAGAGTGTGGGTCTAAGTTGCTACAAGAAGAGGCCATGCCGTAGGGTCTTAGTATTGCAATGTTATGAATTGTCTCTGAACCCTGCTATTCTTTGAAATATATTGTGTGGTTTCAGTTCTTCCACAATAACACGCGCACATAGTTTGATGGAGCACGGATGTGCAAAACCCGTTTTTCCTCACGGGCGCCCGTCCTGTTCTTCGACGAAAGGCTAACACTTGAAGCAACGTGTGTCTAGGAGCCGCTATGTGACAATTGCACAAGAGAGATTGTTCTTGCTCAACGTATACATATATAGTTCTGTCACACCATGAGGTATCAGGTAATAATATCGCCGGGAAAATGTCGTGGCGATATTATTTGGGTGACCATATATATGGCGACAGGGGCAAATAAATAAATAATAAAATAAAAACTAAATTAAAAAAAAATTGGGGGTTGCGGGTGTGTCCTCCGCATGTTTCATGCAATAATGTCGCCACAAAAAACGACCATTTTTCGGCGATATTTTTGTATGGCGATATTTTTGTGGCGACATTATTACATGGAACCCACCATGAGTTGGCAGCGTTCAGTGCCCAAAGCGTGGCTAATGCCCCAATAATTTGCAGAATAAATCCCTGTACGTAACTGGATGGCAACTTACTACACACCGATTGTGGAGTATTTCTCGCCATCTGATTTCAGTATATCTCATTTTGGCGCAGCACCCAAAATTGAATGAGCGATTTGTTTTTTATGCACAAATGTCGCTGGAATTAATAGCAATGAAATAGCAGAAGCTTTGGTTAGTATGTGTGGGTATGGCATTGTTTTGCACCATTATACAATACTGCACACCTTTATGTTACCCGTCTCGAGTTGTATTCCATACACCTTTACTGAAGATAAAAGCTGCTTAAGCCTCAAGGTGCCTGCATGGGGAAGGCCAGCTCTAAATGGAGCATCACTTCCTTGGGGGTCTAAAAGTAGCATTGCTGAAGCCCAGCTGGAATAAATGCACCATGTGATCCTGGACAGATTAAAAGGATCCCTGTTGTGGGCTTCCACTCTAGAGAAGCGGCCACTTCAGAGGACACTGCAGGAAAGGTCCATTTGCAGTCATAAAAGGGAGAGCTATTAATGGGTAAACCTGCAGGATCCGCCTTGGTCCCTGTTCAACGCATGGCTGGTGAAAGCGCAGAGTGGAGCCTTCTAAGAAAATAATTCAGTAAACACTCGGGAGACCTAAATGCAGAGGATCTGATCCTTGTGAGAAGCGTGCCATCATTATGAGGGATTTAATCCCCAGGAATGTGTCCTGGTGAGGCCAAAGAGGGGGCCGTGACAGACATGGCAGCTCAAACAGCTAAATCTGTGATGCCGAGAGTCTTGGAAATGGGGCAATTCTGTGCTCGAAATGTGTTTTGAAGGAGGCTGGCATTGTGGCGCCACTTGGCATGCAAAGATCAGATGTAGCGGTTTTGAGAGTGTGCCTTGAAAGGACTGTACAGATCAGCAGGCAAGGCTACTTTGATGTAAAGAACACCGGGACAATTCATCCTGCCGCTTCAAACAGATGCCTTCGGGACATGGTTTCTACAGGGTGAAGCACCCGTCACGAATGCATTCAGATCCTTGACGTCAGCCAAATAGAACTACTCTGTGGTTGCACCAAGAACTGGCATGGTATGCAAATGAGGTGTTTCGTCAATGACACCCTGATGGATTCACAATCGTACAACAAGCCACTGAAATGCATATTTATTTTGAATGGTAGTTGCAAGGCGACTAGCAGATATGAACGATTTAGAAAGGCAAGTTATTTTATTGAAGGATTTATAGTGGCCCAACTAACATCTAAGCATCTGGGGTCAAAGCAGAGACAGGTGAGGGGTACTTAAAAGAGAAGAGTCTTAAGTCTTTGGAATTGGAAAGACTGTCCCATTGCTTTTGCTTGTTTGAAGAGGGCTATCATGACTTGGTGCTTCTGTTATGAATGAAGGTTTCTTTTTGGACAAAAGCGGTTGACCTCTGCAGATGGAGGGAGGCCGGCCTATACACGGCTCAAGGTAAGGGCCTTGAAAGTTGTCCGAACTTTTCTAGGGAGCCAGTGCAGTCTACTCAAGATGGAGTAATTTGATCAATTCTGGGGGTGTTTGTCACTGTTATGTTACCGGGTGTTCTACTGCACTCTGTTGCCATTTGCATGGTTTCTTAAGGCGTTGCAGGAAAAATCAACACCAAAAGTCAAGCCAAGTGAGGAGGACATGTCCTCAGGTCATTAGTGGAGCACGATTTAATCAGAAATGGTTGAGTCCGACGGATGGTAATTACCCTGGATCAATTGGAAGGGTCTCAGGGCTGTGATAAGATGGTGATTCTGATTAATGTGTTTCTTCAGTTTGAGGGCTCTTAGATTTTCACATCTAGGAATCCTCACCGAACCGCCTGGAAAATGTTTTCATGACCTGACATGCGGACTAGGGAACCAAAGTGGATGGCCATATTGACAGAGGAGGCAATTTTTAATGTAATGTTGCCTTACAGAGATGTGAGTGATCTGCTACTGCCTGCTTCCATGGCGGCCCCTGAAGGAATGACTTTCTAAGCTCAAGTGACTGTTTCTGAAGCTCCAACAAGTTTGCAGTTCACGTTTGATATGTTCAATTGCAAGTGTTGGCTGTTTGATGAGAAAGTTTGTCATTGTGCGGACATTAAATTATTTTTCAAAGGACAGCTAGTGGAAGAAATCGACAAAATACACAGGCAAGAATCTACACGTATTCTAAAGTTTATTGTGACAAAGCATGTAGCACAGATAAAGTACATGAATTGGAAAAACCAAACAAAACTGCTTGGCTCTCAAAGACCTTCTCCCTGGTCCCATCAGGTGAGAGCGGAGATGCGCCCTGCACGACAGAATGATCATCTGCAGTGTAGGGGAGTGCACCATACTCCCATGGCAACTTCAGGGTTTGCACGATCTGTTGCATCCTGTATCCCATTGGTCAACAGTCACATTCTTGACACCCTGCTTTTAGTGCAAAGACAAAAAGGATGCATAGATCCAAGAAATAGGGTATTTGGTTTCCCATCAATGCTCTTCCCTGACTTTTGAGAACAACAAAATAAAGGCATAGTGTAAGGACCATGGGCCTTTTCATTGGTATAGCACACTTCCCAAATGTGCCTCTTTAAGCAGAGCAAGCTCTCCATGAGGTCCATTCCACACTCACAAAGGAGCTAGACAGCAGCAGGCTTTATGCGTTCTACTGCATACCAGCTCAGCAGAAGTCCAAGTGGAGAGAGAGAACTGCAAAGAGCCCATCACCTTAAATTAAGAGGTATGCTCGAACAGATCTGGAACTTGTGTAGTCGCCAATTCGAACATTCTATTGGGAATCCCACCATTTTAACCCTACCATTGATCAAAATAATGTGGGCAAAGGGAATATGTGTGTACATTGTGATGGGGCATAACATATTGAAAAAAAGAGAGAGGGTGCAAAATGGAAAGTGGACAAGGGGTGCTGAAGGGGTGAGGATGGAGGCAAATTCTGCACTCAGGAAAAATGATTATCAAAAAAAGAAAAACGAAGTGAAGGGCAAATAGCCAATTCTCATGAAACGGGAATTCGAATTGATCACATAACTTCGGAATTGTGAAAATTACAAAGTGATGGAATTATTTACAGTAACAAAAGTAATGTAGCTCAGTTCCTGTTAGTTGTCACTCAGATTGATGCTCTACCTTTGGGATTTGCTGACGATTAGGACGGAAAAGGACAACCTCGCGCCCATTGCAATTTAGTCGCCTACAGCAGAGGGTTTCCAACGTGGCGGCGTTGCTCTCACAAACAAAAATACAGAAGCTGCAGCGATGCAAAAGAAAACTGCTTTGCTAACAGAAATAGATGGTACTTTAAGCCGCAGAATTGGAACACCCTAAATTCCAAACCAAACAGAGAATTGCATAGGGAATCTGTCCTCGCAAATCGACATGGAGCAGAAAGCCAGTGTGTCTATGCACTAGGCCCAGGGCTTATTTTATCTTTGGGTCAGAGATTAAGACTGATTTTATTACACAGCCGTGTTCCTAAGATCTAGAAGTTCGAGGTGTTACATGAGTTTCTTGTAGGTCTAAATCCGGCGTTTGATTAAAAGCGGAGTGATTTTTTTATGTTTATGAAACTTCTCCTTTAAGATTCCCCTAGTGCAGTGGCATCAGAGTCGCGTGTTTGGGCGGCATAGATTTTCCTGTGCAGTGCTGTTCTGAGTTTGTGTAATGCAGTACAGAAGAAACACCGCCCTGCAGGGTTCACTGAGGGATTTCACTCGAGAATCAAGGCACAGACAAACACCTCAATGTAGGGCTGCATGGGACCTGTGTACAGTGGTATAAGCCAGCATTAAGGGGGGCGCCAGCAAAATGTGGCAATGGTCTCCAGTCTTTCCTGCCATCCAAAGTCAATGAAATAACATTTCCTCTGGCGGACATCTTGGTTTGGAGGGGTTTTCTTTATAGCAAATTGAGCATGTGCCTTTATCATGGCTGCAATTGACTGCTGAAAGAAAAACTATTGGCAACCCAGACCAAAACCCTTGGTGCTAAAAGCGATAAGCCACGTGCTCCAGAGTGAACAGAGGCTGGAACGGCCCTGAGGTCCCGTGAGGCCAACATTTGGCTCACGTTACCCACCCGGTCAGTACCAGAATATGTGGCGTATTTCTATAATGGGCCTCGTTTGGTATTAGAACCAGAATACAGACCCCACTAACCCAACCTTCAAATCTCTGCATACTCGACCCACCCAAAACCCCACACAACCATCTCTCGCCCAGCAAACCACACGCTCTTTAGCACACTGCATCAACAACATACAAACAACATATAAAATGCACCTACATCACACAAGGTCTCGTCCGATCCGATACTTAGCGCACGGTGTATACCAAACTGAAACCGCCAAGAGCACACCACTTCTCTCATTCCCCCTCCACCCGATTAACCCTACCCGCCTTCCTTCTTGTTTACAGATCCGCCAGAGCGCCTGGGGACCAATTCCGTTGGTGACGGTGTACTATATAAGTACCTTTAATGCAACATATATTAACCTACATCAGGGAAATGCAGACGCATTCTTAACTGCATGGCCCCAATCCTTTCATCCATCCCAACACGTTTACATTTTTGCCTGCATGCCCTAATCCGTTCATACATCCCTACACACGTGACTTTAGACTAGACCAGCTTTCAATGTTCAAGGGCCGCATCATAACTTTGACCTATCGGAGATTGTCTGAAGAGTGCATGCATAACCGCAACAGAGAAGTACACCTTTGTTCGCCACTGGCTATGCATGCGTACACTTGGCCTAGACAGGCATCCAACATGCTCATGTGGGCACAGTCCTTCCCTTATACACTCCCCAGTCCCCATGAAGTTTGGGGAAGACGTTCAAGCTATGGCACTCTTCTAGAGTATAATAAGGGAGGAGCCCCGATGTACCACAAGGGGTGCAACGCCTGAGCTTTTTGGTGATCTGGCACATGGAGTATCGTGGTGAGGGTCTTCCGAATCCTAGAAGCACAGGAAAAGGAAAAACCCCAAACATAAGATGTGCCTTGTTTGAAGAGAACATGCGGCATGCACATTTATGATCAATGACGAAAGTAACTGATCAGCCAAGAACTACACATGATAACCACGTTAATTGGATAAATGAAAAGCCGGTAATCGCCATCCTCCCATCACGTCCCAATGCCCTGAATTACAGACTCGCACATATCTCCCACTTGCAATAAGTCATCTCTCGTGGAAGGGGATATGAAAAGCAACACTGGAGATTTGGAGCACGGGGCTTGTGCAGTATATATCACCAAATCAAACACCTCCTCTGTTAAAGGTACAGTCCGCGACGCAGTAACACAAAGTAGGCAAAGTGGGTAACAGTCACTATGTGCATGCACATGGTTTCACAGTGAGGACAATAGGCAAAAATGGCTCACTGTCAATGTGTGCATGCAAACAGTTTGCTCGACTGTTCAGTGGAATGTTGTCGCCCATGCAGTCTAATATCATGTGTTGTTATCCTGTGTCTAAGCACATTGATAACAAGCATTGGCAATGCCAACAGTTTGGGCTTTTGTGTAGGCCTGGGAAAGGCACTTGTCTACTTATACACTAACCAAAACTGTTCCCTTTGCCAATGCTTGCTTTTAACTGGACTTCATTGAAGGACACACAAAGTGCTTACAAACTGAGTTACTGAAGGCAGAATTGATTATGGCATTTTTATTACACCAGTAGCACGTTTGCAGTCCCATTTAAGACTCTCAGAAGAGTGCTTTATGAAAACACTGGCAGGCACTGTGAGTGCGAAGTTTGATGGTATGGCTTGATTAAACCAAACTCATCGAGTTCCCATGAGTAGGTGTTTTGGGTGGGAAGAGGCAGGCACTGGGCGGAAATGGCCATGGGGATTAGCATGGCCATGGGCAGTCAATGGGTGGGTAAATACGAAACAACGCCTATAAGCTTTGTGTCCCTCGTCATATGACATTTCTCCCTATTAATACTCTAATGAAACAGTTTCGGCTTATAGGTGGCGGCAAAGCACCATCTAATAGCCCAAACTAGTAAATGGTATTATCGCTCAATTTTATGGTACTCAATGTAGGGACCTTGTAAAGTTGACGGGATAACACCCTGCTGGGGATTCGAACTGTGAAGTCCAGGGTCCTTCTATGTCAGGTGATGCATTTACTCCTGAGCTTCAGAAGGATGGAGCACCCTTACTTCTGACTAAGGCAGAAAGTCCCACACTTGTTGACAACTGGGATTTGTCGTTTAGAAATGTGCACATGTGTTTACTGATCTCATTGATGGCAATCCTTCCTTCCTTCTGTAAACAGAGTGACATGTAACATGCACCCACCATCCAGGAATGGAGTTAAATAATGTAAAAGGTTCTGGTAAGCTACATTGTGGTCTGAAGGTTCAACGTGAGGGAGGAGGACTGGGGATATGTGCGATTGCGTGGCTGTTTTAGGGAATAAAGATATATTTTATATGTTCACATGGATGTTGTGCACTAGCTTGTCTAATGCACACAGCCATTTTTTGTGTGTTTCATTCTTTCACGTTTGCCAGTTCAAGGAGGAGGGAGCGGAGGTGAGAAAACAGTACTGTGTATTGTATTTCAGTAGAGGGGTAGAAGTGTGTGAGGCCTTCCACCAGATCAGATCAAACAGCTTCTTTCTAAATCTGCCTGCTTCTACTCTCTGCCCTCTGCAACTCATCCAGAACAGAACTGCGAGACTTGTCCTTGGCCTCAAGCCCTGGGATCGTATCTCTCCAGCCCTGAAATCTCTTCATTGGCTCCCAGTGGCTGAAAGGGTTACATTCAAGACCCTCTGCATTGTCGACAAGGCTTTCTGGGGCCTGGGTCCAAAATACTGTCAACTCTACCTCTGCAAATACCTCCCCACTCAAGCTCTTCCAAGAAATGAGTATGGAGGGGGTAGATCTTTCCTCGGCTGGGGCCTCCCTCTGGAATAGCTTCCCTGCCTCTCTAAAACTTGTGGATAACCATCTCTGGTTCCGGAAGCACCTCAGAACCTTCCTCTTTGATTCTGCCTTTGATTTTCCTCTCCCCTGCTGATCTGTCTGCTTCGGCTCTGTGCACCTGGCTACCCTCTGATTTCGGGCCCAGGTCCCTGCCCACCCAGCCACACCGCCTCCTGGCAACCCTTGCACTTGGCCCACCCAGCCACACCGCCTCCTGGCAACCCTTGCACTTGGGTCTGTATCTGTAACCCTACAGTCCCCTTACCTGCTATTATCGGACACCCCTTGTCTGCGCTTTATACCCCGCACTTGCCACCATGTTGGCTGCTCTACCAAGTTGTTCTTTTGTATCCCTTGCTCAGCACTTTCCGCCTCTCCCTTGCACTTTTCCCCCTTCCTTCTCCCCTGCACTTGCATGTTTTCAATGTCACTGGGCCTAGTCAGATTGTTGTTTTGTCCTCCCTTGTTCCCCTCCCTTGCCTCGTCACGCTCTGAAACACGTGCATGAGCGCGATACAAATAAAATATCATAAATCGGGGAAAGGCAGAAACTCAGAGATGGTTGTCGGCTTGGCTCTGGAAATTTATGAACAGGAGTAAAGAATTTCAGAGAATCCACTTTTTTATTGAGGGATTTCTATAAGGCTACAATGGCTACACTGTCAGATTCAAAGCACCTTCTCACTAGACATGCTTGAAAGCTTACATATAATTAGGTGTACAGTTCAGCATACAGTGTATGGCAATTATCGTGGCAAATGATAGATTTCTTATATAGCTTATACATATTATGGGTGCAGAGAGATTGGGCAGGTGCACAACATAATGCTCCCTGGCATTTTACACCTTGGTTAGAGCTGGTTTAGAAACAACAATGGACCCTCCATCTTCTCCAAGACGGGTAAAAGTGATGCCTTGATTACATAAGGTAATCTTAATTACACTGAAGATGCTAGTCCTTCTCAGAGTACTCACATCGTGTCATTCCGAGTTATGTTAGCTATTTTGGCTCATTATTATTCAAGAAAAATGGCTCCTTTATATGGGAGGGAAGGGGTGGAGCCACAAGGGGAGGGGCATGGGACCCGATTAAAAAGCTTTGCAGCAACTGGGATAATTTCAGAGTTACTTATTAGTGAGAACTGTGGCGAGAGACTGCAGATGAAGGGGTAATGCCAAGATAGGACCAAACTGGACCGAACTCTCTCCTCTCCCCCCCAGACCTTCTATAAACAATCGCCTCCCTCAAACCTGCATCCTACTCTGACACTATCATCCATCCACAATGGCCTCCATCATTAAACAATTGATGGGCCCGGTGCTCAATGCAGTCCTTGGTATCATTAATGGCTCCCTCACCCAAGGGTCATTCCCAGACACCCTCAAGTTGGGTATCCTAAAACCTCTTTTGAAGAAACTGACCCTAGACCCAAACGACTTGGTCAACTGCAAGACCCTTATGAACTTGCAGTTTATTGGCAAAATCTTGGAAAAAGAAGCCGCTACATATCTGCTCCCCAGAATCGAACTGCACCTCTTCAATTACTATCAGTCAGGGTTCCACCCCAAGTGGATCATGGGGGCAGCCACCTCATATTCCTTGACCTCTCGCTGCACTCGACACCATCTACCACTGCTGCATCCTCTCCTTTCTCGCCCACAGGAATGAATTCTCTGGCACGGTCCTGAATATGTTTACCTCCTACCTCTCAGGCAGACACCAGGCATTCACATAAACATGCTGCGTTCTAACTGATTCCCAGTCTCCATGCTCTCACTGACACTTGTTAACCTTTATATGGAGCCTGTGGGCATACTCCTTAAAGATCCCAATATAGCCATCTAGCAATAAGCGGACAATACCCAGTTGTACATTAGAGTAAAAAGCCAAACATGGCATCTTGGTCTCTGTGATTACCTAACCATCATCCAGTCCTGGTGTCGACTACCTACCTCAAAGTTAACCCATCCAAGACCTAATTTGTCCTAAATGGTCCCCCGCTAAACAACATGTCCAACAATGACTCGATGAAATGCGTCTAGCGGGATTTGATCTGCAACTATTGGATTCAACAAAATCTTTAGCCGTTGCCATTGACATCAGCCTGTCCTTCCAGAAACACATAGCCAAGAAGGCCCAAATGTCCTGGCTCCAAATCTCCACCCTTCTCAAGATCAAACCCTTCACTGGGCTGCAGAAATTCCAGGGTGAAGTGCAGGCCCTTCTGGTCTTGCAAATCGATGGGGAAAAGCCACCCTGACGTTGCTCCCAGCCACTCACTTGACTCCCCTAAAAGCAGCCCACCACGCTGCAGCATGTCTTATTACCAATGTGTGGAAATTTGACTGAATAATCTCTGTCCTATGCGATATACATTGGCTTCTTCTCCAGGCCAGTATACTGTTAAAGACTGCATGTAACATCTACAAAGCAGTCACAAGTAGCACACCAGCGTACCTGGCGGCCAAACACCATATATCCGGTGGCACATGCACCGTGCAGAGCAAATTGACCAACTGGCTTGAATCACAACTCGTCCGCAAAGGAAGGACCTGTAAACAATCCTCCTCGTGTCACACACCCAGCCTGCGGAACTCAATCCTGCTATTGGCTTGGAATGCCCCCACAATCCGCCAATTTCAGAAATCTCCCAAAACATGGCTTTTTCAATAACACCTGACTAAGAACTAACTGCAGTGGAGGCAGAGACTGAACCTCTGCCCTTGTCCATTGGCAAGTATATCTGTAAAAAGTTTAGGGGTCAAGCTTTTGTCTAGTGGCTCTCGTGAAGCCAAGATTACGGCTGTTTGTAATGCTGGCTTTGGTTAATTTAGAGTTCTGAGAAAGATCATTTTGCAAGTGGGTGGCTGCTCTATACAATGGTCCATCAGCAAGGGTGTTGGTTAATGGTTGTACGTCGCTGGGTTTCTCGCTTTCATGGGGTACGCGTCAGGGATGTCCCCTTTCTCCTCTGTTGTATGCACTGGAATTCATTTTTTGAGGATAGAAAGAGATCACAGATCATCTAAGAGTGAGTTGAGGAAATCCCAGAGAAATAGATTCTTAAATCCAGGCGGGCCAGCAGATTTGGAGCTGCCAAATAACCAAGGGAAATAGCAAATCTTCAACTTTGCCACATGCAACATAGATGGGATGAAGCAGAGAATGGATTGCCCACAACTGGGTGACCACAGTGATGCAGCTGGTGAGCCCGTACTCCGGCAAACTGAGGGTTACTTCAACCCCTCACAAATCAGTGTTCAGGAGAATTAGCATTCATGGAAATTTGCCCTTGCGTCTCTCTGCTGAGCGTGAGGACTGCCAATCCTCCTTCAATGATCCAGAGCTGAATATTCCATAAAGATGATACAGTATCGGTTCTAGCTGCTATTTGACCAGACAGGATTGGCTGAAGCAGAAGCGAAAAATATTTCCTAATTCCTATGGAAGGCATAAGCGTGAAATGAAGCACAATACTGGGCCAAGATGTAAAGTACGGAGAAGACTCCATTCTGTGCAAGTTACCTGCTATCCTTAGGATGAGACTTAACCCTATTCGGCAGAAGCAGGGGGTTTGTCACATCCCGCCCATTTAATGGTCATCGTCATAAGGCATTGCGTGCTCAGCACTGGCAGTTGCCCTGGAGGATGCAGAGGCGAGCAGCACAAAAATGGACTACATGCCACATCAGGCATCGCACTGCAGAATGGTGAACATTTACATCATTGCATCTTCTGTGGTCAGCTCTTCTGGGTATCGGGATAAAGCGCACCAGTGGGTTAGACTCAAAGGTCCTTAACGAGTGTTCGTTCACTGTGTTATTGTTCTGGCTCTCTTGTCTGTCCTGTTGTGCTCTAACTACTGGCCTGGCCTCTGGATTTGCTACTGCCTTACACCTCTGCGCTGTTGTCTTGGACCTTGCTACTGCTTAGCCGTGCGGACCACTACCCGGGCGGCCTCTCTGTTGCCTTGGATCTTGCTACTGATGATTGCGCTGACAACTGGCCTGACCTCTGTACTCGCTACTGCCGGACGCCTCTACTCTGTTGCCTTGGACTATGGTATTGAATACCACTGCTGACTACCGGGGACTTGATTCTGGCCAACACTTATGCTTGTTGCTATAACCCTATCCGCGCATGCGTAGGCCATGCCTTGAAGGGCACCCAGGCGGTGGAGGCAAAGGTTCCAAGGGTCAACCTCATCTACTGATCCTCTTGTGATCCAGCCACAGAGTATCTAAACGATAAAACCCGTAGATGAGTAAGGCACACCTGCTCCTTTAATGCAGGTAGTTCCGAAGCAAACTAGTGAACGATTAGGAGGCCCTGCTATCTTCGATGACTATGCTAATCATGCTTACCTTGCTTTTAACAGCCACTTTGCAGTGTCGAGATCTATTTCTTTTATTTTGGTGGGGATAAGGTGTGGGGCTAACTATAGAACTAGCTGACCCAAGTATTCATAATGCTGACTTTGCAGGCAGTGCTCTGCAACCATTGGCTCTCCACAGAGCTCTCAAGTTTCCCATGCGTGAGTAGGGCATCCAGTCCTGGTTTTGCTTGGAATTCTGTGGCTTGTAGTTTTCATGAATTTCAAACGAGAAATAAAAAAACTACAAGTCCCAGAATCCAAAGGGGGAAAAAACTTGACGGGCAGCCTTCTCACTCATTGTGACTGGAAACTTGAGATGTCTGTCACCAGCTATATTGGACTACAGCCAGCATAGTCAATGGTGAGGGATCATGGCGGCAAGGTGGAAGCTGACTGGCTTCGGGACTGTTTGAGCTGTGTGTCGCGAGGGAGAAAGAACAGGGCTGGTGGGAAGTCACGGTGTTGCGCGGATGGCGGATGCATTTGGAAGTGGCAGGTAGTTGGCGGAGCTGGGGACGGGGTGTGGTTTGGTGGGGGGCGTTTGTTTGCGGTAGGGTAGCTGTTGGTGTGGATTGGTGGGGTATGGTTGTTTGAGGTTGGGTGGCTGGTGGTGTGGAATTGGGGGTGGTGGTTGTTCGTGGTTAGGTGGCTGGTGGTTGGTGTGGAAGTGTGAGTGTTGCTCGGGTTGGTTGCGGTGGGTGGGCGGCAGCGCGCGGTGCCTCGCCTGAAGCGCATGTGTAGGGGTACGGGCTGGGGTCTCGCGGGCCTGCGCGCCGGTCTCCGGGCTCGCTGGGTGGTGTGAGTTTGGGGTGTTGTGACTGTTAGTGTGGATTGGTGGGGTGTGGTTGTTTGCGGTAGGGTGGCTGGTGGTGTTGAATTGGGGGTAGTGGTTGTTTGTGGTTTGGTGGCTGGAGGTTCGTGTGGAAGTGTGGCTGACGCTCGGGTTGGTCGCGGTGGGTGGGCGGCAGCACGCGGTGCCTCGCCTGAAGCGCATGTGTAGGCGTACGGGCTGGGGTCTCGCGGGTCTGCGCGCCGGTCTCCGGGCTCGCTGGGTGGTGTGAGTTTGGGGTGTTGTGACTGTTGGTGTGGATTGGTGGGGTGTGGTTGTTTGCGGTAGGGTGGCTGGTGGTGTTGAATTGGGGGTAGTGGTTGTTTATGGTTTCGTGGCTGGTGGTTTGTGTGGAAGTGTGGGTGTCGCTCGGGTTGGTCGCGGTGGGTGGGCGGCGGCGCGCGGTGCCTCGCCTGAAGCGCATGTGTAGGCGTACGGGCCGGGGTCTCGCGGGTCTGCGCGCCGGTCTCCGGGGCTCGCTGGGTGGTGTTTTGAGTGGTGGCAGGTGTGTGTTTGCGGTGGGGTGGCTAGCGGTGTTGGATTGGGGGGTGTGGTAGCTGGTGGTTTGTGTGGAAGTGTGGCCTGTGTGTTGGTGCACATCATCCTTTAGGATGGGGAAGCGCCTGTGCGGGTCCGCCCACGCATTCGATAATTAAGAAGAAGAAGTGAGGGATCATGGGAGTTGTACTCAAAAATACGTGGAGAGGCGCAGTTTGTAGACCCTGCACTAAGAGGTGCTCAGAAAGGGGACAGAGGTGTGCCAACGATGAATGGATATGCTCTGGCGGATGTCCGAGTTTCGAGGTTTTGAATTGCATTCGAGAAATAGTTTTTACTTTCACTCGTCCTACAAGCTCAGGGTACGGAGGGACCCGAAGCCTTGTGTCTGGATGGAAAGCTGTGGCAGTGCAGATCCCGTTCCTCGCGCCACAGGTGGAGCACACCTGCTCGCGCTCGACTGGAATGCCTCCTCCTGGCCACGAGCCCGGGAATCCGAAACGAGCACGTTCCTAAAACCTCCCAGGCCACTCTCCGCAGCTGTGCCGCAACCTCCGCGAATTAGGAATTGACACGGCTCATGCCTCGCCGTAAATAGAATTAAATGCGGATAAACTGCAAACACCCCAAGGGAGAGGCCAAATGAGCAATACATTGCGACAAAGAGGAAACCGAAGGGAGGAGCGGGTTTCTGTTTTCGGCGGTTTACGAGTGGAGGTTTGGTAATCGGCGAGGCCTGGACATTCCAGGATATTGCAGAAAAACGTGCTTCGCTGGGTGCTCACGAGCCATCGCCATGTTTATCCACAGCACTTGCTCTGTAAGAGTTTTAGAGAAACCCAAAATCCGGTTTCCGTCCCTATTGGCCCGCGGCAATTGAAGTAATTTGACAGCCTTTTCCGGCTCTTTCCCATTGAGAACATCTGGTAATCTGGAGACGCACAATGATGGAAATGGCAGTGTGTGCCTAGAGAGAGAGGCCATTTTTGAAACATGCACCTGCAGGGCCTCCTCCCATGCAGCTCGGACTCTACCCCACACGCAGCCTCGGCCTCACTCCAGCCTGTTTTCCCCGTCCTTTAGCAACTGAAGTGACGAGTATAATATTAATCATTTGTACAGTGCACGCGCCACACTGAAGTTCTACTGGCATGCTACCTGGCAGTTTTTCTTAACACAATGGAGCCCCTTTTCTAAAGCTCAGAAGGAGGAAATGGCTGGCACAACTCGTGAACTGCGGGCTGCACATACATTTTTGCTGCAGCAGCGCAACCCGCTGAGCTGGCTCTTGTGGATGGTGTCCCACTGCCAAATTGGACTTGAGCGGTGACCGAGACGTGGCTTCTCCGTATGTTTGGTCTTTTATGCCGTGACGTCTTTGTTTTTTCCTCTCTGACCTGGCTTCGTAGGAGCGCATGGCTTGTGCGCCGCAGAAACGATTTGCTGCCTGTTTCCTAAACTAAAATGCGCCCGGGGTTGAGGGGGTTTGGGAGAGAGTGGTGGGTAGGGTGTGGGTGCGGGGTAGAGCGAATGGGGATAAGGTGGGTAGAGGGTGGGGTAGATTGAGGGGGGATACCTCACCACTTCTTCATCTGTCCAACCTCCCATCCTTCCCCTCCCCTACAGGGCCATTTTAAGCACTTTTGGGGACCTGGGCACGGACATCTTTGGGGCCCCCTCCACCAAACCAAAGGAATTAAGTGATCAAGAATATCGGGTCACAAGAATATCGGGTCACACCCTTCCCTCCTACTCCCCTCGTCGTGATCACAACCTATAGGTTGAAATGCTGCCTCGCAGCATGCAAAAGTAAACATGTTTACTCCCTTTAAGTCCCCTTACCCATTTCATTCTTGCTCTAATCAGAATGATAAACAAGTAGCATTTGAAGACCAACATTAGCAGACTATGAAGAGGTTACTGTTCTTGTGCATACAGGATACACTTTATTAATAACATCCAGGAAGGTATGCAGCCTGTAGTATTAATGCAGGAACGTATGTAAAAGGTACATGTAACCTATAATAGACAGAGAACTCACATTAGCTGCCTCACAGAATGCAAACGTGCTCAAGCATGGATACAGGAAAAGGAAGGAAGGAGAAAGCATGGATAGTGGATGCAGATTAGAAGCCACCAGCAAAGTGTCTTTATCCAGACAGACTGAGATTAGAAGTGGGACTTGGTTTACAAATAGTGCTGCCATAAGATATCAAAGGAACAAATGTCTCTGGTGTCCAATATATCAATGCTCACTATTATAGTGGAAACAGCACTATAGCCAGTGAAACCATGAGTGAGGCTTTTTTGAAGATCAAAACCTGAGAAGGATATCACTCTGAAGGGCTGAGAATTTTGAAAGGTTTAGGGAATGGCAATTTTCAGAGGCTAGGCAATACAAGATTAAACTAGATGCCCAGGATCACACATTGGTTAAGGGGTGAAGCTGGGATTTGTGCCAACTCTGCAATTTCTGCATTTAGGAACTTTCTTTTCCAATTCTTATCATGAACTAAAATAATCTCTTTTAATAAAACTGGCTTGGAAAATACACAAATCACATTACGAAACATGACCTTTTTTAAAAACAAAATGTTAAAGAAGGGTGTTATGCAAAATGGCAATGATTCTAGCTTCATTCTCTCCATCATCAAGGGAAGTAAGTACCAGCATACCAATTGTTGTGATTTAACAGATTTAATCTGTTTTTGTCTTTTGTATTTTGAAGCTTTAAATACTTCCAAAACACTGGCTTGTGAAATTTTAATTTATAGAAGTGCAGAAAAACCTTTGACTTTTACAAAAAAAGCAAACCTTTTTTGTGTGAAATGAGCAGACCTTAAAATATGCTTGCCTCAGGCGTACAACATCTGGTCTGGTCTGTTCTTTCTACCACACCTTCCACTCAAATGACCCCCATAAGAAGAAAGATCAAGCAATGGGCTAAACGATGCCACCAGCATACGAGAAGGCAAACCTCACAGAAGACAGCATAGTGATGTAAGACATATTAGATGATTTGACCAGGATCACTATCGTCTGCTAGCAAATCCAGGATATAAGCACAAACGCTTTGGTTCCATAGTCTTGAATTTGGATACTTATTCACCCCATCTGAACAAGCCAATCTCTAGACCTTCATCATACAATGACAGGTTAGTGTGTATAGCAACAGCTATCTGGTGCAGGTACATTGCTGACAAATAGCACCTTTTGTGCTGCAAAACCAAATACATATGCAGGCGCGTTTATAAACTTCAGTCATAGGAAAGGCTCAGCCAGCTCTTTTTGAATGTGCTATTCTAATCTTGCATATAAACACATGCCTCTCAATGAGTGCTTAACACACTGAGCTAACTTCTGAACTATCAATATGCATTAAACCTTTGGCTATTGCACATGATCAACATAATTCCCACAGGAAGGAAGGAATGCTACAAGAGTTGTGCAGTAGTGAGCATACTGTATACTGAAGTGAACACAGACAACATTACATGTTGAATTGATCAAGGCAGAACTACCGACAGGCAATAAGTTTAGAGCCTCCGTAGCATGCCATCAAATATCCTGACGTGTGCTGTTTAAGTCTGGTGACAAAAGGAATCTTACTTAGTTAGATCAGGCAGCCTTGTGGGGCCCCCTCCAAGATGAGGGCCTGGGGCAAGTGCCTCTTTTGCCCTCCCATAAAAACGTCTCTGCTCCCCTGCCATCGGGCCCGCCCCTCCCCTCTCTCCCCGTCTTCACCCCCTTGAACTCGACCTCGCACCCAGTACTCCTAAATCTCTAGCACCCACCAGACTCAAACGTCAAACAACTTGACCTCCTATCTTTTGACAACCCTAACCTCACCTTTATCACTGAAACTTTGTTCTCTGACGATTTTGCACCAGGCGCGCACAAGGCCCCCTCCACCCATGGCTACTCTTATGTCCCACAACAGACCTTCCAGAGGTGGTGGAGTGACAATTCTCTACAAAACGCATTTCTCCATCTCTCACTGAAACCAAGACATGCAATGCTAACTGTGAATCCCTTCTAGTAAAACTCTTGCTATCATCAACACTCACTCACAGCTTCCTACTCGTATACAGACCCTCTGGATATCACAGACATTTTGCCAACAATCTCTGTGACTCAATAGCTACCATTCAGGTAAATCACCCAACACTCACACTACTGGGAGACTTCAATATATGGTTTGATATACCAAACAACCCCATTACCCAACCCCTGGTCCCCAGTCTTGAGGCACTCAACCTCTCCTGTCATAGCACAGGTCCAACTCACTCAGGTGGTCACACCCTTGATGCGATCTTCAGCAGTTATGACCTCATCTCTACATCTAGTCCCATACCTTACTGGACAGACCACTCTGCCATCCCTTTGTCTATCCACACACCAGCCCATCCTCCCTCGGCTCCCCCTGCCCTCACCTTTGATCACAAATGCTGCAACAAAGTCAAGGTACTGCCCGACCTAGCTGAAGCCCTGCTACTCTGTCCCCCAGCGATGCTGACCTGTGGTAGACCCTTATCCATCGAATCCTTTGACTCCTGGATTAAAGAATCACTCATTTCACTCACCCCCTCAGTCCCCATCCCCCAAATGGTTCACGCCCCAACTGAAGCCTTTTAAAAGTCAAAATAACTCTCTTGAGCGCAAATGGCGAGCTTCTAAAACCGCTCTCAACAAATCTATGTTTGCCAACCACCACCACTGTAATTACCAATCCGAGATCCGAAAGGCAAAAAAGGCCTATTACAATAAACAAATTCTGAACTGCGGCAGCAGCAGCAAATAACTCCACAAGATCATCTCTGAATTCGTGAAACCTAATTGCACCTTTGCCCTAACCACCCCCACGCAAACGCTCTGTGATTCCCTCTCGCTACATTTGTACAACACTGCACTTGACAGGATGGCAAATCTTAACACCAAACTCTCCACCCTCATCCCCAGCCCCACACCTACCCCTCCTGATCCCGTTACCCTGACGACCGCAATGCCAGCCTTCAATTCTTTCCAACCCATCTCGAGAAACGAGTTCCTAGATCTACTATCCGGCGGCAATCCCTCCGGATCCCCCTCGCCCCGTGTCCTGCCTCTACTTGTGCAGGAGAACATGCAAGGTCCATACTAAATGAGTCCCTCACCTCTGGCACCTTTCCAGAGACATTTAAAATAGCGCATGTAAAACCACTTTTAAAATAGGCATCCCTCTGCCCCCCCTTGAGCCTAAGAATTACAGGCCGATCTGCAATACCAGATTTCTTGCAAAACTCATTGACCAGGCTGCATACTCCCAGCTCAACGACTTTGTAGAATCCAACAAACTACTTGACACCGCGCAATCAGGCTCAGGCCTTGCCATGGAACACAAACCACTCTGATCTTTGTCAGGATTGATCCCAAGGTCGCCACAGACTCTGAGGGTTGTGCAGCGTTGATTATCCTTGATCTGTCAGTAGTCTTTGACACTGTTAACCATTCTAGCCTCCTTGACCACCTCCACTCCCTAGGAATCTGTGGCTCGGCACTCAAATGTATTGCCTCCTTCCTCAGCAACATGAACCATATTGCTTTCCTCTACCCTTGTGTCCCAACTGCTCGCGTTGTGAACACTGGAGTACCCCAAGGCGCCTGCCTCTCTGCTCTCCTTTTCAACCTCTATCTGACCACCCTACCAGAAATCATCCACACGCACAACCTCTTCTGTTACAACTACACCGATGATACCTAAATTATCCTAAGGATTTCCAAAACAAGCACCAACCCTCATCCCAACCTTGATGCTTGCCTCACTGATATTGACTTATGGATGACAAGAAACCACCTCCTTCTGAACCCCGATAAAACTGAAATCATGGTGTGCTGCAATACTGCCCTTCTACTGCACCCACTCCCATGGCTCCCATCCCTTGGCATCCCCTAACCCCCTTCAAAATAGTCAAAAACCGTGGCTGCACTATGGACTCTCCCGTCAGATCAATAATGTATCACAATCCTGTCACTACCACCTCAAACCCCTTAGACGCATTTTCCATTGCCTCTCCTATCCCAACAGACTCACTGCTGTTATGTCGATTGTTATGTCAAGACTGCACTATGCAAACTCCTTATACCTGTGAGCACTGACATACCAACTTAAACTCCAAAGAACCCCAAACGCTGCAGCCAAACTCCTTCTCGCCCTGGGACACAGAAACCACATCCCCCCCGCTCTCTGCACCCTTCACTGGCTCCCTGTATGATAAAGAGCCACCTTCAAAACCCTATGCATTACCCACCGAGCAGTGGACAAGACCGGCCCAACGTACCTAGAAGAGAGGATTAAACCCTACCTCCCATCACACAACCTATGATCAAGCACTGCCCACTTACTAGTGATTCCAACCTCCAATTCAGTCAGGATTGGAGAATCCGCCTTCTCAACCTTGGCACCAACTCTGTGGAACTCATTCCCCCACACATTTGACACACCCAAGACTACATGGCCTACCGCAAAGCTCTAAAAACCTTGCTCTTTCTGTAAACCTGAATAAAACCATTTGAGGCCGTTGAAACGCTACAACACCATGGACCACAACCTCAATGAAATTAAAATGTAAAGTAACCACAGCCTGCGGACAAATGTTCAAGGAGATACCAAGCAATTACAGCACTGAAAGTGTCTAATAAGTCACCAAGACAGAATCGGGAAACGGTTACCATAGATGACTACCGAAGCGTACTACAAGCGCTAGATGTATGACTGCCAACTATCCGCTTCCTGAGTCTACTACACATGCCTAGCTGCCTCCTGTCCCATCTCCCTCTGAGTGCAGCTATCGCGTAACCTGTGTATGTAATCCGAACAGTGCGCTGGTAAGAATAACACATCCACTCCAGACACTCACCTCTCCTATCACTATGCTCACTCTCTACTCTACACCACCACACAATAGAGCGCAGCTACACCACTCGATCAGTTTCGGCCTACCTGCTCACATACGAACAATACTCCATGATCACCTCAACATCCTGCTAGAATGCAGCTATACCCCACGAAAAATCTGCCTGGCTGCACACTAAGCATCATACACAGGCCTAATGCCACCAGAATGCAGTCTTGGAGACCGAACCACCAGACTGCACACATTCAACTGATCTCTCAATACCACCACACCTAACGTTAAGCTGCAGCTACTATCATGCAATCACATCAGCTGCTCACATATTGAGTCCACCCAAGCACCCTATAACACCCTACTCTCGCGACTGACCTGGACTACGTTCCCTGCGGGCATCGAACCCAAAAGCGCTTTGAGGGCATACCAATGATATATAGAGCAGTATATAAATGCCAAATAGCATAACATGGGCAGCCAGGAGCATGGGGTTGAGAGAGTGGGGATGGGGTGGGGTTGAGAGAGTGGGAGTAGGGTGGGTGGGAGTTGAGAGAGTGGGGCTAGGGTGGGTGAAGGTAGAGAGAGTGGGGGTAGGGTATGTGATGGTAGAGCAAGTGGGGGTCGGGTGGGTGGAGGTAGAGAGAGTGGGCGTAGGGTGGGTGGAGGCAGATATAGTGGGTGGAGGTAGATAGAGTGGGAGTAGGGTGGGTGGAGGTAGAGAGAGTGGGGTTAGGGTGGGTGGGGGTTGAGAGAGTGGGGTTGGGGTGGGTGAAGGTAGAGAGAGTCGGGGTAGGGTGGGTGGAGGTAGAGAGAGTGGGCGTAGGGTGCGTGGAGGTAGAGAGAGTGGGGGTAAGGTGGATGGAGGTAGAGAGAGTGGGGGTAAGGTGGGTGGAGGTAGAGAGGGTGTGGGTAGGGTGGGTGGAGGTAGAGAGAGTGGGGATAGTGGGGTTTGAGAGAATGGGGCTAGGGTGGGTGATGGTAGAGCGAGTGGAGGTCGGGTGGGTGGAGGTAGAGAGAGTGGGCGTAGGGTGGGTGGAGGTAGCTAGAGTGGGAGTAGGGTGGGTGGAGGCAGAGAGAGTGGGGCTAGGGTGGGTGGAGGTTGAGAAAGTGGGGTTGGGGTGGGTGACGGTAGAGAGAGCCGGGGTAGGGTGGGTGGAGGTAGAGAGAGTGGGCGTAGGGTGCGTGGAGGTAGAGAGAGTGTGGGTAAGGTGGGTGGAGGTAGAGAGAGTGGGGGTAAGGTGGGTGGAGGTAGAGAGAGTGGGCGTAGGGTGGGTGGAGGTAGATAGAGTGGGAGTAGGGTGGGTGGAGGCAGAGAGAGTGGGGCTAGGGTGGGTGGAGGTTGAGAGAGTGGGGTTGGGGTGGGTGACGGTAGAGAGAGTGTGGGTAAGGTGGGTGGAGGTAGAGAGAGTGGGGGTAAGGTGGGTGGAGGTAGAGAGGGTGGGGGTAGGGTGGGTGGAGGTAGAGAGAGTGGGTATAGGGTTCGTGGAGGTAGAGAGAGTGGGTGTAGGATGGGTGGAGGTAGAGAGAGTGGGTGTGGTTTCAGAGAGTGGGGATAGGGTGGGTGAAGGTAGAGAGAGTGGGGGTAGGGTGGGTGGAGGTAGAGAGAGTGAGCGTATGGTGCGTGGAGGTAGAGAGAGTGGCCGTAGGATGGGTGGAGGTAGAGAGAGTGGGGGTAGGGTGCGTGGAGGAAGAGAGAGTGGGTTTAGGGTGGGTGGAGGTAGAAAGAGTGGGGGTAGGGTGCGTGGAGGAAGAGAGAGTGGGTTTAGGGTGGGTGGAGGTAGAGCGAGTGGAGGTAGGGTGGGTGGAGGTAGAGAGAGTGGGGGGTAGGGTGGGTCGGGTTGAGAGAGCGGTGCTATGGTGGGTGAAGGTAGAGAGAGTGGGGTTAGGGTGGGTGGAGGTAGAGAGAGTGGGCTTAGGGTGGGTGGAGGTAGAGAGAGTGTGGCTAGGGTGGGGCTCCCTTTCCCAAACACCCTTCCTGAATTTTACGGTAAAAAAGAGCCATAAGGAGAAAAATGTGATAAAAAGATTGGATAAAACAGTAAACTAGAACCGGCCGAGCTCCTTGCAAACGTTCTAGCATAATTGCGCATTCCAATGGATGCTGACTGAAGATTATGCAAAGCAAAAGAATACCTCCTCAAACATCATAAAGTTTACATCAAGTAGAAATGGACCATTGTAGGCAAGTATAATTGTTAATAGTTTTGACAGTCGTCAAACATCAAAATCAATGTGATTAAAAAAATAAGTGTCCAACTTGCCAAGAATTTTTTTGTTTAGCCTATATGTTGCATTCTTTAACAAATTAGGCAAAAAAAGAAACAGACATTTATTTCCTTCAATGCAATTTTGAGCGTTAAAATCGATTACGTCCAAAACAGCCTACACATGTTTCACGCTGTGAAAGCCACGTTTTTTTCTTTATTGTGTTTAGTTTAAAATTAAAAACATATACAATACGTAAAAAGTTAACAATAAAGACAAAATACAAAATATTACATATATTACATGATGAATAAGTCTTGATTGAAATATATTCATGTAAAATTAAGCAAAATTTACATGATCAATAGATAACATTTCATATAAAAGGGCTTTCTCCTTCCACGCATCTAAACCACAGTTGTTCATCTGCATGTATAAAACTTAAAGTTAAAAAAAACCCTGAGAACAAATCATTTTAAGATTGGTCAAACCAGGACAATAGAACATGTTGCCAGAGATTCCACTCTACAAAGCCACCAGCTTTTTTTCTTTCCTTTGACATGCCCAGTCTGGACCCCAAACACTCCCAACTTGAAACCTGATTTAGCTTGAATCTGAGATAGATCATTCTAGCACATTCTAGAAATATGTCTTGAGAGAAAATCTTGCCTTCTAAAAATCAGTCCCTATCCAAAAGCTTTTTCACTCGGCAGAGCAATTAATCAATTCTTTCTCTCTGGAATCTAATTCAAGCAGAAGAGAGTTTTGTGATTTGTCTAAAGCCACAAATGAGGTGATAGATTGACATCTAATAACTTGATTAAGGTCACAAAATAACGAGTTAGACAAAGGACTCATTACTTTGGCATAGAAAGTAAATTGTTTCCATCAGAGTCTGCATTATAGAGATGTTAATCTCTGGGCTCTCCATTTGTAATGTGTGTCTGGTGTTGGGAGGTGATTGTAGCGCGAAATTGGGGGGTGGGCTTGTTGATAATCTGTATGGTGATACAGAAGATGCTGTGGCAGGGATACCCTCTCCCATCATGATGGATACTAGGCTCTGTGTAGAAGGGCTGCACCTTTGCCACTATCTCTATGACTGTGGACTGCGGGCAGTAGATGTGTGACTGGGCGGGGACATTCCAGGTAGGGTTACTTTTTCCTCTGCAATGGGTAGCTCAACGATCGACTATTTTTGTGTACCAGTGGAGCAGTTGGGCCTTATAAAAGGGTTTGGTGTGGTGGATACCATCTGTAGTGACCATTTTCCCATCAAGCTTGAGATTGAGTCAGCTCCAATGGTGGCCATGTTGTGCCAAGTGCATACCCTGGAAGTGTCCCTAGATACCTCCTGGCTTAAGCTCTAATGGAGGGAGGATAAGAAGGAGGATCTACTTAGAAAGCCAGTCCAATCAAGCTCACGTGAACTCGAGAATCTGCTGTCGGGGTTTTGAATAGTGATGTTATCCCTGATGAGTTTGGTGCTATGCTGAACAAGCTCTCCTGGGTGTTTTCCTGTGCCCCAGGCAAACATGGAGAACAGAAAGCAGGGGTGGTTTGACCCCGAGTGCACCAGAGCTAGGAAGAACCTTCTTTCCACTCTGAGCAGTGCAGGAACTCCTAAAACTACCATTATAGGTGCTAGGTCCCATTATAAGAAAGTTCTGGCCAGTAGAAAAAGGGCAATTGAGGAAGAAGCATGGGAAGCCGAAGTGGTAGCTGCAAGGGATAACGACTCCAAACTGTTCTGGGAGATCGCCCAGCTGGGCCCCTATTATAAACTTAACATGGATACCCCAATTAATAATGTATGGGTTAAGGCCTGGATGAACCCCTTTTCAATCCCATATAGTGGGGGGACAGGGGCTGAGGATGATGGGCATGCGATCAGGGGCAGTCTGGGATGCTGTGAAGGGATGTGCACTGAGGCAAGTATTGTTTTCTCAGTGGACAAAATAAAAAAGGCTATAGGTTGCCAGTGTTGTAACCGTGCTCTGGGTCCGGACAATGTCCTGGCTGATTTATGTGTTATGGTCCTGGACCTCTGGGCCCTAGTACTAACACTGGGGTTTAATGCAATATGTGTGTGTGGGGCCATTTCACCAACTTTGGAACATGGTGGTTATCCAGACAATATATAAAACAGGATCTCGGGCTTCTCCTGCTTCATACAGTATTAGGTTGTGCCATCTTGGCTCGACTAGAGGACTGGGTTCTGAGTAGTGAGGATCTCTCTTCGGTCCAGCTGGGTTTTCGGCCAGGGTTGGGTACAGGTGAGCAGGTACTCAACCTCTATCTGGTGATGACACATTCACTTTATCTGAAGGGGGAGCCCATCTATCTGGCGTTCTTGGATCCGAGCACGGCATTTGATCAAATCAACCATGCCAAGTTGTGGGATATGCTCAGGTCCATGAACTGCCCTCAGGCCCTGGTAACCCTTCTGGCCACTTTGCATGGCTCCATGTAGGGCATGCATCAGGAGTGGCATTGCACAGGTTTCTTCCCAGTCGAATTGGGGGTTCACCAGGGATGCGTTCTGTTGCCCCTACTCTTTTGCTAGATATAAATGGTCTCCACAAGCATCTCCTGAAATCTTCCACTGACGTATCAAAGATGGGTGGTCGGCCTTTACTGGTCCTCGTGTATGCAGATGATTCTGTTCTGATGGCCCGTACACCAGGAGCTCTGCAGGCCCTCATCTCGGACTACGCTGACTTTATGGAGGGGTTGGATTTGTTGGTAAATGCAGCGAAGTCGGCGGTGATGGTTTGTCGGAAGGGGAGACAGAGGATTAAATTTAGGGCCATGCGCTGCAGGAACAGTGTTATCCCCAGGGTTGATTTATTTGACTACTTGGGGGTCAGATTCTCCGCTAGTGTTGGCGCTACAGCCCATGTAACTAAACAGGCTCGGCAGTTCAGGCAGGCTTTGCGTGGGGTTTCCAGGGCCATGTCCATGTTCAGAGCTAAACCAGCTGCTCCATTGCTCCAGCTGTACAAGAGTAAAGCGGCCTCGGTTTCTAGATTTGGGATGGAATTGTGGGGCTATTCAAATGTTAGTGCGGTCCACACTCTTGAGAATCAATTCCTTAAGAATCTACTGGGGCTGCCAGCTTCGTCTCTAAATTCTGGAGTACACATGGAATTTTGTTTTGGTTTTCTCTGTTTTTTCCCTTATACGTGTATATGTTTTGTGATATTTCTTTTGATGTGTATTTTAACAAAAGGGGCTAGCCCTGAGGACATACAAATGGGTCCGAAATGCAATGGTTAAATATGACCTGTGTACATGAAGGACTGCTTCTTAAATTAAAAACTGTTTTTACATAAAATGAAAGCTTGAAAACAAATATGTGTATGGATTAATACATGACAAAGGATAATAAGGACAGAAATTATGAAATAGACATTGTAGCTCAGAAGAGCAATGCGAGAACACATGGGCCCTCATTACGACCTTGGCGGAGAACCATGGTGCTAATAGCACCATGGTCCATGGCGCTAAATTGCCAACTCCGCCATGGTGGTTGGCGGACTTACCGCCCCATTCCGACCTTGGCGGGGCGGTAAGTCCCCAATCCCCATTTACCCTTCCCCATTCCCATTTTTGCCCCATAGGGCATAATGGGAGTGGGGAAGGCGTTAATTACGCCACCGTAAATTACCGTGGCGTAATTAACAACAAGGTCCCTTAGCGCCATGGATTTTAACGCCTGCAAAAAGCAGGCGTTAAAATCACCATGGCGCTACGGGAACTCGTACTCAGGCGGTAAGGGTCGGCGAAGTTTACGCCGGCGTAAACCCCTTACCACCTGGGTCGTAATGAGGGCCATGGACTTCTAAGGTCGACTTGGGGGCAGTTTGTTGTCAAGCATTATTCCAAGCCTTTTAAACATTTGGCCCTCATTAAAAGTCTGTCGGTAACCCACCGGTGTTACCAGCTGGTTACCGGCAGACTCGCCTTACCATTTCTGTTGCCTGATATCCTGATAATATTGGGAATTACGAGCGGCGGAGGAACAGTAAGTTCCCATTCTTGTGGAGTCCAATAGAACTCCACGGGAATGGGAACCCTGAAGCACCGGCATAGTTAGTAACAGTGCTGGTGCTTCAGTGAAAACTCTGCCGGTAGGGGCCTGAACTACTGGCGGGTCAGGCTTGCCAGTAGTTCACAGCCACTAGTGGCAGTCTTGTAGTTTGCCAGTCCGTAACCGTTGTGACCGGCACTTTTCCGGACCAGCAATCTTGTAATGAGGACCTTTGTCTCAAAGGCTGCAGGAAATCAGGAACTGCTTAAAAAATGTTCCAACTTTGTTTAGATGAAAAAATGGCAAGTGGAGTTTGAAGCACTGAAGAAGGGCATAAATAAAGCCCCCACTCATAGTGCAGAGGCCCAGACTATTATTATTATTATTATAGTCCCCAGTGAGATGTGTAGGGTTCACGCAGATACAGGAAAACCAAGAAGACACTATAGCTTTTCCAATAAGGGCGCTATGGGGTGCAGAGAAACATTAGTTGGTGGAGGAGTGAAAGGCACTCAGAGTGTTTTGGTGCCTCAAACACTTAAAGATACTTTGTTGGGCTTTGTCAATAATAATTAATAACGACCACAAGCTGAAGGTTCACATGCTCAGCACCAAGCCCATCTTCACAGCCCCCCACGCATATGCAGGTGTGCTGTGGACATCATTGAGTTCACCTTTGTACAGCACTCTGTTTCTTCCCAACTAGGGTTAGGCTTTTTTTTTTTTATAAATCCCACAAATATTTACATACAATACCACGGTTGTGCATGCCGCATGACAATGGAACTTAGAAATTGCCTGTCCTGCTTATTACGCAAGCATGGAAGTGGCAAAGCCTTGGAAGAACAAGGGAGCAATTACTGTGATGGCTATTTTGTGGCAGCTATCAACCCATCAATGATCAAGCTGGACTGGGTGAATTTCAGTTTACAAGATGACTCGGACAGAAAGACATTAATGATGGGTTGGATTCAGGCAAGCATAACCTACAGGAATACACGGAAATTGAGAAACCTTCAGTGAATTTTCTGATGATTGCAGAATAATGAGATCAGGGGAACTGAATTTGCTATAGAGCTGCAGACAAGAGTAATGTAGCTGGCATCAAAGAAATCGTTAAGAACTGCAAGCCATATGCGCTCAGTAGAGTTCTATGGAAAGGTTTGGTCGGGACATTTTAGGGCAACTGGATTTATGTAAAGTGTTCATCATCATTCTTAGGGACTGATACATCCAAATGGGTGGAGTGGGGGATAGTTATGAGAGGTTTACAAAAGTAATGGATCCCCTCTACTGAGCTGATATAACCTTTTCTATGGGATATATTCCACTCGGGAGGCTCTACAAGGGACACAACCATTTGCATATCAGTCGGATGCCACCCACAAGCGAAGTCGAGCACTGACATGCTCGGCAACTGTCCTCTGAACAGGAGTACACTCAGCAACCCCAGACATGCATTTCAGCCTTGTTGGACATCATCACTGAGGTGGTACTGGTAGCTTCTCCTGCATGCGTACAGATGGAGGATGGTTGAAAGGTAGCAAAGAGCTGCACCTCTGTCAACACCCCGGAGACAAGCCTGGAGTCGTGCATGCTTCAGGACCCTGGATTCAGAGGCTCCACACTGCAGCAGCACAGGCCAAAGTAGTGAGTAGTGGCAGGAAGGTTTGACATAGCGGGGTGAGAGAAACGTCTGTGGAATGTTTGCCAGCAAATCGTGATTGAAGGGGATTGACGAGTGAGTGGCCCTCAAGGTAACTGACGATGCAGTAAAAAGAAACGTTTTGGAGTGATGAGGCCAGAAGGAGATGGTTTGCAGAATGGGGAATTGTTAAGGTCAGCAGTGGGTGTCCTGATCATGGAGATGACCATAGCTACTTTTTAGCAGGTGGTAAAGGTGCCTGTGTAGAGGGTGAGAATGAAGAGGGTGGAGAGTTAGGAAGCGGGGATAGGTGGAAGGCAATTAAACATTTGTGCTGCAAAGTGCTCAATGGGAGCACAGGATGGGTGTTCTGAGTAGAGGATGGTTACTACTTTACCGGGGAGATGGTAGGGAAAGGGATAGTGAGGAGAGAGTAGGGATGGTAGGAGTTGGAGTGAAGGAGAAATAAGAAGCTATAGATAAGATGAGGACATAGTGTCACTAGGTGTTGTGATTTTTGAGGAGGAGAATTAGGATGCATTGCCATCCGTAGAGTGAGAGCAGAAGTTTGTTTAATTTTAGTGTGGGGGAGTGTAGAGGAGGTCCCAGACATGGCCTGCACTCCAGCCACCCATCTTGAAGCACCAGGAACGTACACACCGGGATATATGACGTATGATGAGCAAATAAACCTAGGGCTCTGCCCAGTGCCCATCAGAAGAGCAATACCTGTTGAGGTGCCAATAACCAGACAACCATGGGCAGTACGGTACCCATTGAGACAACCGTACCAGCAGCTGACATGACATGAAGCCTACTTGCAAACTGTTCCAGAAGGCGAATGGTGACGACACAAGGGCCCGGACAGACTTACAGACGAACAAAACGACAACCAAAAGATGACACGCAAAGACGAAACGTTATGAATAAAGATGTAATGGACTTATAGTTGCTGAACTGTAAAGAAACGTAACCATAAAACAGGATGAAGATACGCAACTAGCTAACGCCTGTAAATAGGCTTTCAACACAAGTAGCTAAGGAAACAGTACTGCTTGCTATGCTTAGTAGAAGACTAGAGCGGCAAACGCCAACTATATATCTACCTCAAGGAAGCACATTATACAAGTGCGAATCCATTTTACAAAAGCAGAATTAAGCCCAGGATGGTAGGGGTCAAACAGGCCAGGATTCATATACCAGCACAAAGCCAGACGAAAGAGCGGAATCGAAACTTAACAAGAAGCAGCTCATGCCTGGGAATTCGAGGTCAACCCAAGGAAGGGAGGAGAGCAGCAACTTCAAAGGATCTAAACTTAAGAGCATAGCAGCCTGCCCCATGAAGGTCGAGATGAGGAGGCCCAGGCAGGTGGCAAGGCCGAAGGGAGAATCAAATACGCAAATAGAAGGAAAATGAAGCAGCTTCACGGTGTACCAACACGTGACCAGCCAGGCGTGGAGAGGTACCAACGTCTGACGTCACCCAAAACCAGAGGATGCCATAACTTTTCCTGATAAGAAGCTACAGTTTCGAGGCCATCCTCTGCCAACTAATTGACACATAGCCCTAAAGTACTGATTGATGGAAGGGAGGCAGGGTGAATCGTGGGGCATACCGCATCTGGGTGACCATTCTGCATGCTTCTAATTAAAGTGGAGATTTATGCCTAAGGGTGTAACCGACCCAATCACAATGGACCAAATAATCTAGGGTCCTATAGCTAGTAGAACCAATGAGATTTCGGACTTTTAGTGATGTCTAGCACAAGTGATGTAGAGGGATGGGCGTAGATGCCCACCCGATTAGAGTTATCCAATCCTCACACTCCATTACCATATACAGATATAGCACCTATACTTAAGTTACCTTTTCCAACCAATAGAATTGCATGACAAACTTTTGAGTGTTACACGTCAATGATGATGAATTTTGCCTATACGTATTGCTGTTAGAATGAAGATTGTGGGAGTTGAAGCAAGACGGGCGATCGCATCACTGTTGATTTCTAAGTTTCCCCGTTTTTTGTACTTGTCATTAAATGGACTTCCCTTTGCCAAACCATTGAGTTATCCTTATTTGATTGGTGTTGGAGTAAGAGAATCCCGCACCCCACCCACCTCAAGGTACAGCTATCTCGTCTTAAAGTACTCGAGGGTGGACTCTGATTCTATGGGCCCATCAGAGATCACTCCGCCCTCCTGTATACTTGGTTTTGACCATCGATTATTGATTATTGATTAAAATAAGACACCTATTGACTGTCGACACAAAGTAACTCTAGGTCTTCGGCAATATCACAAGTCCTTCGCCATTCGGCTGAGTAGACTGTGAAGCTTCCCGTGGACAATGATAGTTTAAATTGATTCAAAACTGCAGTGGGCCTTAAGGGACCCGTTTTTAAAACATAACCCTTCCATTCCTATGGGCAGCGGATCAGGCGAAAGACTGAAGGAGGCGGTGATCCCGATGGTCCAGAGAGGAACGATGCGAACGGTGAATGAAACAAAAAATTGAATGCTTTGGCAAATGTCATTGGCATTAGAACAAGTAAGGGAAAAGGTAACGGAGGTAGGCGGATAAAAATAAAATCATCAGAAGTAGAGAAGACCGTATATATATAAGGGGATAATGATTCAAGAAAATGTAATAAATAGCGGTTACCGGGGTAGACACCCCAGAAGAAACAGATTACCAGGGCGGACACGTGAGGAGAGAGAGGATACCAGGGCAGACACCTGAGAGGAAGAGAAAGGATAGGCCTTATTCCTGAGCTTTAATATAGCGGTCAGAAGAAACGTGAACTCAGAGCCCCACGTAGTAGGGGACGACTAGGCTACCACCACGTTTAAAGATGTTGTGAACGGAGTTCGTTTAGACTTCATGTCAGGGTACAAATTAGAGGCAGAGATATTTGTGTCTTGCTGGTGTCTGTCTAGTCTGTCAAGTGTCTGTTGTACGTGTTCTGTTGTGTGTCACATGTAAAGAATTTTGTTGTTTGTTGATTAGAACTGAATTGGGAGTTCACGCGATTCTATGGTTGAGTGGGAATCGCACACGAATTGATGTTTTGAGTAAATTGGTGATATAAAAGTTTTGGCTGGAAAAAATTGGATTGGAGCTTGCAGTGTTTGGTGCTCGCTCATATTGTTGACAGTGTTAAGGTTGCATGAAACCATTGAAAAGTGTTGTATAAGAGGAAAGTAGAACAGATTTAAGTATAGAAGAAATTACATCATTAGCACACTTATGTAAGCAACTGCCGAAACATGCACCCAAGATTAAGAAATATAGCACCGAGTTTACCGCCCACAAACTGTTTATGCCGTGGCCACCAAATAGGTCCTAATCTAAAGCCGTTTTACAGCATATGACGACTTACTTGCATGCCACATATACAGGCAAGAAACTAGAAAAACGCCTTGCTGTTCTAGAACTTTGGAAAATGTTCAAACAGTCGAAGGAGGAAGAGCCACCTGCAGGCTAGATATTAAATGTATGCACGGAGGGGGGTGAGACGTCTGCCGCACCACCTGCCCCGCCTGAAACAGAAACCGAGGGAAGTAAGCCCAAGGGACTCTACCCTTTAAGAGAGCTTAAAGCAGCCACAGGGTATAGCAACCCCGCATATAAGTCACCTATGTACAGTAGTGACAAAAATAAAGGGAAGGATCAGGATAAGAAGCTTACCTCTGCAGTCCCGAGGGACAAGGAGAGACGCGATGATGAGAGAAAGGACCAGGCACAGACAAGTGCATCTCTCGATAAGGAGAGAGAGGGTAAGAAGTGGAAAGGAAGTGAAAGCAGAACTGATGAGATAGCATTCGCAAAAGACGAATGGATGGGAGGACAAATATTATTGAAAGTCGATGGAAAAGGAAGTGATGATGTGAGACCCAAAGAAAGGATCGATGAGGCACAGAGAAAGGAGAAAGAGAAGGAGTTAAGAGATGAAAGGATAAGAAGGAAAGATAGGTTGAGGCGAGAACAGCTATATCGCGAAGAGCAAGAAAAGCAGCTCGATCGCAAATAGAGAGCAGCCTGTGTCCAAGACAGATAGAAACAGCAAAGGTTGGAAGAAGAGAAAAGGGTACGTGAAAAAAGGATAAGGAGGCGAAGAGATGAGGAAGTTCGAAGGGCAGATGAACGTAGAAATGAAAGGAGAAGGGAAGAAGATAAGGTCAGAGAAGAGGAGAGGAAGCATAAAGAATTTGATGATGATATTGAACGTAAGCGTAGACAGAGGGCCCGCAATCTCGAATATTTGGAGAGGGAAGTTAAAAAACCCGATCCAGTGGTAGACTGGGAAGACATGGTACGACTCAGTACCAGGCACGACTGGGTCAAATATTGAAGATGACTTTGACACCAGAAGCATAGGGGAAACGATCGATAAAATATATGATGAAATGAGGCTAGAATAAATATCCCAAGGAGAGAAGGAAGACGAGCGCTTGGAAATCTCTCAGCTGTATGATACTGAGGATGTCACCCGAAGTAGCGGGAGAAGGAAACTGTCCCTGGACAGACTAGAAATCAGTAAAAACGATAATGACACAAGGAGTTGCGTGAGCTGGGAACAATCAATGTCCGACTCCGGGGAGGAGACGGAGTGCGAGACAAATGAAGAAGGGAGACGGTGCGAAAAGCGGCTCCTAAGGGACAAAGGGGTACGGTGGTCAGACGCTAGCGAGTCCGCACCGAGGACATCGAGTCTGCGGCACAGTCTGACCGGCATGAAGGAACACGTCATGGTCAGAGGGGGGTGTCAGCACTTGCCTATGTAGACAGATTGAGGGCATTGCCAGGCAGACAGCGATGCAGGAATGTTACCCCAGCGATAGACAGGAGAGCTATGAGAGAAGAGAAAGAAGGCTGCATGTTCCAATTTCCACTACTAGAAAAAGGGGGAGCAAGACCACAATATATTCCATGGCCACACATGGATCGAGAAAACCTAAAAAACAAGCTTCCAATGCTGACATCGGGAGCAGAGAAGTGGATACATGAGTTAGAAAAACGATGGGGGAGTCACGCTCGCAATAGTGGACATCAAAGGTCTCCTGATCGCCATACTTGGTGAGAGAGCAGACGATGTGTGGACACGGGCAGGGTACCCTGCTGTAACCATAATTAACACTGCACACGACAGAGCGCCATTTATTAATTGCACAGCAGCAGTATGGAAAGTGCTACGAGTGCTTTAAACGGACACTTCCGATATGGGAGCCATATTGACTCGAAAAATGAAGGAGTCAGAAGATCCGTTGATTTATATCCAGAATTTCCAAGACGTGTGGATGCGTGAAATGCATGAATCTTGGACAAAATCTATACCAGTGTTTTACCACATATTGTGTCAAGGGTTGCCTGAACCAGTACAGAAACAGCTCAAGAAATTGGTAGGGATTGAGGCTAAACCTTGGGCTGAAATACAGTTAACTATCGCACACTACTGTAGATTGTTGCAAGAAAAGAATCAAAAAAAGGAGGCAACTCGAAAGGGTGAGCAAGCGAAGCTGGTGCGAAAGAAATTATCAAAGTATGCTCTTGAAGAAGCCATGCTAACTAACCCAGCTGAACAAAACACACCACAGGTGGCTAATCCACAGCAGAACAACCAGGGCAATGTAGGACTGTACCCGAGGGGAAGAGGATTTAGAGCAAGAGGATGGCAGAGTAATCAAGGAGATTTCCAAAGTAATCAAGGAGGTTTTCAAAACGTGCAAATGGGCAACCCAGATATGTCAAATGGCCAAATAATCTGACCAACTCCAGTATATTGGCTATGTGGAATGACAGGGCACAGAATAGCCAAGGAATGGGAGCAGGCGCAGCGAATCAGCCTGCAGTCTCACAGGGCGGTGCACAGAATCACATGGTGCAGCAGCAAGCGCCAGGCGTGCAGCAAGGTGCGCAACAAGGGGTTCAACTACCGAACATGGAAAATTTGCCACAAGGGCAATCCCAACAGGCACCACCTCAACCGTTTCGGGACACAAACTCTGGAAGGGGAGGCAACCCTGGGAATGGAGAAAATCCACAAGTGTACAGTGGACCGAACTTATATATGAACTAGGACAGCTCACTGGGAACCCTGATGTGCTCTATCCTATCAGTGACACCAGACCCTAATAAGGAACCTAAGGCGAAAGTCGTCATCGCAGTAAAGAATATTCCTTCCTAGTTGACACAGGTACAACATGTTCGTGCATACGTGAAGGCAAGTTTTCCTTGTCCGGCGAGGCCATGGATACTGAGAGTTTTACAGGAGCTCACAGTCGAGTTCCTTTTACAGATGCACTCCCAGTCTCCATAGGAGAGTGCGAAATGAATGTACCTTTATTATATTCACGGCAGAGCCAAGTAAACATTTCGGGTCGTGACTTAATGACAAAATTGAACATGACAATCTCATTCACGGAGGAGGGCATACTATGCTCCACCCCAGGAATGCATTATTCAAACGTGTGCGATATGATCAGAGCATATTCAGGACACATAACCATGAGAGCTATACCGCTAGAGCCAGAAGTTTTCGCATATGGCATGTGTGTGCTCATGGCAGGATTGCCAGGCCTCGCAGATAGGAGCATGAGAAACCCTGATGAATTTTTATTCAGACCAAGAATACCAATGCATGAAGAGGAGGGACAAGTATATCCCTTGATGATACATGCTGCAGCAGTGCGAGGGAAAGTAGCACTGGTCGAAGGCTACGATGATGAAGGTAGACAATGGTGCGTGATTATCGCCATCGAAGAAGGGTATCGAGTGACTGACGTCACCGATGATGATCTGTTCGAAGAGCAACCAGACTCAGAAGAGACAAGGGTGGAAGTGAGTCTCGTATCTTGGGTAAAAATGATCAAAAGAGAAGTGCCTCAGAGAATGATGTTGGCTCTGACATGTTCGGAATACTTTGATGATGACATGGCTCAGGTGCCTGTCTCAGTATGGACTACAGGACCTTATGACGTAGGCCTCCTGAAGGGATTGGGAGAAGTGAAAATTAAACTGAAACCAGGAGCAATTTTACCGAGAGCCTGACAATACCCCATGTCCAGAAAGGCGGATGAAGGGATTGCGAAAACAATTTCCGCCATGATGGACCAGGCCATCTTAGTGACATCAGAGTCACCATGTAATACAGTGATTTATCCTGTCAAGAAATCAAAGGGAGGATCTTGGCATTTAATACAAGATTTAAGAGCATTAAACAATATTGTTGAAGCCGAGTTCCCTCTAGTCCCTAATCCATCTACAATCCTATGTAATATGCCCATCGAGACAAAATATTTTATAGTGATTGACTTGAAAAATGCCCTTTTCTCAATCCCGTTGCACCGTGACTCACAAGATTTGACATCATTTACATTCAGACAAATGTGTCTGAAAAGCACGGGGTTGCCACAGGGGTACTGTGAGAACCCGTCCATCTTCAATAGAGTCCTACAGATGTACCTAAGCAATATTGCATTAGAAAGTGTCGTCTTGCATATGTGGACGACATCTTAATCTGCAGCACCAGAGAGGAGCAATGCAGGCGCGATTTTGTTCAGCTATGGACTATATTGGCTGATAAAGGTTATAAGGTTGACAAGGAAAAGTTACAATATTGTCAACAGGAGGTGCTATACATAGGCTATCTAATCTCACATGAAGGTAAAAAGTTGACCCCAGAAAGGGCTGAAGCCATCTTGAACACGGCTAAGCCACACACGATAAAGCAAATGCAGATCTTTTTAGGCCTGTGCAACTATGTTAGAGCATGGGTCTTCGATTACAGCTCATATACCAAGCCTTTGCTTCAGGCTCTAAAGAAGGCCCAGGTGACAAAGGAAAAGATTGAATGGTCTGAGGCGATGGAAAAGGGTTTGCTGAACTCAAAAGAGCGATTTGTGTGGCTCCAGTTCTCAGGATTCCTAATTAAGCAGAGGAAGTCTACCTGTTTTCGCACACAGATGGCAACATTATGATGGCAGTGCTTGCTCAAAAAACTTTGTTGGGGTACAAGCCCCAGGCATATTACACTGGGAACCTGGACCCAGTAATGAGAGGCCACTTCCCATGCGAACAAAGTTTAGCTGCCGCAGCATTCGCCATAGAAAAGGCAACAACTATTGTGATCGGATGTTCCATGACATTACACGTCGAACATTCACTATTTGCCATTTTAGAGAAACCAAAGGGCACATTGACGTCTCAGAGAGCTTCTGCATATGAAGTGTTTATATCTAATCCATCGATCAAAATAGTTCGATGTAAAACAGTGAACCCAGCTACATTCATAGTAGAGTCAGCCACAGAAGGAGAGCCTATACATGACTGTGCAAACTATGAAGAATTCTATGATGAAATCCCCAGGGTGAAAGAAAATGCGCTGGCGGGAGGGGAGACCGTTTTTATTGATGGATCTTCGAGAATCGATCAAGAAGACGGACAAAGATATACGGGCGTTGCCGTAATGAAACACATTGCAAACGGACAATTTCGAGTACTCGTCAGTGCACGAATACCTTCTCATTTTTCAGAACAGGCTGCAGAATTGTTGGTGTTGATATTCGCCATTGAGAATCACGCAGACCAGGAAGTGACGGTGTACAGTGACTCCGCCTATGTGACGTCCACGTTGCACGCAGGACTTGCACGCTGGAAAAGGAGGGGCTACCTCCAAGCAGACGGCACGCCAGTGCAGCACGAAGCCTTATTGGACAGGCTGTTAAAGGCACTACAGGTCCCAGTGGGCATAGCGGTCGTGAAATGCGCCGCCCACACCAAAGGGACAGATTTTATGTTACACGGAAACCACGCAGCAGACACGGACGCCAAGCGTATAGCATCCAAAAGTGAAACGATCATGGAGGTGGAAGTGGCATGCACCCATGAGAGGATGATGGTGGCACGTACCACACCTGAAGACTATAGTAATCTGGGGCAGACAAAACTAATGGAGCTTCAAGGGGAGGCACCGCAGGACGAAAAGAACCTGTGGAAACATCCAGGGTGTTCTTTAAACCCCTCTGACGGATTGTGGCGGCAATACAGCACTGGTAAACCAGTAATGCCTGTAGCCCTACTAAAAATAGCATTGGAACAGCTACACTACCCGATACAAATGTCAAAAGAAAATCTAGCAGCAACGCTCGCGGAAGACTGGTTTATACCGAATTTAGCAGAGCATGTTGCATTCTTTATGGTGAACTGCATAATCTGCCAGCAATTCACGGCTGGGCACACATTAAAAGTAGTGAGAGGAGTAATCTCCCGGCCAAATGGGCCTTTTCAGCACTTACATATCGACTATGTCGACATGATTCAAGTGTGTAACGGGTACAGATACTTAATTGTAGTGGTTTGTCCATTCTCTAGATGGATAGAAGCAGGTCCATGTACACACCCAGACTCTACCTGTGCGGCTAAATTCCTAGTGAGGGAAGTGTTCCATAGATGGGGGGTGTGTGAAGTGATGAGATCAGATAATGGGGCTCATTTTGTAAATGCAGTCTTTGAACAGATTAGCTTGTTGCTTGGTATAAAGCACAAGTTCTCGTCGGCGTATCATCCAGAAGGTAATGGTATTTGAGAGAGGCTGAATGGCTTGTTAAAGGAAAGGATAGCCAAGTGGAAGCTTGCTCTAAAGAAGGAATGGTTGCACTGCCTTCCATTGGCACTGTATGCTCTTCGGAACCAACCAGGCTCCGACCATCATCTTACGCAGCACGAGATAGTCACAGGAAGAAGAATAAACACTCCCCTAACCCCTCGAGACAGAGCTAGATGTCATGCTCAGTCAACCCAAGAGGTCCTGGGATCCGAAATGCAAAAGTATTTGAACTGCATGACATCCAGCCTTACTGTAATTTCAGACCAACTGCAACGACGACGAAAAGGGTGCAGCGCAGCACAAAATACAGCAGGAGACACTGCAACAGACTCAGTTCAAGGTCTACGTGTTCCACTAATCTTCCCTGGGGATGCTGTGTTGGTGAAGAACCACACGACGAAAAAGTGGGACAAGCCAAGATTCAATGGTCCTTTCATCGTGGAGGACTGCACTCTATCCGCTGTGAAACTGCAGGGCAGGAGAGCATGGATTTTTCTCAATGACATTAATCCCTATTTTGGAGAAGGCCCTCTAGCTTCACCCAACCGCGAAGAAACTACAGACAACGGGGAAGAACCTCAGCACGTGCAGACGAGATCCCTGACGAGGAAGAAGGACGCATGAGCAGCAAAGCCAAGACAAAAAGAATCCTTTTGCAAGTTGTGGCTTAATTTGGACATTTCCTCTAAGCAAAAAAGGGGATAAGGGCATGAAACGGACACTCTGTGCATCCTAGTTGCAGGGTGAAGAAGATAATTGCGCACATAAACCACAGCACGTTGTTGATTTCTGAACTTTTGAACCGAATCACAAGCCTTGTTGAGGAAAAGACTATAACAGATCTTGACCAAGGTCTTTCACACTGAAGGCAAAATACAGTATCCTGATTCGTGCTAAATTGAGACCTTGATTGGCAGCACTTATGGTGCCCCCCAGCAGAAACATCACAAAGGACGTCCTTACCTACTTCCAGTTAGTGTTGGTATCATATCCGTCACTAGTAGGGAGGGTCACCAGTGTCACAGACTTTATCCAAGATCCTGCCACAAGAAGGTAGTCTGGCAACTACTTACCGTCATCACGGAAGCCTTCATTGTACTACCTGAATACAGTGATAAAGACACAAATGCTTCCACCACAGGCGATTCTAGATGAACTCATCAATACACTTTTCTTTTGCATAATCAAAGAGTGGCCATCTATTGTCGGAAGAAATACAGACACGCTAACTTTTATTCGAGATCCAGCAAACACTGAACATTTGAGCCAGCTGTGGAACAAACTAAGCTATTTGGTCACAATCCACGCAACGGGAAAGTGCAAGCATTGTTCACATCAAGGGAAGAGCCTGTAATCCTGAACCAGCAACGCAGGGCAAGTGTTCCTGTCACCCGAAGACAGCCGACTGGCACATAATGTCCATTTTCACCTAGTCACTGACTTTCCAGAGATGGTGGGGAGACCTATCGAGGATGACGTCCTCACCTTCATCAGAGATCCAGCTAATGTCACACAGATGGGAATGCTCCTCCATGGCATAATGTTGCAGGTGGAGTTGTCGAACTTTCAGAGAGATTATATGAGGAGATTCCAGTGAAACTTTCCGCCGAGGGACAGATCGAGGAAGCAGAGACTAGGACTTCACCTTATACTTGTTTATTGCCATTTTTCTAATTTCTTCACTCTGTCCAGCATCCAACATGTCCTCAGGACTGAAGCAGTTTCGGGGGGTGTACTGGGAACTCACCTACTTTGAACATGCACAGTAAAAGTGACTCATCAAAGTATTAGTATAATCTATTTTTCCATAGTCTAGCAAGGATACTACATCCTGTATCAAGAGCCAATAGTCGCCCACAAGAGGGAGGACACTTGTGAAGCACCAGACACTTCATGATACAAACTGTTCAAGAACAATATTGAATTGGGGGAAATCAAAAACATTGACACAAGCAGAGGGTCGCCCCCGGTTCTCTGGAAGGAAATGCTGCTGCCTGACTTACTGCACCATCATGTATTTATGCATTGTGTTTATCATTATTTTGCTGTCTTTAACGGTCAGGACTGTATTTTTTATTGGTGCACCAAGCGTTCCAATTTCAGTGCACCCACCTGATGGTGTACGCATGAATTCCACAAAAGCACCCAGACCCTATATAGTTATTCCAGTCCCGAGGAAATCTGATGGTATAGTAAATGAACTAAAAATGAATGTAATTAGCAGTGGTACATTCACACTTGAGGTAACAAATGAGGAAAAAAGCTGGAGACAGGGTCAGCACGGAATGAATGGAAAAATAGCACTGACAACTACACGCACACACACACTGAATGCATATGAACCAGGGCAAGTGTCAATGGCCACAGAACCTCACGCGAAGGCAACAGAGAGCACGAGACTGTCTACTGCACAGCCAGTCCCAGAAAATAATGAGAGAAACCGAGAGGAATCAAGAGAAAGGCCAACAAAAGCCCTTAAGAAGACAGAAGCGGCTGCAGGAGAATTCACTGCAAGGACACAAATGTTAATAGATCATTTATTCCCGTTTATAGCTAGAGCGAAGAAACGGCATGAGGAACTGAAAAATAAAACCGCAGAAACTGTATTGACAAGCACACAAGTTCCAACACAAGGGATAAGTACCTTACCCACGATGCAACCATACACTGGGCCAGTGACAGGCTGGTGGCTGATAAAGGCACTTATAGAGGGCAGGAAAAGGATGCAAGATGAGAGGAAGAGAACTGCAAAACCTCCATCTACCCCATTGATGCCGATAAAGAAACCTGCACCGTGGACCAGAATGCCTGAGAGTCCTCCAGCAAGGAAAAGCCACACAGATGCATTTAGGGATGCAAACTACAGAAAGACACTAAAGGTCAAGAGGAGGCTACATGAAGATAACAATGAACTAAACGACTACCTGGACAGCACAGCACATCTAGGAAAGAACATTTGGTACCAGCACATGAAAGAAGTTGGAAGAAGGTTTCAGAAGGAGAATGCTTAGTTTGTGCCCTTCTACCATACAGCATGAGAAAATCCAAGATCTTCGTGGCTGTAGAAATTGATGTCCCGACAGCACACTGTCTGTCACATGTAGCAATTTGTAACACCAGAGGACAGTTTATGGGGAGGGATGCCTCATTGCCTCATTGATATGGGCAATCAAAACAGATTACCCTGATGAAGATGACTACGTCCAGGACATTAAGACGAGAAATAGAGCTCATACTAGGAATCACGTGATCAGGTATGAAAAGCCTGAAGTTAAAGGAGCAGGAATAAGATGAGAAATCAACCCAAGACTGAAGGTCCAAGGAAAAACTCCAGAAGAAGCTCAAATTTGGAAGAACAGAGGCCAAATGCAGATTTGGGGAACAGTGGTTTCACCAAATGGATGGGAAGAAGGAGTGGTGATCTGCTGAGCATGGATGGTCCTTGGAGCCTGCAAGGAAGCAATAGAAAACCTCTATGGCCAAAGCTCACAAAATTACTGACATGGGTCGAAGACAGGGGAGGACCCTTGCAGGTAGTGCCACTGGAAAGCCCAAAATTGTGCTTCAGGAACAATGGCACGAGGAAGATGGGAGAGAATCAGAACTGCGGACACATTTTTGAAGCTCCAGGAATGACTCACGGAACCGCAGTAATTATGCATCATTTTTGGGCGTGTGGATCCAAAGCATACATAAGACTGCCGAAAAACTGGGGAGGCATATGCACAATAGTGAACGTCCATGTTCCAGCACTAGTGATCCTGAAAAGTGAACTGAATATTGACAGTTTCCCGAAAGCAGATGCTCACCTGAGGAAAAGGAGATCTGTGGAACTGGTATCCCGAATGAAGAGAGAGAATTACTTTTCTGCCAAATCAGAAGAAGCATTCCATGCAATCCCATATGTACAAAGACTGTTCAGCCTCACCTCATCAGTGTTCATAACAATCTTCATGGCAAGAATCCAAGTTGGAGTAAATACCAAATGGTTTCAGATAACCAGGTGGGAGTTATTGCAGACCATTAACACGACCATAAAAGGATTCAATGCGATTATGGAAGAACTCAGAGCAATTCGATTGATGACTCTCCAGAACAAATATGTACTTGACATGATCCCAGCGATGGATAGAGGTGCAAAATCGGAGAATCATGTTGCCCATATACCGTCTCATGACGAAGAAAATGGAACCTTAGCAGAAGCCATAAGTATGCTAACAAACCTACAGAACCAGATGATCGATGAAACTGACGAAGTTGATGATGACAGCTGGTTTGGAACACTATTCTCATGGGTCCCACAATGGATGGCAGACATATTCAAGTTTCTGGGAGCCCTGCTATTGATCATAGTACTAGAAATCTGTGTCATTGAGATAATAATCTCACAATGCCAGAAAACTGCAAAGAAAGCCATAGGGATGAAGATCATGATCGATGTCAAACCAGGATGGAAGCCCAGAGACCTGACTGATGAAGAAATAAGAGACTTTGTGAAGGCCAGCGAATATGCGCTAGAAGGAACACAATTTGTGTATCTCAGGAAACGAAAAAGTATGAAGGAAAATTGATCTATTTTGGCAGCCCAAATGGACAGTGCCAGCTGATGACCTGCAACAAAGACGGACATGTAAAAACAGCAGGAAGTTTGAAAGGAGTGATACAAATATGGACTCCAAAGAGACACTCCTTCACACCATCATGTACAAACCCAGAAGACAAAGAAATGGATACAGAAGAACCAAGTAAGATGAATCCAAAGGAGAAAGCGGAAGTGGTCGATGAACCAACCAGTGGGGGGAGTGTAGAGGAGGTCCCAGACATGGCCTGCACTCTAGCCACCCATCTTGAAGCACCAGGAATGTGCACACCGAGATATGTGACGTATGACAAGCAAATAAACCAGCAGAAAGCAGCACTAGGGCTCTGCCCAGTGCCCATCAGAAAAGCAATGTTGAGGTGTCAATAACCAGACAACCATGGGCAGTACAGTACCCATTGAGACAACCGTACCAGCAGCTGGCACGACATGAAGACTACTTGCAAACTGTACCAGAAGAGAACCAAAGCGCCTTAATTGAAGGCGAATGGTGAGAACACAAGGGCCCGGACAGACATACAGACGAACGAAACGACAACCAAAAGATGACACGCAAAGACGAAATGTTATGAATAAAGATGTAATGGATTTATAAGAAGAGGCATTGCTGAACTGTAAAGAAACGTAACCATAAAACAGGATGAAGATACGCAACTAGCTAACGTCTGTAAATAGGCTTAGAACGCAAGAAGCTAAGGAAACAGTACTGCTTGCTATGCTTAGTAGAAGAATAGAGCGGCAAGCGCCAACTATATATCTACCTCAAGGAAGCACATTATACAAGTGTGAATCCATTTTACAAAAGCAGAATTAAGCCCAGGATGGTAGGGGTCAAACAGGCCAGGATTCATATACCAGCACAAAGCCAGACGAAAGAGCGGAATCAAAACTTAACAAGAAGCAGCTCATGCCTGGGAATTCGAGGTCAAACCAAGGAAGGGAGGAGAGCGGCAACTTCCAAGAATCGTAACTTAAGAGCATAGCAGCCTGCCCCGTGAAGGTCGAGATAAGGAGGCCCAGGCAGGTGGCAAGGCCGAAGGGAGAATCAAATACGCAAATAGAAGGAAAATGAAGCAGCTTCACGGTGTACTAACACCTGACCAGCCAGGCGCGGAGAGGTACCAACGTCTGAAGTCACCCAAAACAAGAGGATGCCATAACTTTTCCTGATAAGAAGCTACAGTTTCGAGGCCATCCTCTGCCAACTAATTGACACATATCCTTAAAGTACTGATTGATGGAAGGGAGGCAGGGTGAATGTTGGGGCATACCACATCTGGGTAACCATTCTGCATGCTGCTAATTAAAGTGGAGGTTTATGCCTAGGGGTGTAACCGACCCAATCACAATGGACCAAATAATCTAGGCTCCTTTAGCTAGTAGAACCAATGAGACGTCGTACTTTTAGTGACGTCTAGCATGAGTGATGTAGAGGGATGGGCGTAGACGCCCACCGGATAAGAGTTATCCAATCCTCACACTCCATTACCATATACACATATAGCACCTATACTTAAGTTATCTTTTCCAACCAATAGAATTGCATGACAAACTTTTGAGTGTTACACGTCAATGATGACGAATTTTGCCTATAAGTATTGCTGTTAGAATGAAGATTGTGCGAGTTGAAGCGAGACGGGCGATCGCATCACTGTTGATTTCCATGTTTCCCTGTTTTTTGTACTTGTCATTAAATGGTCTTCCCTTTGCCAAACCATTGAGTTATCCTTATTTGATTGGTGTTGGAGTAAGAGAATCCCGCACCCCATCCACCTCAAGGTGCAGCTATCTCGTCTTAAAGTACTCGAGGGTGAGCTCTGATCCTATGGGCCCGTCAGAGGTCGCTCCGCCCTCCTGTACAGAGGTGAAGCGGAAGCATGGGTTGTTATTGAGAGTTTGAAGATGTCTGGGTAAAGAAACAATATAAGGTCAATGTAATGGGATGATATAGCAGACTTAAGATCAGTATTGAGGGCAGAGAGAGGGTCTTGTAGTCATTGAGAAATGAAAGGGAAAGAACCATGTGCCAGCGGCAAAGGTGAAGATGCATGGTTGGTTTTGGGTTGTTGGATGGGTGGATAGATCCATGGTTTAGGGTGGGAGTGTGAGGGGATAAAGGAATGAGCAGGATAGTATTTGTCAAAGGAGATTGCAAGTGCATTATTGAAGGTCTCAGTGGAGTAGCCAAGCAGAGGAGAGAGGCCTTAGAGAGAGGACATGACTTGCTCAATGGTCTCTTACCATGGAACCGGGTTTGAATTCCTTTGTTGATAGATGAGGGAGGTGGGGTGAGAGTGTGGGGTGACTTGAGATAGTGAAATGCGTAAGCCAGTGATCAGAGTGAGAGTAAGAGAGATCTATAGAGAGTGAAGAGAAGTTGAGTGAGGGAATAACTAAGAGTGTGGGTTGGAAGGGTATGTAGATTGACGAGGGACTGGTCAGATATAGTGGAGTCAAGTTGTACTTGGTGGGCTTGTTGATATTGGATCGGTTGAGGTCTTCCTGTATGACATAATTTGGAACACATTTGAGTAGCAAATCAAGGAAAGGAAGAGGCTACAGGTGCCAGTTGGGTGATAGATGAGAAGAATCACTCGAGGAGTGGGAGAGATGTGCTCAAAGGAGGAGTGAGCCGTGTCAGAAAGGGGAAGAGGGTCTAATGGTGATCTTTGCTGATTAAGATGTCAACGCACCACAACCCTTTTTTGTGAGGCGAGGAGAGTAAGAAAAGGTAGCAAAACAGTGTGGGGGCAGCTAGGAAAGCCTTGTTGTAAGGGGATATCCAGGGTTTGGTATCAGCTATTTCAAAGGTGAGTTGGGGGTCCAAGTCGAGAATGAGGTTAATTGCTGATGAATTGGACATTCCACCAGCCCATGATGAGGACAATGGAAGATGCAGTGGTTGCAGGGTTAGGTGAGATTGAACTGGGTAGTGTAAGGGGGAGAGAAGTGGCCATGGAGCTGTTTGTGGAAAGAGTGAAGGGTAAGGGTAAGGATAAGGATAGGCAGGAAAGCAGCAGCAGTGGGGCAGAGCATGGGGGTTTGTGAGGTACATGAGAGAGTAGAGGAGAGAAGACTATGATGAGGAGTAGTAGGATAGATAGGACCATGATGGGGAGAGAAGAGTAGGAGTGAGATGAAAAGGGTTGCGAGGATGGACTAGCAGTAATCCTGCATGGGGGGTCGCTTTGTTGTTCAGTCAGAGGGCCTGTAGTAATCTACAGTAATCAGATCATGAGCATCAAGGCCAGTAGTGAGCCATTCTCACAGTGAGGAATATGCCAGAGGGCTAGGGTGGTCCAGAAGGCTGGGTGGGTACTGCTGGTGGGGGAGGTGGAAGAATAGAAGCTGGATGGAGAGCAGAAGAAGGGCCCCTTCGACTGTCCATGCCAGAATAGGGCCAAGCAGAATCTGACCCTGGCTTGAAAGCATTTCACTGCACATGGTCTGGTTAGGATGAATGGGCCCTAGAATGCCAGGGAATGCAAAGTAAAGAGGGCAAATAGGTTGATAATATGCAGGTGGCTCCTGCAGGGCCCCACCTCTCTCCTGGGAGTGGCTGTACTGTGGGTGCTGGTCACTGAATTGTGGTTCTGGAATGGCCCACAGTTTGGACTCTGTGCATATGGTTCATGGGATCATGATAGACTTTGATCCCATGGCCTGCTTAAGGCCCTCGTGCCTTGCGTCTGACCAAGGATGGCCGGGGAAGGGCAAAGTCAGGATGAGCATAGGGCCAGTGTCAATCCCCTCCTGGGAGTAAGCAGTGCTCTTGGTACTGGTCCTTGGGTTGTGGTCCTGGATTGCCACAAAGATCAGCCTGTGTAGGTGTTCATGCTGAGAGTGGAGTAAATTGTAATCACATGGTCTGCTTAAAGCCAATGGGCCTTGTTCTTGGCCCTAGCATGTCTGTGAGAGGGCAAGGTCAGGCAGGAATGTGGTAGGCATATGCTTGCACATGGAGAGCTCCAACAACGCCCCATGAGAAAACTCTGCCACGGGCAGTGGTACGTTGTTTGTGGGTGTGAAGTGGGCCACAGATCAGCCCGTGTGTTGATTGTTCCTGGATTGAAGTAGACTGCAATTACATTATCTACTTATGGCAATGGGACTTGTACCTAGGATTTTTATGTCCCTGAGAGAGGACAACGTCAGGTGGGAAGGGGACAGTGATTTGCTGCTACCACCTGTGGGTTCCAACTCCCTTCCAGGAGCCACCTCTGCCAGCCATGCTGGTCTGTTGGTTGTGGGATTGAAATGTCCCACAGATCAGCCTGTATTGGGGACCTTCCTGGGTTTGTACCTGGCACCATTCACATGCTCTACTTAGAATCAATGGGTCGTGTGCCTGGCCATAGGGTGCTGGTCAGGAGGTCAGCATCAGGTGTGTGATGGGGATGGTGATCTGCTGCTTCCACCTGTGAGTCTCCAACTCCTTCCTGGGTCCGAGCTCTGTCTTGGGTGATGGTCCGTGTGTTTTGGCTCCTGAGTGGAGGTCTTACTGGGGTCGCAGTAAGACACAATCAAATTGTCTGCTTAGGTTCAATGGGCCTTTTGTCTGGCCCTAGGATTGCGAGATGAGCCAACTCCTTCCTTGGTGTGAGCTGTGATGTAGTGCAGATCCCTAGGTGGTGGGACTGTCCCCCAAAGATCTGCCTGTGTGGGATCGATCCTTGGATCGCAGGTAGTCACAAACACATGGCCTGTTTAAGGCCAATGGGTCTTGTTACTGGCCCTAGGATGTCCAGGTGAGGGAAAGGTAAGGCAGAGAATAAGGACCGTGATCTGCGGCTGGCACCTGCGGGGCTCCAACTCCCTCCCTGCAGGCAGCTCTGCAATGGGAGCTGGTCTGTTGGGTGCAAGCCTGAAATTGCCTATAAATCAGCCTATGTGGGGGCCATGCCTGGGATTGTTGTAGGATGCAATTACATAGTCTGCTTAGAGGCAATTAGTCTTGTGTCTAGCCCTAATATGGCCGCTTGGGAGCCAAAGTCAGCTGGGGAAAGAGGCTGACGATCCGCTGCTAGCACCTACGTGGCTCCAACTCCTTCCTGGGAGTGACCATTGCCACAGGTTCTGGTCCATTAGTTAGGCCCCTGAAATGGCTGAACGATCAGCCTAGGTGGGTCTCCTTCCTGTGATCAGAGTAGGTCACAATCACATTGTGTGCTTGGGACCAATGGGCCAGGTGCCTAGCTCTCGGATGGCTGTGGGAGGACGAACTAGGTGGGGAATCGGGTTGGGGATCTGCTGCTGTCAGCTGTGGGTCTCCATCTCGCTCCCTAGAGTGAACTACGATGTGCGTGCTGGTCCCTGAGTTGTGGCTCTGGAATGCCCAAAGATTAGCCTATGTGTTTTTTTTCTTCCGCGGACACTGATACGCTGCAAACACCAGGACTGCTTAGGGCCATCTGGCCTTCTGCCTGTCCAAGGATGGTCGGGAAAGGACAATGTTGAGATAGGAATAGGGCCAGTGATCCACTGTTGGCATCTGTGTGGTGCCAATTCCCTTCTGGGAGCATGGTGTGCTCTTGGTACAGGTCCCTGGGTTGTGGTCCTGGATAGGCACAAAGATCAGCCTACGTGGAGATCGATCCTTGGATTGCAATACGTTGGAATCACAGGGTCTGCTTAAGGCCAATTGCCTGGCCCTGGGATGGCCGGGAGTGGACACATCAGGCGGGGAATGGGATCAGTGAACTGCTGCTTTCCGCTGCAGGGCTCCAACTTCTTCCTGGGAGTGAGCTTTGCTGTTGGTGCTGGTTCATGTGCGGTGCACTTGAAATGGCTTGAAGATCAAGCTGTGCAGGTGTCCTTACTGAGCTATAAGTGAGTCACAATTACATAGCCTGCTTAGGCCAATGGGACTTGTGCCTGGCCCTAAAATGGCCGGTGAAGAACAAAGGCAGGTCGGGAATGGACTATTGATCAGCTGCTGTCACCTGCGGGGCTCCAACTCCCTCCTGGGAGTGAGCTCTGCTGTGGGGGCTGGGCTGTGTGCTGTGGTCCTGAAATGGCCGGAACACTAGTCTGCGTGGGGTCCTCCCTGGGATTGCAGCAGGCCACAATTACATAGTCTGTTTGGGGCCTGTAGGCAGTGGTCGTAGTGGGCAGGAGCGTTAGGGAGCGTTGCTCCTCGACTTTTAAAAAAATGGCATTGCTCCTCGACTTTTTTTAAATTAAGTTTTACTGTTCCTATACTTTTGTATTATGAAGAAACCATTCTGGAATGGTTTTGTTTTAAAAAAAAAGTGTTGGAGGCAGTTGTAACTTGCACTTCAGTGCCCTGCACTGACCGTTCCCTTAAACAGCAATTACATTTGTTTCGGGGTTTGTATTGTGCATGGGAGGTGTATTGCTCGCCCAGAGTGCACAGACAGTCATTAATCACCAATGCAATTGCAGAGCCAATACTTTAAACACAGGTAGACGATGCAATGACTTACAACCACACGCACGCTTAGAAAATAATGAGCACTTATACAACTATTTATTCAAAGCTTGGAAGCAACAAGTGATAACACAGAAATAAATCACAGAAAAGACAGAGAATTCAAAAGAAAATACATCATCGTGGGCGTAACTGAATCCCTCATCTCGCCAGAAGCGGCTGGAAGACCCCGATAACAGCCAGGCCGAGAGCACAACAGCCCACAGGTATGCCGGACGGAAGCATCCCCCCTCCGACTGACGTCTTTGTACTTGTCCCGTCTGACCGTTGAGGGGTTCCGCATATATGCACTCCTCAAAAAGGGGTGGTAATTTCTCGAACCTTCTGGCAAATGCACTTGCGCATTGATGGGCAACTGTTGGTTGCCAGCTGGGTCAACCGACAGTAACCTCAAGGAGCAAAGCGCTTCCCTCCTCTAAAAACAAGCGCCACGGAAAGCAGTCCCATAACTCATCACAAGACATAACAAAGCCAACTTTCCCAGCAGAATGTCCTTGACTGCATACCAGGTTTGGAAAACATGTTTTCTTCAGCAAAGTAAATCCAGCTCTGAGCAAAATGAGTACAGCTTTTCACTGCGGCATGAAGTAAATATCCATTATGGCTCTGAGTGCTCCCAGAATACACTGCGCACCAGCGCCATGTTTTAGCTCAAGCATAACAGGAGGGGGCACGGCAATGGGGTTTGTGGGGAGCAGGGCAGGCCAGGACAGGAGGGAACATGGTTCCACTACTTAATTTCATACACTTCGACCACTGCCTGTAGGCCTTGAGCCGCCTGGCCCCACTATGAGTGACGGAAGGACAATGTCAGGCAGGGAATGGGGACGATTATCAACTGCTATAACCTGCAGGGCACCAACTCCCTAGTGATCTCTTCTATGGGTGCCAGTCTGCATCTTGTGGGCCTGAATGGCCAAAGACCAGCCTGTGTCGGGATCCAGCTTGGGTTTGCAGCGGGCTCAAATCACATGGTCTGTGTAGAGTTTATGGGCCTTGTACATAGCCCTAAAATGGCTGTGGGGAGGACAAAGCCAGGCCGGGAAGACGCCAATGATCCACAGCTTCAATTCCCGCCTGGGAGTGAGCTCTGTGATGGGTACTGACCAATGGGAGGTGGGCCTGGAATGGTGGAGATGACAAGCAAACAGAGCACTAGGCAGCCATAGGAGTGAGCAAATGAGAGGTGAAGTTTAGAGATGACTGGGCAAACTATAAGTGAGGGCAAAGATGTCAGTGGAGATGAGGGAGAGCCTGGGAATTGTGTGTGTCAGTGGAGGATAGTGGAAAACACAGGACTGGAAGAGTTAGATGTAGACATAGAGGTAAGAAAATAAGATGTGGCTGTGCAAAACAAACTGCTGTAATGAGGAAAGTTGCAAACAAAATAAAGATCTGATGATCCGGGGCTAAACGCAGCTGCTGGGTAACAAGCATCACCCAGTAAGCAGGCGTCACCTCTGAGAAACAAGGCGCTCGCACATAGCAGGCCTCAAATTTAACAAGCTTAAAAAAAAGCAAATTTAGCTTGTTTCCATCATATATATGCATGTAAAAGGCAAAGGTCTCATCACATGCGTATGCTTGGCACCATGTGGCTGTTCGCGTCGGATCGACGTGATTTCAACGAAAAAAACACATTGAGAAGAAACCTCAAGTAAATGCAGGTGGGGGGAGCCGCCCGCAGCCCACCCTATACTCCCCCCATATTAATTATAACCCTAATTTACCCCTCCACATATATTTGTGTTGGAATTCGGCCAAATAATCGAGAGGTGTTCGTCCTCGATGTTTTATGCTGTGCAGTATTCAAGGTATGACGTTGGTGTCAAACTAGCCAACCTCTTCTTGGCTACAGGCATGGGCTTAATAGCTTCCAGAGACCAGCAACTTCCATTCCTGGGGATGACATCACGGCTGAAGCAGAAGTGGCAAATGCGAGAGAGTTTCAGATTACTGAAGGAAGGATAGCGATGAGAGGGAATTGAGGAGATGGGTCTATGCTAGAAGGACAGAGATAGAGATAGAAGTCAGAGAGGTAGAAACGAAAGGCGAAAACGAGAGCGCTAGAGTTGCAGATTACAAACAGGAAGCCCGAGGGTAACGGGAAATGTGGGGACGGGAAAGTGAGGAATGGCTAACCACGAGAGAGGTATAGATATAGAAGAGTGAATGAGAGAGGCGTAGAAATGGGATTCTTAGGGCAGAGGAGGAGTGAGGAGAACATGAGAGATGGAAATAGAGGCGAGGACATGAATAGGGCAGAAATAGAGATAAGAGGAGGCTGGCAGGGGATCAAAAGCATGCCAACATCACAAGGCGTGTCCAATAACGCATTCTAGGGTGTTGCCTGTCAATAGGCTTTACAATAGGGTTTCGTGCATTGAACCGCATATCGGACCAAACCCTAACAGCAATAGTGCATTCTATTCTCTGAGTGCACACCATGTATACAAGTAAGATAGCACAGTGGGTTATTGTGCATACTGCAACAACCTCTTAAAGCCGCCCCCCTCCCCCTGCTCTTCTCAAGGCCTTGCCACTTTTTCTCATTTGTTTCTCCCTTCCACATCCTAGAATAAAACGGGTACAAGGCATACCCATGGCTCGATTCTGGCTCAGCTCCAGCCTTGAGTACGCCGGCTCCTCCATCTCTGCTGAAAAGGCAGCATTTTTCACCATTTCTGAAGTAAGAATAATCAGAGGAGTACCCAAAACCCAGCAGTCACTAACAGATCAGGTTTTAATCAGCATTACTGGGATAGCATACCCTCAAATTAATCCTTTGCCGCTCATGTCCTTGGTGCAGAACACCCAACCGGCTTTGAAGAACACATTATTTGTTCAAAGTGTCACCTAAGTGTTTTTAGGGTTGCTAGATGCGGGACACATGCTTAAGGCTGCACACAAATATTTAGGTAATCTCAGGGGACCCCTTCTCCCTACTTTGCATGGGGATTTCATCTTTTTTGTGTTAGATCACTGTGCCCGTTACCTCCATCAGATGAAATATGCCCCATGAACAACACTTTAAGCGAGAAGAAATTCAATGCTACCTTCCCCGCGGGTTCAACTGGAGGATATTGCAAGGCCCTGGGCAGTAAGATGTCACCCTAAGCCTCCAAAAGACATTTCAAACTAGGGCGGGCCTGCAGAGACGCATGGATGTAGCTCTCAATTATTCAGTCCCTAACTCTCAGACCCCCGCGGCTCGCAAGCACCATTGTGGCTACCTACTGAGCATGGACAGTTGCCCGGGGCAACCCCAAATCAAGCCTCATGCTGTCCAAATAGTAGAATGGGAGGAGCCTCATAATCATCTGAACAAACCCCCCTAGTTCTACACCATGTTTAGAAAGACCATCAACTCCTAGAGTAAGACCGGAGAGTCAAAGGCCTTCTAGACCAGTTCAAGCCCACAGCCATAAAGCACGCAGGACACCCTTCTGCTGTAAGTCTAGGCTCACAGGTGCCAGACTGATAGGTGTTGAGGTGTCAAGGTCTTGGGCAAGAGAACCAGAGATCTCCTGGTGAGGGGACCTTGCAGATTCCAGGCTGAGAAGTCTGTATCCGCAAGGCCGGCCTTTTGTTTCTGGCCCTCTCTTGGTGCCTTTTGGCATGGCTCCCCTAACAACCCACCTCCGCGGTGCGGCCCACTACCCTGCCCGCCGACTGCCCCCAACTTGGTGTCAAATTATTGCAATATCATACCTGTAGTTATTTCTCCATAGATTGGCAAACGTGTCCAGTAGAAATTGACTTCAGTGTATTGTTTAGTCCTCAGTGCTCGCTCAGCAGCTTTGCATGCCCCCTGCCATCTCGCACCTGGTCACGCTGATTGCATCGGCATCACTGAAACATGGTTTTGGAACATTCTCTCAAGGCCTATGCTATTTTCCACTGGCACAGACACTCTAGGAATGTGGTGGGGAAGGGGGGTTCCAAATGATTTTCAACAATTATTTAATCTGTTTGCAACTATTGTGTGTTTCTCAAAAATCATTTTAATATGTTGTGTTAAAATGTCAGCTTCTTGGCTGTCTAGCTGTTCATGTTTGTCGTTTAACGTCCGGCCGGAAAATCTGCTGATGTGTTTACTGAATGGAAAGAATTCACGACCAATGCTGTCTTAAAGACACTGGGCCTCATTACGGGTTTGGCGGTAGCCATGCCCTTAATAAGGGCATAGCTGCCACCAAAACCGGGTCCGGGTTCCCTGAATGGGGAATTACCGGCCATTCCATGTTTGGAGGGCCCGGTAATTGCTCCTTCACGGAACCCGGGCCCGGACCTTCCCCATTCCCATTCCAGCCCCCATAGGGCTCAATGGGAATGGGAGAGGGAGCTAACAACGGGCGATTACGACCGGCCCGTTGTTTACTCCCTGCTCCCCTCGCGGGACACGGTAAGGACGCCTGGTTTTACCAGACGTCCTTACCGGGTCCTGCGAGGGGACTTCATAATCAGGCGGAATGGGTTTAACGGCTCAGCATCCATTAGCGCACCCGTTAACCCATTCCGTCTGACTCGTAATGAGGCCCACTGACAGATTACAGCACTCTGGGCAGTTTTGTTTGACAAAATATCCACTATCCCAGAAAATATTTGCTCATCAGACTCGTCCCTGGATGTTTTGACTTTTAAAGCTCTTGTGACCTGATCTGATTTTGCACCTCTTGCTCCGGAGGGGCTGATATTCTTAATGCACTCTGTTAACCCTACCTTCTATGCTGTGTCACTCGGCCTGCTGCTTTCTGATATTCTAACGATCGAATTGCTGGAAAGGGTCATTTCTGACCAGCTGAAGAAATGTGTGTGTGTGGGGTGGAGGGACTATCTCTTGGCCCCCGGTCAGCCTGACTTTGCTGGCTCTCTCTGTACAGTTCCACATTATAATGATTGACCGTCGGGTACTCTCTGCTATACTCTTACTTTGGTTGAGTGTTGCTGGGTGTGTCTTTGTATCGTTAAAGTCATTTTGGCTGATTGCCCACTGCTAGAGGCTGGGAGGCAGGTGCTCTTGGATTTCTCTCGATGCTTTTTGGGGTGATCCCATTGCACAGTATGTCGATGACACTAAGTCGTACCTGAGAATAACATTTAGTGGTGAGTCTGTGATTTCCTACCATGGATCGAGAAATGCATGGCTGCACAATCTGTTAAACTTGACACATCAAAAAGTGAGTTTATTTCATTTTCCCGTTCTTTGCCTAGGAATTCCACGAATCTATTTTCGAGGCTTCTTTTTCCCAGGGCACCTTTGCCTTTTGCTTTTTCTGTAAAATCTTTAGGTTTTTAGCGTGAGCTTTCTCTTTTTTTCTTTACATTAATGCCAAGTTGAAAGCTGCTAAATCCTACTTGAATCCTCTGAAAACTATCACAACTTTCGTTTCTTCAATTCATTTTTGTTTGCTAGATCCACCTTTGATTATTTCATGAATCGACAGTGGGATCCCTGTTCTCTCAGCACTGCCTATGGCCACTCTAGCTCCCCTGAAGATAATCTCTCATGCTGCGGCTATGTTGGTTGTCGGTGCCTAGAAAGGTTGATCACTTTAGCCGCATTCTAGTTCAACTGCTCTGTCTCCCCTTAGAAGTCAGGATCAACTTTAAAGTGGCCTTTGCCCCATAAAGCCGTACACACGCTCATTCTCTTTGGTAAAAAGCCTCTAAACTAATGGTCCCGGGGGGTTCCAGGAACCTTTGGAGCCATGAGGTTTTAAGTCTGAGGATTCCAGATTTTGGTGGTAATCAACTATGAAATGTTCATTCTTCGGATTCGCCATTACTTGTTGGACGTCTTTCCCACCATGGCTGGTGGGAAAGACGTCCAACCATCTTGATAACAAGATAGTGGCAACGCAACCACCTTGATAACAAGATAGTGTGCAGCATGGGTTCGATCCCTAGTCTATTGCTCCAAAGCTGGCCTCGGCAGGCATTAGAGTGACATCCATCACTCCAGGTTCAAGATGTTCTCCAGTTGTGGAAACATTTGAAGACTTGTTTATGGGAAAGAGTGTTTTAAAATACTAATGGTGATTCTGGCTGCTTGGGATGTTTTCTTGTTGTTCTTACTGTATAATATTTCTGATTGTTCTTTTAGCTTTGTTGTGACCTAGTGTCTATTCGTTTGGATTTGTCATGCATTTCATGTATTTTATGTGATTTGATGTTATTTTATATTTATTTTATTTTATGGCACCGGGATGCACCTCGGTGTCACGTTCACACTTAATAAGATCTAATAAAAATAGGAAAAACAAAGTATGTTCTGCCAGTTTGGCTCCAATTAAACACTAGACTATTCTTCTTTCGGTCTTCGCCAATACACCAATAATTTAGAGGACACAAATAGAAAGCAATATAAGGACTTTTGTCCATCTCAGTGACAGGGCTGGCACACCCTAAACTTCCAAATCCAGTAACCGATAGCAGCCCAAGATGTAAATAGGTCTTCACAAGGTCATCACAAACTTATTGAGAAACACAGCTTCCAGCGGGAAGTGTTCTTGTGGCAAGATAAAGTCCCAGCTGAATTCATCTGAAATCACATTCTTCAAACCCAAAACAATTTTAGAGACAGCGGATTTACCTCTATTAATTCCTCAATCTGGGTCTGAGACCCCCTCCCTCCTCTTTAAACTTCTACTTGTTGATTGATGAAGGTTATAGTCAGTGTAACAGAATGCTTTTTGGTGATGGTGGCATAGCCTGAGCTTTTTGGATTTTTAATCATAAATCATGCAGAAAATTATGTTTGTGAAAGTGGGATCTGCTGATCAGACCCCAATTTCATAATGCTCCATGCCAGAAAGCATAACACAGCCATGTACCTGGCTGCAACCATCTCCTGGCATCCCCAGCAGCTGCCCTTCAGCAGCAGCAGGGCAGGTTCAAAGGTTACATGTGAATTCTTGAACACAGCTGTTGAAACACTAACAGGCAGAGGTGGACTTTTAAACATCTGCACCTCTTGTTCAAAACATCATAATGATGCACCCCAGCCACCTGGTTATAGGATAATATTTTAATATAAGCCATGTCTAGTTATGACATGGTGGCTACTACGATTTCACAATTATACAGTCACAAGCATTGGCTGCCATATTATTGTCCACTTGGTAAACATTGACTCCTTGAATACAGGGTCTTGTGCGTTTTAGCCATTTTAGCTGAGTGAACTCACAACAACCATGATGGCTCATTCCCAGGAAGCCTCTCTTTAAGGCTCCTGGGGAAGGTTGAAGCCTCCTCCAAGGAGCAGGAACCCTCCACATGATGTTGCATAGAAACTGGTGCTTCAAGTCCTGCCATTACAATGGCCACCTCACATCAGGGTTCTGATTACTAGAGACCTTTTGAAGGAGGCAGACAAAAGATGGAGGTGGAGTTGATAAAGCACATTGGAGCGATTCAGTCCATGCAGGGTCCCACCATCTTGGACTTTTCTAGGGGTCTCAAACCTCCTGCCTCCACTCCCCTTTTTCTGCAGACAGGACACTCTGGGTATGATATCAACAGGAAAGGACACTCATTACAGCAGCTGGGATTGAACCATTAACAGCAGGCTTGCTGCAATCCAGTGTAGCAGTTTACTTTTATAATAGGGTAACTATCCCCCTAGTCATCTTTAAGCTATTCTTGAAGAAGGATTCACCTGGAACTCTGTTGGGGATACAGTCTGCACCAAAGTCTGCTAACAAAGAGGGGAAGACTTAGAGTTACAAAGAAGAGGAAGGCTCTTCTCCCTAACCATCCCCAGGGCCTATTTGGAATGACCAGCTGGCTACACAAAGCTTACTGCAATTGAAACACTAATACCCAGGACCCTGCCACTGGATGTAACAGAACCCTACCTGGTTGGGAAGGACATACAAAAGGATTCACCTTGCCCCTAAGGCCCTGGACTGTGTCTCTTATTGACAGCAAATCCCAGAAAGCAGCCCAAAGGCTGTTTCTTGCCAATGCTTTTTGAGCTGGCTCAATGGTGCTTGACACACTTTGAGCCACAACATGACCTGTGGTGCTGTCTTTGGCACTCTAAATACTGCGAACCACTTACCTGATCATCGAGTTGTCCAGACTCCAACTTGACACATTGAAGAAGATTGTCTTGACTTGATCGTATCGCTGGGGTGACTCCGTAGAAGTAATCACTCACTGCGCCTCGACCACCGCCCGACCAATGGAAACATTGTCTAGACTTAAAAGGAATGCTGCTTGACCTTCTGAAAACCATCGACTCGACCTGTCTTCAACACTGACTTAATCCACCAGGAACTTCTGCCTCAAACCATCTGAAAGCTAACTCGCATTGGGAAAGCAGGACTCCATCTTGACTCCGGCTTGACATGCTGTTGAGCCTCAAACACAGTAAACTAAAGCTATTTGAAGAGGCCATGCACCCCCCTGGTTCACCTTAAAGGACCATTGAAACGTTTAAGCCCAACTTATCTACCTTTTGAAAGGCATATTCATTCACTTCAATATTTTGCTGCTGAAATATTTGCCTGAGCACCCCTGTCTGCAAGCAGAGAGCATCCCTTTATTTTAAAGTCTGGTTTCTCTGTGTGTTATCTTACAATGGTGGGCAAGTAGTGTTTTAATTAATTGTGCATATTTTTGTTTGTTTCAATACAGACCGTATCATTATAGCTCCTTAGTGGACATTCCTTTATTTTGGTACTGCAGTACTATTGTTGTGTGGATTGCTGCTGTACAGGGTCACATCCCTTCTGGGGAGTATATCCCGCTCTCTGCCCATGTTACTAAAAGCGACAAATGAGTTACCTGCTGAGTTGTGCCATGTTTCACCTTTCTGATTGGTATCACTGCTGGTTTAGTTGTAGTGGTAGGCCGAGTAAGCACTTTAGCCTCTACTCTTCCCTGAACTCCTGCAGAGCAGTAGTCATTTCTTCACTGTCAGAGTGTTGTCTGTTTCAATTATCGTACACGAACCCATCAGGAGAAACAAAGGCAGTTTGATGGCATAGAGAATTCTTTCCAAGCAGATGTCTGATGATTTTCCAATGGCAGGAGAGGACCTGCATGGTAGCTTCCCATCACAGGAAACCTGCATGTTTGGTCTCCACTCTGGCCAGTGGATGATCTAACAATACCCATGGGCTCAAATCAGACTGTCACAGCCACCACCAAAGGTCTTTTTTAATAGAAATTGATACTGGGGTCAGCCCCCAGGTTTCCAGAGAGATAACATCCAGTTGTCCCATGGCTGGCCCCAGGAACCTGAAAGGCACATGTTACCATGTCCCCCTGGGCCTGCGCTTACTGCCAACCTGATCAAGCGAGGCCTCTCCAAAATTCTGCTATCCCGAAAATAAAGCAGGTATGCTCCTCTTGGATGGGTTCATAATCAAGCCCCCCATCAAACAAACTGCATGGGGCAGCAGAGAATTAGTAGTTTTGTAGAAATGTAATTTTCTTTAATGCTTTTTGATTACTAGGACCCGATTGAGCTGAAGTCCATCACGCAACCACACACCAACGTCTCGTACCAGGCATCACCTGGTTGAGTTTTTGCCATCACAATAAAGTCTTTGCTTTAAAACGAGCTGCACAATCTCGAAATGTTCTCACACCTATCACAAAGGAATCGTTTAAAACATGCATCCATACTACCGAACCCATATCGCCCCCACCCGCTCATTCCACATGTCTTTTATTTTTTACAGGGCTGAAGTGGTTGTTCTGCCACTCTATCCCCTCTTCCCACCCACAGCCTTCTTCCTCACTATCCACAGACGAAGGTCTTGCGACACCCAGGCGGGGTCACAATACGCCTGCTCTCGGGCCAGGTTCAGGCGCCGTAAGACTACCACGGTGGTGATGGGTGCAGTATAAACATTGGATAACATAGCATTAGTGCGAGGATAGGACTCCAGCATGTCCCGGGACATCATGAATTCTCCTCTCTTCAGAAGATTGATGATGCCTTCGAGAGGTGTTATCCTGAAGTGCTGTGAGCGATTCTTTCCCAAACACTCTGGAGCATGAAAAATGATGGGGGAAATTTTAATTCCACGATTGTTTGATAAAAAGGGGACCGCCACCCTCTTCTGCATAAAAAGACGAATGCATTCTTGTTGAGCTAAATTTGTATCCTTGCCCCGGGGCAAGGTGTCATTGTGGTCCCGGTCTTTAGAGGTGAATGGACAGACTCGATCAGATAACCCCTGGATACCCCGCCATCCATTGGTTACTCTGGGGATTAATAGACCTCAGGATTCTTAGGAAGGAGGCTAGCCTAGCAGTGGAGATGTATGGGACTACGCAGATGCAAAAGCAGTAGATCTACCCATGGATCTGCCCCCGTTTAGGGGCAGGAGGGGAACATTTGCCATTGCCAGGGTGGTAATCTTCATCTTTTAACATATGGACGGACATCCTCGATCTAAGTGCTTCCATGGCCTGCTACCTATGTAAATATCGATATCCACAAGACTAGACTATTTTTACTCTCTGAACCGCGGTCATTTTTGATGCAGGGGAAGCAAGTTTTATCATGTTTATTGTTCGTGTGGGAGAGGGACCACCTTGCAAAATGGTCCTGTCGGAATGTTCCTGGACCGAGTGCGCTCTGTATCCAAGAGATTACATTTTCATGATTGTCTTTAAATTACAATGTTGTGTTTTAGACAAGGCCTTCGTTCATCCCACATACGTCATGCAGAACACTTCAAGCATAACACTGACCGGTGCGCGACTATGTCTACGCTGTGATCAGCTGTGAATGATGAACACCTGACCAAACGAGTCTAGCGTTCATCAACCTGTCAGGAGTAAGACAAAAACTGGACTCTTCAGCAACGATAGGCAACCACACAGAGCAGACTTTACCCAAGCTCCCTGAAGACCGCGTCTGGATATTCCGCCAAAAATGATGACGGTAAAATGCTTTTGTCTGGCAAGTATGCGCCCCCATCTCCCTTTGAAATTACTTGCATTCTTTCCCTGCCGCAGCACCTCCTCCCACCCCCTGGGCCTCTTCCTACATCCAACCCCAGACACTCTTTGCAGTCACTCGGCTGTGTTCCCCTCCGGTCCTGTGCCAGTTGGTAAGACACTAATATATATATATATATATATATATATATATATATATATATATATATATAGTACAAAGTTGCCTAGTTAATTTAAACGATATCTACAAGCCACACAATTGTAATGCGCCTGGTAAAGGTAAACGTTTACATGTGATGCAGGATTGTGAGTTTTCTGGCAATGCCACCTTCTGTGATACGCAAATCGTAGCGTACCTGACTGTTGTTATGCTGGGGCTCGAACCGAATTCCACAAATCCAGTTTGACCTGCTTGGGAGCCGTTTGGCATAGCCCGATTTTCAGGAGTGGCTCTGAATTCCAGGCTCCTAAAAACACTGGAGACGGAATGCCGCCGAAGAGACAAATAACACAAGCCAGGAGTGAGAACACCCGCCTGGGTTTGGACATTGCGTAGTCAGCGGACACATAGTAATAGCTATCTTCACTTCCGGCGGAAACACTGGACCCCGCTGACATAAGAGGCTGCCATCTTGTGTCTCTGTGACATTGAGCACAACTTAATTTAAGAGAGATGTTATGTTTGCTGGCATAGTGCTAAACACTGCTGTCAAGGCCGTTTCAAGGGACTTAGGGAAAGGACAATAGGAGCAGTAGGGGAGAGGCAGAAGCTTAGCACAGGAGATGGCATTGGGTCTCATGACAAGTTTGGCAGTAAATGCCGCGCTGATTCTTCATGTGTATACGTACCAGCCATTGGTGGTAACAATAATTCAATTCATCAGAATTAGTGCCAAAAACCCTTCAACTTTTTGTGGAATTAGTGTTACTGCCAGACAAGTAGAGGAATTACCCAGTGGCAATTCAGCTGGCAGAATTTGCACCAAGCAGAAATGGCATCCCTCTCAAATAGAAAGTTCAGCAGTGGGCATCTTTAAAAACACAATCTGTTCAGAAGCACCCATTTCCTGTTGCTAGCTAATCCTTCAAGCAGTGCCACACATGTCAGGAGATTAAGGCAAAAGGGAGGCGCCTAAAATTCGGGTTCTAAAACTCAGATTCAGTGAGGCAGAGATCCAGGTCCAAGAGGCGGTCTGTCATGCTGACAATCTTTTGGGGGCACTGTACCCCAGAACAATGAAGACTGTTGCAAAAGGTGGCATGATCTGACGGTGAGGGTACAGATACTAATCTCCATCCACCGGCAAGAGACAACTGCTCCAAGAGGTCAAATAATCGAGCCACACACCCTCACTCCCTGGGAGGAAATGGCCAGCAATGTCCTTCGCATGGCTGGCATAGAGGGAATTAGTGGAACAGAGGTTGGAGTAGGTAGCCGGCCTGTGCCAGGTGATTGAGAATGTCATATCCCTGATGTGAATGCACTACTTTAGTCCCCAGTCTAAACATGTGCCAGACTGTGGAATGAGATGGCCACAACGGCAGGGTCAAGCTAATGCTCGAAAGGCCATGGGACCAATGCTAGGGCAACAACATGCATGTGCCATCTACGGAGGTACGCCTTGTCCCCATGACTTTGACGATAGAAATTTACCTTTGAATCTATGGAAATGTGACCTCATGAAACCTGGAGACACACCTTTCAAGGCATGCCATGACCATCTGTTTTTATTTTATTGTTTAAAGCGCAGCACTAGCTCGAGAGCAGCAGATCACTGTACACTGAGTGTGGGTAGCCGGCATTTGGGCTGGCATCTTTTTACAGGAGCGCAGTACTGTGATGGCTGTGCATCGGTATGTGCATCCATTGGAATTATTTCTTGTTCAGGTGTTGTTGAAAGAGCCAGGTTTTGAGAAATTTGTGAAATGTGGCCAATGGGGTGGGTGCATGACAAGAGAATGATTGAATGCGGGTCCTCACTTTGTGGATGAGTTTTGATTAAAGCCGGTTGGTCAATTTGCTGAAGGAGGAGCGTCTGCCACCAGATATGTGGAGCTTAGCTGCCAGGTACGCTGGTGTGCTACTTGTGACTGCTTTGTAGATGATACATTTAGTCTTGAACAGTATCCTGGCTTGGAGTGGAAGCCCATGTAATTTGTGTAGAATGGGGGTAATTCGGTCAAATTTACATGCTCCAAAAAATAAGACATGCTTCAGCGCGGTGGACTGCTCTTAGAGGAGCCCAGTGAGCAGCTCTGAGCTCTGTCAGGAGAGCATTTCCCCCATTATTGAGCAAGTCTACAAGGACCTGCACTAGGGTCTGGAAGTCCTGCAGTGGTATACTGTCAATTAAACCCCCCTTTGCCCACATGCATCTTCAAAGCCCCCAAAACCATTGAATTTAAATTGAAATCACCAGTGCCAATAACTCCCCCTGGCCCATGTAAAGGTCACATGAGCAATGCATCTGAAACAAGCACCGGCATACATGGCATAAATGGTGGCCAAGTCATCATGTCTCCTTGCCCTAGTCCAGTCTTGCCAGTGCTGTGTGCAGGCTCAGGCAAAATACCCTGACCATGATGGTACAGTACCATGCTGACTCCTCAAAGCACACACGCAAATCAACCCGCACATCCTGCAAATGTACTGGGTGGTTGAGTAGTTATGCTCCTGGGCTTGAACCCACTCTACCCCCAATAGCCTTTGGTCAGTATCCTCCAAAATGCATGTGTCTTGCTATGCCATGCCATCTACCAGTAGGCATGATGAGTGATTGCATACCATTCATCCCCAAACAGCTTTCCAAGCCGCACAGGCAGAGGAGAAGGTTGTGACATCCACCATGAGCACCTCTGTCACCAACCCTGCACCCTGCAGCCATGTCACCCACCAGAAGACCCCTGGCAAGACAGCATCTGTCACCAGCACCAGAAAGCCACCTGCACTCACCAGCCAGACTGGCTTCACATCAGGAGTTGCGGCAATTGACACCAGCATTACCATCACTGCTGCTGATGCAGCACCACCACCTCCCTCCACCACAACCAACACTGCTGCTTATGCCTCAGCCCCATCTGCTGCCAGCGCTGCCAGCGCCACCAGCCTGGAGGCTCTTGTAGATATCAGTGACTTGCCGGATACCACAGCAGCCATTCAGGGGATGTCACTGTCAGCAAATCTGCTGGCCCCTCCATCACCATTCTCACTTGTTCCATTGATTACGTGTCACCAGCATCAGCACACTGACAGAGGAACTGATCATAATGGCATTGGACCCATGGATGCTGGTGGGTAGGGGGGACAGGTACTTGCATGACAACCCCAGGCCTGTCTGCACCCCTGACAGAGTGTCCAGTACACACCCATGAAGGGATATGGAGCAGGCTGAACAACATGGAGCAGTGCCAGGAACGCATTGAAAATACAGCAGAGCAGCAGCTTCGACACATTGAGGTCACTAGGGCTGATCTCAGTGGATGGCTAGATCAATGTGATGCCGCCTCTCCACAGCAACAGCATCGAATACAGCGGTGGGTCAGAGGGTTAGAGAGCTGACAGAGGCTATTTTGTCAGGCGCTGATACCATGCAGTGGACACTGTTCCTGACATATAGCATATGCGAGGATAAGGGTCTGAAATTTCCACTTCTGTCATCCCCACAGAAGGTTCACTGCCTGGTATCCCCCGTCATTGGTCCCAAAGCTATGTGGCATTCACACAAGCTGAGCAAACTGGCATGATGAAACGTCACGTAAATGAGACTGCAGTACATCAGGAACTCATGATAGGGATAAGGTAGGTGGTCTCTGCAGAGTCCTGCAGTTATCAGCAGTGCAAGTAGTTAGGAGCAGGAGCAGTCTGTTCACCATTTCCATTTGCGGAAGAGTGGGTCAAAAACCCTTTCTACTGCGGAGCGCTGCGGAGTCTCTGCAGAGTCCTGCAGTTATCGGCAGTTGGCGGCAGGGAGTGGTGAGTGGTGTGTGGCTAGGTACTTCTGTGAGTATGTTCGCTGTATCTGGGGAGCTGGGGAGAGGCTCTGTCTTAACGTGCTATTTTTTGTTGACTTTTAATCAGACTGTGCGATTTGCTATGGCTAGCTATGATCTACGCACTAAGAAACCAAAGAACAGGAAAGGTGCCCACAAGAATGTGGGCAGGGGCTCCAGAAACCTTTGAGGAACTTGACACTTCCACGTCTCCCTTTTGAACCCCATTGTCCGAGGGCTTATCAAACCAAACCTCAATACCATCTTGCGGCCTTAACCTGCAATCCATCCCACTACTTGAAAATCTGCCATTTGTGCCAGTGACACTGGCCGATGTTGGCGAGGATGGTCTCACCAATGAAACACCATCACTTGGCAATGAGGGTTATGGGGACAGGGGAGTAATCATTTCAACCACCACTTCTGCCCTCCTGCGGCGAGAACCCCGGCCTTCCTGGGTCATGTCTGTGGATCCATTGCCTATGAATGAAGTGACCACCTTGTGCTCCATGTCCTCTGGCGCTGATCCGAACCCACTTTGTGCGTGTGAAGAAAGGCGTTGGAGTTTTCCGGAGCCCTTTCGTGAGCATATGGGTGACAGGAGACTACTCCACTTTTCCACGCTGGAGGAGCACCATTCAAAACTCATAAACAGTTGAGCTGCCCCCTCCCCCTCCCCCATTGGCACCCTTGAATCTGCAACTACTCTGGTCTGGGGAGTTGAAGGACTGCATCTAAGTGATATTAAACAGGACAGCTGTCCTGAAGCTACTCACCAAAGTGCTTATGCTATCTCACTTGCGCGCATCTGCCATCAAGCAGGTTGAGTTTTGGAACAACTTGAAACTAGACAAGGTTATCTTCCACTTTGCCTGGAACAGGTTTTAGCAGCTGCGGCCCAATTGGGGCCATGGGGTTTCTCCACTGCAGCTTATCCCGGTAACCAGAAAATCCCTAGCCTCCCTACTTCAGTAGACAGCCGTGACACCAAACCCTCTACTGAGGTTGTGAGGGTACCACAACCCCAAACCATTTTAACAATAACTTGCTCAAGAGATGGCTCGGCTGGCAGACACACTACCAGCCACTTAATGGGCAACCTGGAATCTAAGGACGGCACAGACTGAAACTGGGTCATGGCCTGTTTGAACATGCATAGCCACTTGCAACTTGAACTGAGCAGGTTTGCTTCCCCTACATTGCTTAAGGGCCTTCCATGGAACTCTAGGGGCTACATCACTCTGCTGTCATCAAGGGCTTCACCCATCCTTGCGGTTGATTTGTTTTGTGTCCATGAGTTTTGGATCCTGGAGCCCCCGAGTGTGGAAGTATATAATTTTTTGTTGGACCCGGCATACAAAGGGACTAAAGGAAGACCAGCTTCTGGATTATTGTTTGGCATTCAGAGTGACATTGGAGTAACAGCAACTGCTTATGCCACCCCAAACACCTTTGTACAGGCAGTAGAATTGACATGGGACAAAGAACTGTATGTAGAAAGTCCTCCACTTTGGTAATTAATCTTTACTAGAACCCCAATGTGATAATCCAAGATAGCTTCTTCGGGGTAATTGAAGACTTGATCGAAGAGTGGCAAACTGCAAATAATTGTAACTCAATTTTACTGTGTGGTGACCTTAATGCATTGTGTTGGGAGCTTGCTGATGTGAGTATGTCATGTCACAACAGCATGGCTAGGAAGCGTGTAAGTGCTTGGATGGAGTTAATGAATGACTGGGATTTGAACATAGCGAACGGCATGGTTATGGGTGACATTCCACCGAATCTAACTTGGCATCGAAATACCTCCAATAGCATTTTGGGCTACTTCTTTGTATCGGGCAAAATCCTACAGAATGTGAACTCCATGATAGTAACTAAAACAGATCCAAGCGATTACTAACCCTTGCTCATGGGGCTGAAGGTGGCAAAACGGAAGAGTTTAGCCACTCCTATGACCAGGAGCTAGAGGCTACTTTAGGTAAGAATAGGGTCTGCTCGGAAAGGGCGAGTATGGAGACATTTCATGGTGTACTCCACTGTCTTTTCCCCCCCAGATAAACTTGAGTGGGCACTGTTAACTACCCCCTATGAGGACATTTTCGATCAAATCTATGAAGCGATGCCTCACCGTGGTCATAGAAGAAACATTTTAAGAAATCGAACATTCAAGCCCCGAATTCAATAAAAAAAAACTGATCTGAGGCGGGCCCTTCGCCTCTGTATGCCAATAGAGGAGCCCCAAAGAAAGACATTGAAGCTTAAATACAAACAATGGCTTCAATTTTATAAATACAAGATTCTGCTGAATGACGCTTTGAAGATGCTTCACTTGGTTAGTTCAAAGGACGTCTCCTCCTTCTGGCGAACAATTAACAATCTTGTTTCCCCATTGCCTAGCTCTCTGATTAATCCTATCGGGGAACAAGAGTGGATTGACCACTCACGAAATGTATACAAAGGGGATTCTGGTGAGAAATATTCCCATCTGGAACCAACTTCAGGCCCATGGCGTTTGGTCTTTTCAGAGGAGCAGATAGTCTCTCTAAACACACAAAGTAAGAATTCCTCTGCACCAGGGCCCGATGGTCTGTCGAATGCAGTCCTAAAACTTGACCCTCACTTGTGGGCGCACATCCTGGGCTTAATCTTTAACAAAATTACCTCACCAGCAACTATGTCGAAAACCTGGACACAGTCCATCATTGTCCCAATCTTTAAAACGGGTCAACATTGGCTCCCTTCCAACTAGAGGCCCATAGCACTCCTAGACATTCCGGCAAAGATTTATGCTAGCATAGTGCTGAGGGAACTATCTGATTGGGCTTCTGGTGCAGGAAGACTGGACCCACTCCAAACGGGTTTCAGGAAGGGGACAGGCATAAACACTAACATTTTCATCTTGGGTATGCTAAAAAAAGAAGCCATGGTGGGGTCGACAACTGTCTATATTGCGTTTATCGACTTCACCATGGCCTTCGATTGCATAGACCCAAATCCGCCTATGGTCTAATCTCAAAAAATGGGGGTGTCCCACTCACTTACTAGAGATTCTTGTGGCCTTACATTCTAATACATCTATTAGAGGTTGCCTTAACACCCAGGGCAACATGTCATCCTCAATCGTGACTATGTGTAGCCTCAAGTAAGGCTGTGTTCTGGCCACATAACTTGTTTGTCTCTTCCTCTCGGATCTTGCCGAGATCTTCCGAAGCATCTGTAGTGTTTTGACGAGTCTAGCCCACCTTAGCCTGGACTACTTACTCTACGTGGACGATCTTGTCCTGTTCGACTATACTCCTATAGGGCTACAGCACAAGCTGGATGCCCTGGCTGAATATGCGGGCCTAAATCATTTAAGCATCAACATAAAAAAAATCACAGATACTAACTTTTAGACCAGGGATGAAATTAAAATACACAAACCTCCTCTGGAGTATCAGCAGTATGCCCCTAGAAAAGGTTCTAACCTTTGTTATCTGGGATGTAGATTACTTGAACTTCAGAACAAAATGAAGTTTCAAAGTTATCAGAGTTCTAAAATGTTGATGCTTGCTACGCACGCTTGTGCCGTAATTAGGAAATGTTGACATTTCTCTTTGAGCCAAGTGCTACCATTTTATAAAACTAAGGTTTTTCCACCTATAACCTATGAGGGTGAGAACTGGTGACTCCCTATACTCTTTGACTTTGATGCTGTGGAGGTGTGTTTTGGAGGAAGGTTCTACACCTACCTAGTGGTGTTTCTGCAGCGGTAATCCAATACGAGTTAGGCCTTCTTCCATACAATGCTACGATAACAGGAAGAATCTATCAGCACTGAAGAATATCCTCTGTGCTAAGGAAGGTTCAATTTGGTGGCTGCTAAAACAGTTGCTGCACAAGAAGTCTTAGACCACCTTAAATACTTGGGAACAGAGTGTTATTCGATTTGTGAGAGGTACAGTATTTCGAAAGATACAGCTTTCCACAATCCAACCATACTGAAAAGGAGACTTAAAGGTTGGGATTGGATCGACACAATCAGCAGTCAGAACATATCATCCATATGTTGATTGACTGATTGATGTCAGACCAGTCGGAAGCTGTCCTGAATACTTGAACAAGTCACCCAGTAGATCTTGGCATGAGATTACGGATAAATCTGATCCATACTAACGAAATTCTGGGTGCCAGGAAGAATGTTCAGAGAATCTTGAGACTATGTTACTTCTGTTCCCTGTCTGAAGAGGTGGAGACCCTGGGCCACATACTACTGCATTGTAAATCACTAGAGACGAGGCGCATGTCTTACTTTTGCCATCTTATTCAACCCTATGTTCAGATCCATACTGAAAGAGTGTGGTAGCTCATCATTAATTCTTATGGTCGTAATAAATGGATGGTTGCCGCAATTGATTTTCTAAATCAAGTTTTAGATTCTGGTAAAATGATAACATAATTGATTTAGTCTGTATTTTAATTTTCTTTTTATCTTTTATTTTATTCTGGAAAAATCAGTTTTAGCCTGTATCTTTCTTTTTCTTTCTTTTCTATATATTGTATATTAAAGGAAACATTATCTTTGCATGTGTTTTTTCCTTGTTTTGTTAAAGGTTACTTTGTTAACCAAATAACAATAAAGGAAAAGAAAGAAAAAAAATAAGGTAGGTGGTAGGGCAAGGGTGTTGGATGGAAGGGAGGTGGTAGATCAAGGGTCTTGGTGGCCTGTAAATAAAGTCACATACGAACATGGAATGAGGAGAGCACAGTTAACTTTAAGTGGGTGTGATAGATTTACTATGTGACTACACAATCACACCTCCTTACTATATCCATATTCAAACTACAAAGAGCTGGGGGCTGCTGCTTCCTGGTAATGGCCAAACACACTGGAATGCCCTACCACCACACTTAAGCATGGAACCATCCTTCTGGACCTTCCGAAAGGCCTCAAAACCTGGCTCTTTTCACTTGACCTATAACCTCCAGTCCATCCTCGAAATCACTGTCAATTAAATATCAGTAGCCCAAGTTATCAACTAATGAATACAGAAATTGTATGTACCACATCCTTATGTTCCATTAAGATGTGCCATCTGTAACCAGCGCTTAATGCTTATATTCTTTTTATGTTTTCACAAAGATGTGCTTACTGTAACCAGCACATGGATGCCTTCGGGTTAAGTTTGCTCTACAAATGACAACATAAATAAATAAATAAATCCATGTGAGGTATGTGTCATGCAATTTCCTTGATATGATATGATATGATATGGCATTTATAACGCGCCTATACACAAGTGTTTCAAGGCGCAACGAGGCAAGGGAGGGGAAACAGAGGGAAGACAGACAGCGATCCTACTAGGCCAGGTGACATTGAGATCGTGCAAGTGCAGGGGAGGGGGGAAGGGGAAAAGTGCAGGGGGAAACGGGAGGGCGCAGTGCAGTACACAGTATGACAGTAAAATAAATAAGGACAATAAATAAAAAGTGCAGCCAGCAGGTGGCAAGGGTAAGTGCAGACATCATGTGTCAAATGCTAATATGGGCTATGGGCTACAGAAACAGTCCCTGAATGCCGGGTTGCCAGGGGGGCAGTGCAGGTGTGCAACTGGTGGGGGGGACCTGGGCCTGAGATCAGAGGTTGGCCAGGTAAACCAGAGCAGTTTCAGATTCAGCCAGGAGATCAGCAGGGGAGAGGAGATGAGAAAGCAGAAGCAAAGAGGAGGGCCTGAGGTGCTTGCAGAACCAGCAATGGTTCTCCTCAAGTTTCAGAGAGGCAGGGAGGCTGTTCCAGAGGGAGGCCCTGGCAGAAGAAAGAGATCTACCAACAACTTGCTGCTTGGAGAAGCGACTAACCCTGAGGGAGTTGGAGGCGGATGAGTAAAGAGCTCGGGAAGGAAGATATTTAGGAAGAGAGAGTTGAAGGTAATGAGGTCCCAGGCCCCAGAAGGGTGGCAGACCCCACCCAATTGTACAAACATATTTACATTTGGGAGTTTTTTTTCTCTTGGTACTCAACATGACCATACAAAAAAGTATTTGTTAACCTTTTTTTGATTTGAACGACTTTTGATGTCACAATACTAAAGAAAATACTATATGTATTTCTTATCATGTTTTAATGATTGTTCTGTGTTTTCTTTCCTCAATTTTTGGTTTTTGTCCAACTTCATTGCACTTTGTTTTTTTCAACATATTATTTAGAAGAAAATGTCTTCATTTATGTACAACAAATGTTTTATTGACTGTTTATGCCCTTATATCTTTTTGGGCACTGTTTTCACTTGATACACGATTTTTCAATATAAAACTTTGTTTCACGCATACAAATTTGTATGACCTTTCTTGATGTTTTGGAATGTGATGTATATCAACCATATGTAGATGGTATCACCCTAATGAGTTCACATAGGTTTGAGCCAGAGGCAGGATTTTGATTTAATTACACCTCCTCTCAGGCCACTATATGCACGCACCAGTACTTTGTGTTTAACCCCAGAAGGCCTTCTGAACAATGCAGAGGGTTTTGAACGTAATCCTCACCGCCACTGGAAGCCAGTGAAGAGATTTCCATCCTGGAGAGATACAATCCCTGGGCTTGAGGCCAAGGACAAGTCTGGCAGTCCTGTTCTCGATGAGTTGCAGAGGGTGGAGAGAAGAAGCAGGCATATTTAGAAAGAGGCTGTCGCAGTTGTCCAGCTTAGAGAGAACCAGAGTACTGGAGACAGTGAACTTCTGCGGGAAGGTGAGGAAAGGAAGAATACCTCTGAGGAGGTGCAGCTGGTAGTATGACTTCTTAGAGACGTCAGAGATGTGAGGAGAGAAGGAGAGTGTGGAGTCGAAGATGACTCCAAGGTTTTTAGCCTCAAAGGTGGGAGTTGGAAGAGCGGCAGGCAAACAAATGTGTGCTTTTGAAGGAGTTTTGGAGCAGTTTAATAGTTGTTTGTGTTATTATTTGATCCCTGGTGTTTTTGATCCATGTGTGAACCACTCTTTTCTGTTTGTGTAGTTTGTGGTATTTCTGGTGTTTGCTGATCCCAGTTTATCTCATTTTGACTGCTTATGTGGGTTTTAGGCACCCTCCCTTATATTCTATATTTTATTCCATTATACAAATGGTTTGCTATAAAACAACAAAGTTCTTGTACTTTCTTCTTTTTCTCACCCACAAAACACAAAAAAAGTTCCCAACCTGTGTTTTTAGAAACCTTTCTGCAATTCCAGGAATTCTTCCTGTGTATTAATCAATTCCTCTTGTTTGCATCTTATGAGAACACTTTGACATTGTATATGTCTTTCATAAATCCATTTTCTTGTCTTCGACACTTGTCTTGTTTTGTGTTTGGGATTTTGGCAATGTGCCGTTTGGATGGTTAGTTAGGAAGAGAAGTTGGGAAGCTGGTATCTGTGTTTGACATCGACGACGTAATCAGCCAGATCTATGTGGGGGGTGTGGGGGCTTTACGAGGCACAAATGGAGCTTAAGGAGGGGATGATAGTTTGAGAGGAGGTGGAATAGGCTTATCCTTAGGAGGGCCCATGTTCGGGAAAGGAGACCTTGGATTTGGGTAGTTGAATAGGTTAGCAAGGTGCATGGGGAGGATGTGGCATCCAATTAGGAGGAAGTTGTGGCGGCGGTAGAAGCACTCATAAAGTTCACACAGAAAATGTACCAGTATATTGAATTTGGAGTTTGTACGGAGGGGGTGGTACCCCAGCAGCAGTGATTGGTAGCCATGAAGCTGCAGAGGGTCTATGAAGGAAATTAACAGGAAGAGATGGTGGTGTTATAGGAGACCAAAGAGCAAGAGGCAGAGGATTCAATGATGGTACCCCAGTAGATTGCTTAGGAGGAGAAGACAGACTGGGACCACTGCACCACTGCCTGCCCTTGAAGAGAGGCCAGGGAAGACTCAAACTGTCCTTATGAAGTTGTAAAGTTTAAGGAATCTACACCCATGGCACTGTCCATTTGGTCATGGGTCTTGGCCTATTTCAGCTTTCTGGTCGTCAAGATTGTCCCGGGGTAGAAATGCATAATAATATTCAACCTCTGCCAAAAGACAGTTGAGCGTGGTAACCCAAAGAACACTAACTTGGGCACAACATTTATGTGCAAGTACTGTAAAGGGTAGCACAAGGATAGGTTCAGAGCGGCAAAATCACCTGCCACAGACCCTTGCACTGCAGCAACTCATTTGATGGTAGCAATGAGGGAGTGTCAGATAATGCACCAGTTTGTCACTGGTAATGCTATAACAAGCAGCACTCACCCTGCTAGTCCAAGCGTCCCTACACTTTGTGTCTTGCCTAGCACAGCCTGATCCAATGGCACCATCCAATAGAAAGGCCACTCTATCACCACCAGCACTACAACATCCTGTTGGTGGTGGTGGTAGAGCTCATTTTGTGCTGCTATTTGTGCAGTAGAAGGGAAACGGGTATGACGCATGCCTGCATTTCATGGTCTCAGTTGTGAGGAAGCTGGAGCCTCTGATAGCGGTGGATGCTTCGTGGAGATGCATGCTCCAGCACCATCTACCCTCTTGTTAGTGACTGTTCAAAAAGATAGAAACAGGAGTGACATGAACAACTGGGAGAGTCTAGATTAGATACAGGAGTGGCTCAGCAACAAATTCAGCCAACACATCTTTGATCAGGCCCCCTATGGCCAAGCAGCCAAGCAGGCTACAGTCATGTGCCGGTATTTTCAGATCGTAGGTTCTAAGCTGTGGAATGAACTCCCACGAGATATTCAGGTAATTAAGGATCTGCTGCCATTTTGCAAGAAAATAATAACCCTGCGTTTCTAACCCTATGTCTCTATTTGTTGTCAGTTCAAAAAACACAGGGACATAGGCTACCCCACCTGTCTGACACTTGCCGGTAGTATCTACAACACAAGTTAACGGATCCTAACATTTGATCTGTACACAAGAGAACTCCCAATTTGCATGTTAAACAATTAACACATGTTTATTTTCCAGTGTGGCTAAAAAAGGCCTATCGGGCCGTTATGCATTCATAACCTTTCTCATACCCAGAGCTGATGGGAATTTACACAAATTATATCATATTCAAAACCCATATAATAACAATTTGCAGTTTATTTTGCACAGTGTGGGTTAGTACATGCTGTGACTTAGAATGTGGTTGTCATAACCAAAACATCTGTCTAGTCGACACTTGTGGTGTTTCTGGCATGCAGTGGATGATTGAAATTCTAGTGCCGCCTTCAGGACTGTGGAAGTGGACTGAGTGGTGTCACTGGTGTACCCCGTGAGCGGAACATCTGAAGATAAAAGAATAAAATCAGAACTTGGGTGTCTCTCTGCAGGAACCATGGTACCTGATGTGTGTGCTGTAGAAAGTCCTACCTGAGCCAATTAGTTTTTAGTGTCACAGGTGTTGAGAAGGTATACAGCGTTCTTCTCATAAGGTGCCTTCTGTGCGCCTTGAGTGGTTTGATCCTGTGTGAGTAGGGTCTGGTTTCCAGCTGGTTTAGCTGTAAGAAATGGATTGCTGTTATCCTTATGTTATCCAAAATGCTAAAGGATGAATAAATTAGCTGTATTTATTGGTGAACAGCGGTTATTGGCGGTTACAGTGGAGTCAAGCATGCTGGGATTATTTATAACAAAGTAATTCAAGTACATTGCCTAATACCAGTCTAGTAATTTGCTGGCCGAACTGCTTGTACTTAGGTAATTGAATAAGGGAACTGCCGCTTTCATGCAAGGATCTGACTTATCTTACTGTTATCCACAAGGAGAAAGGATAAATTAATGTATTTTTGGCGGATGGCCATATTGGTCCCAGTTCACTCTCTGCTGGCGATCTCAACAGAGTAATGGAGGCTGATTTCATATCTAAAAAAAGAACGTGCCTCGTCTCTACATAGTAATTTCTTTTGACATGCTGGCTGTTCGGAAATCTCGAAAAAAGGGGGAGGGGGAGAACCGCTGCTATATGGCGCTCGATCTTACCTGCGACTGCTGGCTGCAGCGAGCAGCTGCGTCTGCGGTAGTGGTATTCCGTTCGTGCATGCGTATGTCCATATTATGGATGCATCGCTCATTGCTACGCGGCCATGGACTGTTGTGTGCATGCGCGAGTGATTAGTCTTTTGATCCGGAGATCGCTGTGTACGGCGGTTTGTACTATGGGCCGCTTTGCTTATTTTGTGATGTGGTCGTGCACGTGTGTGAAGCGTACATAGTCTAATAATCTATTAAGGACTATTCTCACGTACCATGTAACCCCCCGTGGTTGAGAAGTGAAGGTTGGGGTGCTGGCACTTAGTGGACCTGCCAATGAGTTAGGTTGATTCTGAACATAACATGGACATGGATGTAATGGGTCCAGGTTGTGACATTCTGGAGAGGCATTTGTACTTAATCAAGACATAACATAACACGATCATGAGGAGGTTGTTTACATAGACACGTTAATGCGTAAATACCTATCAAATGTCATCTCTTAGCCATACTTTTCACTCATGCATTGTATTTGATAGATTGTATACATAACTTTTTGTGACCTCTATCGCAGTAGGGTCTTCAAAAGAACAGGTTGAAATATTCTTCATTGTCGTCTGCTTCTAAAGAAATCAGAGGTTGGGAATTTCCTGAAATCACCTCTTGTGCATCATTTGTGGATTTCTCTCTTTTTGTTGCAGGGATGATGTCATCTATTATCACACTTGCGCCTCAGATGGTGCAACCTCAAAACCCTATACCTTCATCTTCTCCAAATTATCATCCTCAGTCACCTGATCCAACTACAAAGCTAGTCCATGAACATTAGATTTCTTCCCAATGCACCTGATACACTTGAGACATATCACCATGTTCTTTGCAGAGGAAGAGATCTGCAGCAATTGTTTAATCAGAATTGTACTATCTGGGCTTCTCCAATGCATATACATGCATGCGATATAAGGTGAAAAACAGCTGAAAGATACAGTCCTCTCCCAGCCCCTACCATGATTGGGTACCACAGCAAATTATGGGGAGAATCAAAAGAAAATGAAGGCTGCCTAAATTCAAAGTGAGATGTGAGGGAATAGTGCCTGTTCCTGCATCACGTATGATATATTTATCTGATTTTTACAAATGGGGTACCCTTGTGGGATGCCAGTAGTCACCTGCACACCTGAGAGATAGCACTCGGCACATGGTATGGATAGTCCACCTAATTAAAGCATCTCAGTAACAATATTTGTCCTTGAGTACATTTCACCCAAGGAGTGAATTTGAATAACATTAAATTTGCAGCAGGAAATGCTGAAACGCTCCAAGGTAAAAACATTCTCTGTATCCATGGAGAACTGTGCCTGTCACAAAGGAACAAAATTATTCACAGCAATATTATCCAGAAGTATTGCAGAGATACAGAGCAGCAGTACATGTCAACAGATACTGTTATATTTCCGAAGATTTATGGAACTCAATATCAAAAATGGAACATGGCATATGTTACAGAAATCTTCATTTTGAAGTGAAGCTTCCCTGATGTACCTGAAAAAGAAAGCCACCTTGAACCTTCACTGTATTCATTTGCTTTAATGTAGCAGTGTATTCATTTCTCCAACAACTGTCTGATTATTTTACAAATTAGAAGAAAACATGGTGTATTTTTCATCATGTATCGTGGTGTATATATGTTGAAAAGCAGTGGTTGAAAAGTGGTTGAAAAGCAATACAATTCTTTTGTATTGGTATGAATAACACTTATGTTCAATTCAGTCTGATGTTGTGCTGACTGCATGTTGACCAGATGCTTACCTCAGAGCAGCCCCCAGCTTTAGAAACTCCTTGGCAGAGTGGAGTGTTAGAAAAATACTCTAAATGTTTTAAAACAAGATCAAATCTATGATCCTCCAGGAGATTATCATCTGTTGGTCTGAACCTGTTTATTCTATTGCTGAGCCTCAAACGAAATGTCTTCCAGCTAATATGGCAGGTTTTCTGAACTTTGACTGGCAATAAAACCAGACAACTGTTAAGCTAAGGCAGGAGAACAATTTTGAAATCAATCATTCATTGAACCCATTTCATGGGCTTGTTTATATGAGGCATATGCTGGCGCTTGAGATGCTGCCCATAGGGCAAATGTAGGGCATGATTCAAATATTACATTATACATAGAAACACATGTGCCTCATAATCTTGGAACCATATGACTTAGAGAAAAAACAAAGACTGAATTCTGAAGCAGAGAATCCCCTCTTTAATGCCATTCCATACATTTATCAAACATTTTTAAAATAATGAATACCCAGAAATGCATGAATAAATATGCTATACATTCATGTCACATACCTAGATTTGCACATACGAAGACAGATTCCTGAAATCCTTATTTGACTGAGGTGGCAGGTTGCTACAATGAATAATGGAACACAAACTATTTTGCATTTAAGAGCAGATTGGCGCCCCACCTTTTTTTATGTTCACAAATATAGAAATTGTTATCATCCAGTGAAGATTGCAGGTGTGTATTCTATATGAGTGTCTGACTATGAGGCAAACCAATAGGAAGATCAGGCCAATCAAATAGTGTGACATAACCATGACATAACCATAGACATATTTTACATTTTAAAAAGTAGGAGCACCCAAGGGAAGTATTCAGACTTTGGAAAAAGCTATGGGAAAGAACACCTCCTGTTGTTATAGGTTAATGAGGAAGACCAACTGAAGGGTTGCAGAAGAGAGGATTCCTGTTCCAAGGAGATGTGTCCTGTCCACAAGGGAACCTGATGCAGGTCTCATTAAATGGAATCAGGTCAGACGGGCCCTGTTGACTGCAGGATTTCCAACCCACTAGGCTCTCCTCTGGCTCAATTCAATAAAGATCAATTCAAAGTGAGTATAATAATTCCTCAATAGAAATAATAGATAATCTGTAGTGCTATTCTCTTGATAAGTGCCAGAAGGGGTGTGGTTTGGAAAGGGTGTTACCAAAATTCACTGATTTTAATTGGGAATTTAGCAGTGAAATCGAGCCCAAAACTATTTTCTGAGCTGTGTGTGCAGTTGTACAGACAGATTTTTATATAGTGTATACCAAGTCTTTGTAAATTATTATTTCATCAAATTATACCCAAAGTGTTTTCTATGAAATATATAACATTCGTCTGTGATATGAATACATTTGTACCATAGCCTAATGAAGGTCTGCTTAATAGCATGTGTTCTTTGAATGCCGTAGATATTTAATAAGAGATGGGAAATGAGGCCAAGTTCAATTGTAGCAATAAAGTCCATTATACCTAATGCAGAACCCAATGGCATTCCTATAAAACCTTCAGTCAATTTAAATATCTCATACATAATCACTCCGGTGTAACACATACAAATCATAATCAACTCTGTAGCTTATATAACAATATTTTATATCAGTTTGATTTGTTGTCTTTGAAATTGATTAATTTCAAACAGGCAGCATTACACTTTTGTGTCCATGAACATAATGTCAACTTCTAACACATCAATTGTTTCATCAGTATTGACAATTCTTTTTGATGAAGTAGAGCAAGAAGTTCCTCAATCTCCATTTTCTACCCAACACATTTCAGATATCTACCCTATCCTATCCAATCCAAAGAAGGATATTATCCTCACCTGTGTTATTTGTACACTTCCCTTTTCTTATAGGGGAATTTCAAAAGAATACACAAGGAGTGCACCAGATTGTCGATCTTGGAATGATCACCATCTGTCACACAATCATTTCTATGGTTATTAGAGGTTTGGATAATATGCTTTGCTCAGTAGGGCAAATATAACATTCTTGCTAGGAATAAAAGATGTACTGTACTTGTATTGTAATTGTCATTTATATAGCGCATTTTACCATTATTATAGTCTCATTGTGCTTTTAGCGGGAATGCCCTATATTGGACTGAAGTCCAGAGTGTTGGAATCATGGAGTGAGATTACAATGCGTGTGTGCATTTAGCCAAAGAAGGCTTTTAGGGCTGTCCAGGCTCCGGTAGAGCGCAACCTATGTGGTCAGGCATGTGGATGAATGCTGAAAGGAGTCAGGAGATGGCTTGTGTGCTAGAGACTCACTTTGTGTTCAGTGTGCCTGAATTTGCCATAGGTTGACACTGTATTCTGATGTCCGAGGTGTTAATGCGTAGTCTGGTGCAAGTAAGCAGAGAATTATGTGAACAGTATGACTGCATTTTGTCATGGTCCTTGATGTGTGTGGGTAGCCATGCCTGCGTCTAGTGTCCACTGGAGTGGTGCGTTATATGCAATTAGCAGATTTGGTGTTGATTTGTTATTTGTGCGCCCAATCACGTATTGGCTTCTTTAGTCGATTATGACAGTTGCGATAAAATGGTTAACAACACCGACAAGAGGAGCACGGGTTGTACATTAAGGTTCTTCTAGGCAGATAGGGCGGCGAGTCTACCCAGATATCATGCACTTATTGAACCTTCCAGTTGTTATCTTACCATGGGAGGCCCATCCTATAGTTCACACATGCACAATACCTGCCCATCCATTAAGTTCTTCCTGTGCGATTCTGTGGCTAGTTCTTGATTTCCCTCCAGGAGTAATGCATGAGAGACCCCCAACTGGCCCTCTAGCATGAGACATGTACACCACATGACCAGGGTTGTGTTCCCTTCCCCTGGATCAATTCAGGAATACCCTTGGGAAAATTCAGTTTCAACAAATTCTAATCAGTTGAACACAAAATGTCTTTTCCATCCACTGTGTCTTCCCATTTGGCAAAGTAAATATATTTTTCAATTACACTTCTTAAAAAACCAAAGCAATTGTTGTCCTCCACAGAATCCTTCCTGTTAAGACAAATGTCTCTTTCACCCAACTCTAGTTCATAAACCAAGGCAATTGGTTTCCTCCACACATTGGCCCTCATTACGACCCTGGCGGAAATCGCGGTGCAAAATGCACCTTGGAGCACGGCGGAAAGCTGCCGATAGCGCCATGGGGGTTGGCGGATTTTCCGCCCCATTCCGACCTTGGCGGGGCGGTAAATCCCCATCCCCCATTTTACCCTTCCCCATTCCCATTTTTGCCCCATAGGGTATAATGGGAGTGGGGAAGGCGTTAATTACGCCACCTCAAAATACGGTGGCGTAATTAACGACAAGGTCCCGTAGCGCCATGGATTTCTCCGCCCGGAAAAACCAGGCGGAAAACGCTCCATGGCGCTACGGAATCTCGTAGTAGGGCGGACGGGTCCGCCGCGAATAACGCTGGCGTAAACCCACTCCGCCAGGGTCGTAATGAGGCCCATTGTCTTTCTCAGGATGTAAGGCAAATATTAGAATCACAACTATTCCTTCAATGGAATACTTTTGTCAGGATAGCACTGCAACTACTATTGATGATACAACAGTTTGTCAGCATTATAAAGTTACCAATGTCTTTCCACACCACCTTTTTACCACAACCACATTTCTTCAAAGACAATGCTTCTTTCCTGGTATACTCGCCTCACAGGAAGAAAAAAACTCCCCCTACTACAGTTAGTCTCTTCAGTCAGTGGTCATTTGGGTTACAAATATCCCCAATCTGTTGTCTCAGGAAAGGAGAATTGTGCCCTTGTTGCCATTCTATTTCTTTGTTATAATCTCTGCGCTCTTGCACCCTTTTTGCCTCAGACTATTTCTAAATAGCCTCTTGCCTGTTGGCAATGTGGGTTACAGATTTCTCCAAGTTGATGTTTCATAAATGGAGAATTGAGCCCTTTTTGCCCTCATATTCTGCTTATTCTCTGTATTCAAACTAGTCTGATTTTAGTAAACGTTCCACTTGGAGCATCCCGGGGTTACCTTCTCTTGCAGGTCAACTCACTGGCATTCGCTTGGCATCTCTGTATGGTCCCAGCTGCTGCAGCAGACCCTCAGCGGATTGGTAAACCGTTTGATAGCTCTTCCATAGCTGCCACCACCTGCACAGCCCTTCTCTTGAGCCCCGCTGGCTCTGTTGGGTGTCAGCGACCTCCAGGACCACCAAGGAACTCACATCAGATCGGGAGTATGTCTCCCTGCCGCTGACCATGACTCTGCTTCCTGCTGTGCGTATTCTGTAAACCTTCAAGCCTTCACTATCCGCGTTGGCTTCTGCTGGCATTTGCACTTCCACTGCAGCTCCAACCACTTCAGTATGTTTCCGGACTGCTTCTGTCACTGCTGCTCCTTCCCTTCTTCCTCTACACATCTGTGGTCCATTTGTAGGTTTAAACGTCCAACTCAGGTGCCTTGCCTTCAAACAACCAGACTGTATATTCTCTTCAGTGGCACTTTTTATCTTCATTGATTCTTGGTCCTTCTTACCACAGGCATTATGGATCTTGAAGTCCATAGTGGATTTAAGTCTTTTATGTATACTCCTTTCTGCTGGATTGTTGAACCGGATGTTAGTAAAGTTACGAGATGTTATATGAGGGATGTGTCAACATTAGTGCCAAGATTTCTACCCAAGACAGAATCATGGCCATTAGAGGATCTCACAGCTAATTAAGGAACTTCTAAGGTATATAAACTTCTAAGGTATATAAATTATTCTGCCCAGGTAATATTTCACAGAAGGTTGTTTGGGTTTCCTCATGAGAGGGACTTTTGCAATAACAGCATGCCATTAGATATTTGGGGATTACACGACTCTCATCCTCATAAGAAGATGAATGCTGCGTCTCTCCCAAAGGAGTAACCACTTCCCCCTGACAGCCATCTCCTCCCATGTGATTGTCCCTCATGATACCACCCCCCAGGGTTAGGATCAGCTAGAGATCCTAGGCTGTGGTACGAATTTAGAGGCTAACCAAACTTTGTCTGCTACTTGATAATCAGGGGCCTTTTTCCGGTGTTGGTCGGCGAATCTCTTTTGTTTTTCTTTGGCATGAATAAGGTGTTCCTTTGCCCTTTTGAAAGACTGAGTAATGGTTGTGTGTAGAGTCTTTACCGCTGGCATTTCCAAGCTGGCTGGAAGGTCTAGCTCAGAAGTACGTGGATGTCTGCAATGAAGGGTATAGAAGAGCGTTTGTCCCGTGCTAGAATGCAAAGAATTGTTATATGCATATTCGGCTATCCATAGTAGGTCTTTCCAATTCCTTTGTTCGTGGTGCAGCATGCACCGTAAATATTGCTCGAGTGTCTGATTGTTTCTCACGGTGTGGCCGTCCGTTTGGGGATGGTGACTGGTAGATAGCCGAATGTCGATCTGCGCCATTGCACATCATTTTTTCCAGAGGTTTGAAACAAACTGGCTGCCTCGATCAGAGACCAGAACCGAAGGGAAGCCATGTAGCTTAACTACGCCCTCCAGGAACACTTTTTCTAAAGTGGCTGCGTCTCGGAGGCCTTTGAGAGGAATAAAATGGTCTATCTTCGAGAATAAGTCCACAACTACAAGGATGGTGTTGAACCCTAGGCTTGGCGGTAGATCAGTGATGAAGTCAATGGAAAGAGTGTGCCATGGAACTGGAGGAATGTCCAATGGTTGTAGGAGACCAGATGGTTTTTGTTTCTGTGATTTATTTTGTGCGCAGACACCGCAGGACTGAATAATGTCCTTACGCCAGGTAGGCCACCAAAAGTTCTCTTTCACCTTAGCTAGGGTTTTGGCGATCCCAGGGTGCCCTTCGATCAGTGAATCGTGATAGTTTGAAATAATATGCTGTTGTAATTCCTTCTTGGGTAGATATATAGGCGATCCCTAAAAAAGGGTAGGTGGTCCTTGATGGTATATTGTTCTCCTTGAGTTTGCCATGCGCGGTAGGCATCAGGATTCATTGTCCGTTGGATTTCTTTTCGTAGTTCTGCTTGTTTTAAGGCTGTCATGATACACAAGAGTTTGTCTTCAGGTATAATAGGTAGTGGGTCTGGAGTTACTATTTCATCAATGCCCATGCGAGAAAAGGCTTCCGCCTTTCTGTTTCTGACTCCTAGTCGAAATGTGATCACATAATCATATTCGGCAAAGAAAAGGGCCCACCGTAATTGGTGCGAGGACAAGGACTTGGCTGTTTTGAGATATTGCAGGTTTCGGTGGTCTATGATGACTGTAATGGTGTGTCAGGTCCCCAGAAGGTAGTGCCTCCAGGCTTTAAAGGCGGATTTGATAGCCAGGAGTTCCTTGTCCGTGATGGCATAATTAATCACTGGAGGTGAGAACTTTTCCAACTAGAAGGCCACAGGGTGTAGCTGGCCGGTTTCCGGGTCTCTCTGTGAAAGGACAGCCCCCATTGCAAGACTGGACGCATCAGTTTCAATGACATAAGGGAGGTCTGGATGAGGATGTTGCAGGATTGGAGCAGAGGTAAACCTTTGTTTAAGTTCCTGAAAGGCTTCTTCTGCTTCTTCGGTCCAAGCAAACTTTTTATTGTTTTTTCGTATTAGTACTGTGATTGGGTGCACAACCTGAGAGAAGTCTGGGATGAACCGGCGGTAGAAGTTTGCAAAGCCCTTTGTACCCCTTTCAGAGATGTCGGTGAAGGCCATTTCAGAATGGCATCTACCTTGTGCACATCCGTTCTGATGCCTCCTGGAGTAAGGGTAAAACCAAGAAATTCTACTTCGGTGACGTGAAAAAAGCATTTTTCAAGCTTTGCAAACAAGCAATGTTGACGGAGCTTGGTGAGGACTGAACGAACATTCCTGACATGATCTTGTTCTGAGGCTGAGTATACTAAGATGTCGTCTATGTACACTAAGGCGCACACATCAATTAACTCCCTTAAGACGTCATTCATGAAATATTGGAATGCCGCAGAAGCGTTGCATAACCCGAAGGGCATGACTTGATATTGAGACAAGCCATACTTAGTACGGAAGGCGGTTTTCCATTCATTTCCTTTTCTGACTCGGACCAAGTGGTACGCTCCTCGAAGGTCCAATTTGGTATAAATCTGGGCATCTTTAACTTGGTCTAGCATCTCAGGGATAAGTGGCAAGGGGTAGCGGTTCTTCACAGTGATTTGGTTCAATTCACGGTAGTCAATACAGGTTCTCAAGTCTCCTTCCTTTTTCGGTACGAAGAACAAAGGACTGGCTGTGGGGGACTTCGAAGGATGGATAAATCCGTTTGCAAGGTGCTGGTCTAAATCGGATTTCAAATGAAGGTTTTCTGGTTCTGTGAGAGCGTAGATCCTACTGCAAGGGATTTGTGCACCAGGAACAAGTTTGAGTCATAGGGCCTGTGTGGCAGCAATGCATTGGCTTGGTCCTTTCGGAAAACATCCTGGAAATCATGGTATTCACTTGGCAAGGTATTAGTTGCTCCCAGGGTTGATACTGTCGCTCCGGGAGTCATGGGGATAAAGACGTCGGGTTTCTCCTCTTGGCAATAGCAGGCAGGGGAGCAGTCACCGGGGAAGGTTAATTTTCGTGCCCGCCAGTCTATCAAAGGGTTGTGCGCAACCAACCATGGCATCCATAGTATTAGCCTAAACTGAGGTGCCTTGATGAGATCGAATGAAGTAGACTCCCGATATCCGTCCTGACACAGCAAGGTTACCATGGCTGTGCACTGGGTTACTGGTCTGGAAGCGATTTCTGTCCCATCCACGGTGGTTACCTTGTCCATAGTTGGCTTAGAACACAAAGGAAGCCCCATCTCTGCTGCCAGTTCTTGATCAATATAATTTCCAACTGCTCCGCTATCGATGCATGCTTGAACGGCATGCATTCTTGACGACTGTTGGTGGTTAATTAAGATTACTGGTATTGCAAAGTATGAGGTCAGCAACTCTTTCTTCTCACTCGACAAACTGACCTCTACGTTTGTTGAGCTTGGTAGTTTCCCGATTCCTTAGCTCCATCCTTCTCTGTGGCCCGACTGTTCTTCTTGGGGGTTTTACTGGACAGTTCTTCAGGAAATGTCCTGGTTTCCCACAATACAAACAAAGCTGTTCTTGTCTTCTTTTGTCCCGCTCTTGTTTTGTTAATGGAGGCCGTATCCCTCCAATCTGCATGGGTTCTACAGCATTTTCAGGTACACAGGGTGTGTTTTCCCTTGGTCGAACATCCACGGTCCGAGGGTCCGTCTTAGACCGGTCTGCCTTTCGGTCCTGCAACCGGTGGTCTAGCTGCATGACCAGATTTATGAATTCTGCACAGTCTCTGGGTGGATCAACCACCTGGGCTAAGACGTCCTTTAATTCGCCTTGTAAGCCTCAATGGAATAACGTGGTTCTTTTGTTTTCTGGCCACCTTGCTTCGGCAACCAGTCTGTTGAAGGTAGCAATGTACGTTAACAAGTCCTGATTCCCCTGTCGGAGGGACAAGAGTTCATTGTCTACTGATTGTTCCTGGGTATTGCGAGCAAAAAGTTTTTCCATTTCTCTCTGGAACCCCCCAAAGTCATGTAATAGAGGATCGTCATGGGTTACCAACGGCACCGACCAATCTGCTCCACTACCACTCAGGTATGATAAGACAAAAGCTACCCGAGCTTGCTCATTTGAAAATGCTTCAGTCCTACAAAGAAAATGAAGGCGGCACTGATTGATGAATGCCGCGTACTTCCGTGGGTCGCCTGAGAACCTTTCTGGTGGTGCCAGGGGGACTGTTCCAGGTAACGTGATCTGCACCGGAGTGGGTGGTATTGCAGGGTTTTTCATCGTTGGATTGCTTCCAGGTAGAGGCGTCTGTCCTGCCTGTGATTGCAAGTATTGCCTGCTAACCTCTTCAGTGCGTTCTTTGGTCACTATTAGGTCTCTCCGGCATTAGTCTCTTGTCGGGCAGAATGAACCTCAGCATGAAGCTCTCCTAGTAATTGGGCCAATTGGTTCATTTCTGATGTCTCCATGGCGCCCAGGTGGATTTGTTATGGTAGGCTTCGTGTTCTGTTACGCTCACCTGGTATCCACAGGGACGCCACCCAGCTGGGTTACTCGCTGGTATGCTTCTCAGCTTTGCCCTGATGTGGTCTGCGGGGAAGGTTCTGCCTGAAAATATAGGAGGACTGTGTTCAAGACTGACCGACTGGGGTAAGTATCCTCCCTCCACCCCCGTATGCTTTCAGTCCCTCTGGTGCCCTCTCCTCACCTTGTGGTAGAATTAGGCATGCTCTCCGTCCTGCCTTCTTTGCAGGGGCACGTTGTCTTTCATGGGCGAGTGCGGTCCAGTTACTTCACTTACGCCGGCCCGTTTGATATTGTTCAGGTAGGTCTTATTGCTGTTCTTTAGTTTTGTTGCTATCCTGCATGCCTTTCTTTGTTTAAAATGTCTTTTTTCTCCCTTAGGTATGCGGAGCTTCAGCGTGGCGAACTGGCTTGGTTGAGCCCCGCTGGTAAATGATGGCGCATTAAGAGTGCTATGATGCGGTAAGTAAGCGCTATGCGCAGCGCTGCGAAGTCTTGCCTTTGCTAACCTGTGTTTTCCTTCCTTGTAGGTCGCAGTGTTCTTCAGCACGAGTAGAATGTCCGGAGTGGTGCCAGTCGAGAGGCGACCAGCCAGGTAAGCCTTTTGAGCAGTTCGTAATTTGTAAATGTCTCTACAGCTTTCTTTAATGTTTTCTCTATCTTCCTCTTTCAGGTCGTTCTGTCCGGGAGGCGTGCAGATTCGAGGAAGCAGTTCTCTGTTTAAAGATGAAGACTGCAGGTTAAGATGCTGCTGCTAATGATGTTCCTTTTGTCTCCTTGCAGGTTCTGCTTCTCCGAGGTTCGAGGGAATAGCTGGACACGGTGAGCGTCACGTTGCAAGCTGCAAAGTAACGCAAAGCATGTTCTGCAGTCAGGGTGTGGTTTATATAGCCCAGGTAAAGTAGTACCAGGGAAAGTAGTTCCAGGCCTGTCACACCCAAAACACTAGACCGCATAGCTTGGTTCTTAGGAACCAAGCTATGTGGATGCCTCCATGTTGGCTGACAATATAATAAAGTAGTTCCCAAGCACATTGTTGTTCATGGTTTATGAGCCTGGCACCATAGGCACCAGGACTGGCCCCATGAGGGCTTTTGAAGAGGATGCCAGGCTCTAGAGGCCCGAGTCCTGACTCCACCTGGCCAATGGGTTTGCCAGAGGGGGTTTTGGGCGAGGGTCGTGACATCTCCGTGGTACCAACCTTGAGTCCAAGGAGAAGGAAAGCTAAGTGGTTCATCACAGCCGGTGAGTCGAGGGGAGAGTCGATAACAAACCGAACTGTGATGAACAAAAAGTAGCAAGCGGCAATTTGAACTGTGAAAGGATAATGAGTGATTGATGCTAGAAGGGGGAAAACCAGCAACAGAGGAGTCTGGCACCACCTGGGTGCTCACTCAAGAAACTCTGGCGAGTACCCAATTGTTAAAACTGCAATACCCAGAAGGCCTTGGGAAAAAGTCGAAAAGGGGGTCAAAGTGGTCATACAGGGGTCTTATAAAATCCTCTGTACAGTCAAAAGTCTTTGGCCGAGAGGTGATTAAGAAAGACACGCTTGATAAAGTTAGCAATAGTGAAGCCAGCCGAGGGATGCTAACGAAAAGGGGCAAAGCTTCTAGTCTTGATGAACAGTGGGTAGACAAAAGTGAACCCAACCGAGGAATGTCCAGAGTGAACTCTTTGACTTAGGAAGCTAAGGAAAATGAATCCCATATTGTAAGAGGTGAATGAAAAAGGTACAAGGGTACTGAAGATGAACAAACAAGAGCCATAGTGAACCCAGCAGGGAGGCTAAAAATTGAGAGAGGCAAAGTCTAAAGGCCCGAAAAACAATATGTTGACGAGTGAACTCGGAAGAGGGTTGCCAACAAAAAGGGGCAAAGCCTGAAGAATTGTTTAAAAGGACATTAAGATTTGTGAATGCAAGACAAGCCATAGTGAACCCAAAGCAGGGAGGCTGACGTCAGAACTGGGTCTGAGCCCGAAAGAGGGTGATCCAGGGGTAGAAAGTTATCACCCAAAGTCACCTGAGAAAGGAACTGTTTAATTTGTTTTGTTGAATGCGATTCGTGAGGGGACTGCGTCTAGAAGAGGGGGACCCAGAGAGAGGTGATGCCATCACCCAACGTATATGTGGAACAGAACCTTTTGTTTGTTGAATACATAGGGTCCTCGAAGACAAGAGATTTTTATTGAAAGAGACTTAACCATCGAGGAACCTGATAGCTGGTACAGAACTGTCAGCTCATGCTGGGAAAGGTTGAGGACGTGCTGTGCTCAGGAGATCCACCTTGTCCTGTGCTGAAAACGTGGAGAAGGAAGACCCCTAGAAATCACATCCTGATTTATCATTTAAGAACACTTCTTTCTTTATTGAAAACCCTATACCACTCTCTTCTTGTAATTAGCTTAAGGATTGGCAATAGGTTTTTCTTAGTTTAGGCCCATTTACTTGACACTATGCCACTAGGACTGTCTTATTTCATTTGATGGTCGAAGCTTGCTCCCGTCTTAGGTTTAGGTTTAGATTACGCATTTTTCCAACATACATACAGTTTAATAAACACCCTTGAACTGTGATCACTTGTGTCTGTCTTTACTGTTGCCACCATGGGTTCCTTACACTGCACCTGCAAAACGCTGGTGCTGTTCTCACTGCTTCAGCCTTCTTCTTCCCCTGCAAAATATGTCAGATACTTAATGCTTCGGAATTCTCCTTTGCCTACAAATTGCAGTTTTTGAGGAATCTAAGGGCGTCCTTCCTTTTTTCCATAAGATATCCTGCTCCCATGTGGCCAGGGAAAGCCCGTCACTATCGGATCCTGACCCCTGTGGTGGGTATGCAATGGAGGACTACCTGGGTGGAGGAGATTTGGAGGGAGGAGGTGAGACACCCTTGGGTGGGATAAAGTACCCCCCATTTTCCTTTCATAATGAGTCCACCATCCATCAAGCCTTTATAGGCTATTACCAGCCCCTTCCCTGTTTATGCCCCAAATCATACCCCAATAGACACCAGTTAGGTACTGGGACGAGGAGCAATGCAAAACTCCCAAACCGAAGTGAGCGATCTCGTCCTTTTTTGGAGCAATCAACCTGGTGGGAGATTTAAAAGAAGAAAGAATGGAGAAAATGATATCAGCTGTGGAGGCAGATCTATGGACTGCTGGAGGAGCCCAGACCTCTCACGGAAGGCAACGTGCCAGACGGAGTGCTCGAGAACCCCGGTTAGATGCAGAGAGTATGTAGCAGGAAGCAAGACTGAAGGAAGCTGAAGGCCTGTAGCGGAATACAAAACAGGAGCCAGCGTGACCAGGCAAAGCTTCAGAGGGAGGTCAGAGCTGCGAGAAAAGCATCAGTGGCAGGAGCAAAGCCACGGAGAGCTGCCGTGGGGATGGAGTAAGGTGCTGCATGAGAGCCAGCTTGTGGCAGCTGGAAGCCTTGCAGTATCGCCGTAAGCACCGACCAGTGAGCCTCCTTAGGAAGGGGGACAACGGGTAGGCAGGCGAGCATGTCAGAACTGAAATGAAAGCAAGTACTTTTGAATACTGATCCAAAGGAAAACAAGTACTTATGTATACTGATTCGAATGAGAGCCAGCACTTTCTAACACTTATCTGAATGAAAGCAAGTACCATTGAATACCAAACTGAGTGAAAGCAAGTTGTGGAATCTAATGCTATAAAGGAACTGTGTAACATGAGAAAACAACCAAACCAAACATTGTCAAGAGCCATATGAAACTGAAATTGCAACAAAAGAATAGTGGCAAAACAATCAATAGTAAAGAATCATGAGGATATGAAATGCAAATAAACCAAGCACCACTGTAGACTTGAAACAGTGGTAATGTGCATACAAGTTGAAAAGGCAAGTAAGGTGTGTCGGTTGCGTGACCTGCAATGGGTGGACCATGTGGTCCAATAACTGCGCCTAGACCGAGGACACCTACCTATGGAAAAGCCACTTAAAGTACCCGCAAATAGATTTGTGATTGAATATGAAGGAGATTTTGGGCCTCATCACGAGTCTGGCGGTAACCCTTAAATGCGGCAGTAGCGCTATTACTGCCGCATTTGAGGGTCTGCAAGATCATGGCTCTGGCGGATTTCCCCCTAGCTCTGAGCTGGGGGGAAATCTGCGGCAAAACTGCCGATTTTTGGTGCGATTACCGCCGGCGGGAAATCCACCAGCGGTAACAGCACGAATTTTCCCCATTGGTTCCAATGGGGAATGAGGAATTCCCAAATGTTCCCAATAGGGAATGGGCAATAACCCTTCTGCCAAACCCGTGATCCGGCGCTAATAGCAATGGGGGGGTTTGGCGGTAGGGCTATTAGCGCCGGTGCTATTAGTGCCGGCATTACCGCCCAACTCGAGATGAGGCCCTTTGTGTGAACTGAAATTAAGGGACTGTAACTCGTGAAATTGGTGAAAGGTAACCAAACCAGAAGAGCTAGGAAATATTACAAAGACCTGCGTTTTGAAGAAGTTGAAAGACTTGAAAGCTTGAGGAAGGGAACCTCTTTATATTGTGAACTATCTCAAACCCCGAGGGAGGGAACACCTTTGCATTGTGAACTATCTCAAACCTTGGGGAAGGGAATCCCTTTGCTAACCAAGAGCTGGAAGAAGCTCTGACCAACTATTTGAACACATATAATTTTGACATTGAACTCCCTACACATTGTATACAATCAGATGTGAGGGCAAGCAGAGGTTTTGGACACAGACAGACATTTACTTTGATCTTCCTGACATAGACTATCCTTAGTTTCATTTAGGTAGGGAAATCCCACCTTAGCATAGAACAAGGTAGGCCTTTTTCCAACCTCTTTTTCTGTTGAATAGCCCAAACTTCAGTTCAGTTGTCTGTGTCTACTTCATGATGCCTTTACAAATGGTGTCTGAAATGGGATGCAACCAATACAAGTTGGGGAACTCTAAAGTTTTATAAATTAAGTCCTAAAGTGTCAGAACCTTCAGTAGCCACTGAAGGCTCTATTGGGTTAGATATTTGCAGCAGAAGCGAAGAAATTATTCCCCCAGCGAAAGGAGACCAATACCCACTGAACTGATCTTGAGTCTACATCCACACGCGTACATCAGATTGGCTCCTAAATCGGGATTAGCACAGAAATTTGGAATTGATGTGTTATCAGCGGCCTTAGAACCAGACTTCAGAGGAGATATAAAGGTGTTACTACAAAACCATGGGAAAGATCCCTTCCAGATCTGTCCAGGGCATAAAATTGTACAGGTGGTGCTCGAAAGAGCAATGTTTCCTAGGGTAAAGGAAGAGACCGGGAAAGAAGTAACAGAAAGGAGTACCCGAGGCTTCAGGGAAGTTGATGAAACACTTGACACCCCACCTAAACCCGAGCCTATAAGGGTCATGGAAGAAGAGCCAGAGACTCTTCCTGACCTAGCCTTTGCTCAATGGAATGACCCTTTGTTAGTGGAAGACATCCAACAAAGCATACCACAACTAGAGGGCCGGGAGAAAGGGGGACCCTTTTTCTTTTTAAATCGTGAGTTGATGTACCGGGGAGACAACTTCTGAGGTTCTAGTGTGAAGGCATCATGACGAAACAAAAAGACAACAGATTCACTTTTCTTAACAAAAGTATTCTATTTAAATGTCAGGATGGAGTACGGCCGAACTCTCTCTATGATAAGGTGGAATTGCCCTACCTAAAGAAATTAAGGACGGTCTGTGTCGGTAAGTTCAACTTAAAAGTCTGTCTGGGTCCCCAATCTATGCTTGCCCTCGCAACTAAAGATATACAATGTGTAGGGATGTCAGCAGCAAAAGAAACAGTATTCTGCCAGCTTTGGCTTGTTTTCAAGTTCCCTTCCACAAGTTCAAATAGTTCCACAAAAAGGCTTGGGGTTCCCTTCTCCAATTGTAACACAATTCCAGGACATCTCGGGGTTCCCTTCCCCATACTCCACACAGTTCCAGGATACCTTGGAAGTTCCATTACCCCAAGTTCAGCACAGTTCCTGTATACCTTGGGGTTCCCTTCCCCAAGTTCAACACAGTTCCAATCTTGTGACTTTCCATGAGGATTCCAGTTTCACTTTATAATCCTTATAACAGTTCAAACAGATGCTTTATTTTCACTTCAACACTTATACTACACAGCCTTTGTCTCTTGGCTTCTCTTGGCTCTTTCCCAGGTTGGGCAACTCGGTCTAGGCGCATTGTCGGACCACACTGTCCACTCATTACGGGCCACGCAACCCTTGGCACTTTATGATGCTCGTGGTTTTCAATGGTTTGTTTCTAAAACAAGAGAGCGAGTCACTCATGTAGACGGATAAGTCAAATCTGACCCTCATGCCCCCACACGACTCTAAACACAAAGGCAGAGAAACAACAGATGTGCCTCACTCTTAGGCCCATCACCGCAATTCTCAATGTATCTCAGGTGTGAGAAACGTTACTCACTCAGACAGCAGTTTAGACCATACCCAATCAGTGATTTGGACGATATGGAAATTACATCAATCGAGCAAGTCGACTGACTTGAAAGCCAGAAATCAAGTACATATTCATCCATTCATGAAGTTACACAAACATGAACTAATCTATTGCATATCAGCACAAAGCACATGCTTATGACCCACATAGGTAGAGGACAGATCCACGTACATATCTTTATACTCGTATCCTTAGCCAAAGCTGAAACCACAAGATGCAATGTATTCATATATTTAGCTTGCACATGCTTGACCACTACTAACACGGAGAAGCCGTAAGGAATGACATAGAAGCTATAGGCCTCTGAAATAGGTGGAAAAGGAAAGACAGGCTTGGGGTAAATGTAAAGGCTGACATGATTGCCGCAGTCAGAGGCGTGCAGAAACAAGGCACCCAGCCAAGGACAAGCTGAGACGGAAAGTTCCAGTTACCAAAACAATGAGCCACCTGCAGAAAATCAGGTTAAAATCCTGATAATTAACAGCAGGACAGCTTCATTTTGTGTTCTCAACACACGTGACCAAGCCAAATAGGACAATGCACATTCAATCGAGGTAGATGAAGAGGAATGTTCACATAGAACCAGAAGGGAAATGTTACAAGTGTTGCCCGCGAACCTCTAACTGAATGCACTCTCACAGGCTTATGTGATCAGCGATGGCAACATTCGAGAACACTTCACACCTCCATGTTCATTCCCAGCATTCCCATTGCCTTGAAAAGGTACACTCAGTCTGGTAACCATCCAGGGTCCCAGGGATGGAGTACACATTCTGCCCAATCCAGATTCACCTTTCATGTGGCGAAATAATCTTTTGCAAGGACCAATGGTCTCTCTACAACCTTGCAACATTGTAGATTGATACTAGTAGAGGAGATCCTAGGAGGAGCCACTAGATATGGCTATTCAGTAGTAGAAATAACCCTTATATCTTCTATATGTAACTCACCCAAACTGACCAATGTAAATGTATGATAGGTTTCTGGGATGGAACCTGAACTTGTGACATCACACTGGGATAAAACCGGGTGACACATGCTTAGAAGACAAGAGCTCTGGAGGATAGTTGTTTTTTGGTGTGTTCCCTATCCTTTTGTTTGCTAATAAAAGACAATGGCCCTCATTACAAGTTCAGCGGTAACCATGCCGCTATTGGCGGCATGGCTGCCGCCGAAATCGCGCCGGGGTCCGGGTCCTCGGAATGAGGACTTACCGGGCCATTCTGAGTTCAGATGGCCCGGTAATTCCTCCCTCCAAGGACCCAGACACGGTCTTCCCCATTCCCATTCAGCCCCCAGAGGGCTGAATGGGAATGGGAGAGGGAGCAAACAACGGGCCATTACGAGATGGCCCGTTGTTTGCTCCCTCTTCCCCTCGCGGGACAAGGTAAGCACGCCTGGTTTTCCCAGGCGTGCTTACCGTGTCCCGCGAGGGGAACTCGTAATGCGGCGGTACGGAGTGAACGGCGCCGGCACCTTTTACGGCGCCGTTCACTCCGTACCACCAGAGTCGTAATGAGGCCCAGTAACTTTTCCCCATGGCTGGGTCTTCTTTCTTGTGGCGGGGACTCTTTGAGGGGCCCAAGAGCTCTCTGCTGATAACTGGGGTGACTAATAGACAGCCCCGGCCACACCTATGCAAAGTGGTAGCAGATGACGGTTGCTAGGATTTTTCTGCGACAAACCGCCTTGTCCTGCCGAATGCCTGAGGGGCTGTTTGGCGACCCGTGGAAACCGACACCTAAAGGCACATGTCTATGAAGAGAAGGTCGACAGGAGCCGCCTTTGGAGGAAAATTCCTGCCTGCTTCCCGTTGGACGCCTATCGGACCCGACAGCAGAGTGGCAGGTTGTGGGAGAGTCAGTGTCCGAAAGACCTCAGCGGATCACAAAGTGTAAGTATAGACTCAGCTATATGGCAAATGGGGGAAATGTTTACTTGGTGTCTTTTGTTGAAGTTTTTGTTTGATGTAAGGATACCTGTTTATTAGGCGGTCCGTTTGGTCGGTCAACTTAGACAGTCCGGTTAGCTTGTTGATGAAAATAATTGTCAACGTTTTTTTTATGAAAAATATAATGTTTTCCCTGTGAGTTAGGCAATTTAGCTTTGTTCATGGATGAATATATAATGGTTTACCTGGGTATATTGGTTAGCGGAAGAAGCTGCCTTATATCGCGGAAGGTGGTTTCTTGATTTACCTCTCTGAGGTGCATTTCTATAAGGTGACACTATAGAAAAGGGACCAAGAGATTTATTGTTTTTCCCTGTTAGGAGACAGGAAGGTGGCCGTATATTTGTTATGTTGTGTTCGTTATTGTGTTTGGGGCAGTTCATAAGCGGACATATCTATGGAAAGATAGAGTATTGAACATTCTTCCTCTATAGTATTGGTGATGTCATCAGTGAGGTTGTTTAATAGGACTTGGGATGTAAAAGAACGCAGTAGAACATATTGCGTAGTTTGCCAATTGTGTTGAAAACCAGTGTTTTGTCATTTGGGCGGAGCTTGTGAAGCTTACGAGTGGAGTTGTGATTTAAGCCTTCAAAGCAGAGAGCCGCAGAGGGGCGGTGCGCAGAGCATGCCTTTGTTTATGATGTGACCCGGAGAGGCTAAGGAATGATTTGTTATGTTGTGTTGATTTAAATTGGATGTGTCAAAATCCCGACTTGAGGTCAAGTAAGTATTGATAAAGTGTTATATAATGGTAGCAAAATGAGGGATACACCTCTTCAACATCTGTGCAAGTACCTCCAGCGTTATCAAGACACAACAAGTGAGTATAGAACAGAATAGACTTGCGACACAGAGAGCAAGTTGCAAAGACCCAAAGATGGAAGCTTTTTCAAATGTGTACGCAACAAAGGACCACTTATTTTCAAGTAGCTTATAAGCGGAGTAAACTAAGCAAGCGATTGGCCATATTATAGTTATGGAAAATGTTTCAAAATGAAGAAGGGGACTCAGTTTGGCGGCATTGGATTCTGAGCCAGCGGGACATGGGGGACGAACAGCCCTCGGCGCCCTCTGCCTCCTCCTCCTCCTCAAACGGTGAACGTAGACACAGCAACAGAAATCATGGGATTCTACCCTATGAAGGAATTAAAAGCAGCAGCCGGATTCACCAATCCTACTTTTGCACCTCCAGCGTATAGTAGTGAAGGCGCACCTGATGGCGCAGGGCAAGCAAGTAAAGCAGCGCGAGACATTAGCAGCAAACGTAGGCAACGCAGCGAGATGCAAGCAAAGCTAATGGAGAATGACTTGAGGAAAATAGGGATTAGTGAAGGCCAAGAATTGGTAGTACCGAATGAGTGGATAGGCGTACAGATATTGCTGAAACTGGATGGGAAAACAGCAAGTGAGATAGGGTATATGGGGAAGAATTATCGAGTTATAAAGACACAGAGGAAGAAGCTAAATAATGGGCAGAGATAATGGAGGAAGTACATCTGAGGGAAAGGGAAGAAAAGAAGAAAAGTGAAAGACTGAGAAAATAAAGGGAGTGAGCAGAAGCACGAGAGAGAGAGAGGAAAGGGAGAAAAGAAAACAGAGAGAGCTAGAAGACATGGCAAGGTGGAAAGCAGAAGAGTGGGAAAGGCAATTGCAGATAAAGAAAGAAAGGTTAGAAGTAGAGCAGCTCGTTAAAGAACACGGGCGCAGAGAAATAGAGGAACACAGGAGCGAATGAGACAGACGAGAGCAGACAGAGGCGCTCTTCGAAAGCAGTAGAGATGAAGATGTACTTACCATGTTGAAATGATGAGGATGTGGATGGTGTACAAAGAAGGATAGGGGAACTCTATAGGAGCAGGAGAAACAGCATGGATAGATAGGAATGCTGAACCCTCAGTGAGGGGGAACGTAGAGTTAAAGACCGAGCAAGGGGTAAGCAGCGGGAAGACACCACATTAAGGAGCTTTGATGAAGACAGAGAAGGGGACAGTGACAGTAGTATTGGGACCATGGGGTTAGATGAGGATTCACAGGGGAGTGAGGATGATGAGGAGAGAAGACATTCTCGCCGCTCCAGGGAAGCAAGCCAAGACAGAGACACAATATGGGAAGGCAAAGACAATATGGGTAGAGGAGAGTAGGACATTGAAGGGTGACTCCCTCATCCCGAGGGTGGGTCGCGGAGTGTGAACAATATCACTGCGTATGCGCAAAGGCTCAGGGCCCTACGTTAGAAAAGATTTCCCTAAGGTGTCATTTTCCCTCCATTTATGGACCCCCCAAACTTTTTGCTTTTGCTTGGCTAACCTAACCTGACTTTTCCAGTGGAGCACAGCCTTCAACTGCACTCTTCTGGGCTTTTGCTCATCTGTTATGGGGAAACTGACACATCCTTCAGACTGTCCATACTGGGAAACTATGGTTCCCTTAGTCTTTGACTATGTTGGTATTTCTTGGTATCTTTTTATCTGTGTGCCAAGTATCTTACAGTACCGTGCATAGGGGTCCTTTTATTTTATGGCCCTACGCACCCTCTAAGGATTTTTTGCTGATTGTACAAGTGTGCTTAGGACCAACTGGTGGTAGCAGTTTACTTTTCAAGTATGTTTACTTCTTTTTAATGAACCACATCGCGTTTATCGTGTTTGGCTCAAGACTGTGGCTAGTGCCGAAAATGGCCGTGCCATGAAGACTTTTGTTCTGTCCTTTGGCCATTTTGTCTTTTTGCCTTCCCCCAGGTCCAGCAAATCTGGAAATCCCTTATTTGGGCATGCAGCCTCCCGCGAAAACCGCAACTTTCACAGGCTCCTGCATGTCACGTGTGCTAGTACCCAGGAAGAGGATTGGGACTGTCTGGTTCGAATCTACACTACTGGTGCCAGTATGTCTGGTATGCCTGAATGACTAGGACCACCGTAGACCATGATTGGTCCACGTCTGGAATGCATGCATGAGAGCAGACCTTCGATTGGGTATCCCAGATTTGACAGAGAAATGAATCTCGGATAATAGAAGGGGCTCTGCATCCATTCCCGGTTGATCACCTGAAGTTCACACTGAACTACAGAAGGAGCCAAATATCCTGAAACGCTAAAGCAGATCTGTGGAACCGGCGGAGACATCCCGGAAGGTTTGGCACTCTGAGCCCATTGCTGCCGCGTCAGACCACAGTTTTAGCATCGATCAATAAAGGCCTGCAAGGGTGCTTTGACTCTTTGGAGTAGTGGGAACAACTACTCTTGGCACCTCCTAATTACCCTCCAATAGAGCCTGTTCAGAAGTTTTCCTGGGCCATCCAGCGAACTGTCCAGCTTGAACCCGGAGTATTGCCTAGGAGCACCGCTATCCTGAGTTGACACTCAAGACTTCACAGATCATCAGCTTGTGGTTCTGGACCCTCTCCTGCCGAATATCGGAGTCCTACCTCCTCTGGTTCGCGATTTAAGAGAGGCTGCCACGCCGCAAGCATCTGTGGTCCCTGTGTCACCCTGCTGTGGTGACAGTCATTGTAGGAGCCTTGCTTATCTGCACCCCTGTGCCCTGAGACGTGCTGTACTGGAACTGTCCTCTTTTCTTCATTGAGAGCTGAGAAAAGGCTACTGTCCTGCCATGGAAGATCGTCCCGTCCCGCAGCCGCTTAGAGATGGTGCAACGTGTAACTGCAGGGGTTGAACCTACAAGCGACCTGGCCTAGACTGGCAAAGTTTGACCCAGACTGTGTCGAGGGTCAGTGAGTACTTGCATCACTTTGCGTGCACTCCATACCTATTCCCGAAACCCGAAAGTCACTCTATCTGCAAGGGTAGACCCTCCTGGGATAGTAGGACACTGTTCTTCATTACCTCAAGCTCCTTCCTGAACTGCTGCAGCCCCTTGAAGAGGACCCAGGTTCTCTCATTACGCACGACTGCGCGTTTTCATGCACTACTGTACTTTTGAGCATAAGGCTCCCCACTTTGTAGGGCTGGACTGCTTATGTTAGGGATTGATTCTGAAGAACTGCCTAATGTTACATTTGTGTTCACCTACCCTTCTGTTGTAGGTGGTGGCTGTGTTTCCCCCTTTTCCGCATAAGGTGAAACGTAACTGTATATTTGTCTCATAGTGAAAGGCGGGTTTGATAACTGTTTTAAATTACTGTAGTTTATTTGTGTTTAATTATTAAGGCCTATAATAAATGTATATGTATTTTTTATATGCACTTGCCTAACCGTATTCTGTGGAGTTGTACTGTGTGTGCTCATTGTGGGCTTCCGATCACTCTCACCCCCTCCTAAACTTCTGCCCATCAGATCAGAGTTTAGAAATCCCCATTAAAATTGTTATTTCCAACAACAAATTACAATAAAATATGGCAATCATCATAAAACACATTCCTCACCGATCAGGCTCAAATCATATTAAACATTTTAACATAAATTAACACTTAATATCCTGTATAAGGAAAAGGATAGAGGTACACAAAAAAGAGAAAAAGAAAAAGAGGAAAGGGAAAAGAATGCAAATAAAAAGCCAAAGAGCATAACCCACAAAAGCAAGAATTCATCCATCTTAACACCCTGCCAGGACAGAAAAGGACAGATGGCTAGGGTGCTGTGAGAAACCTGAATGTGTCTCCCTAACTAGTCCCCGGGGATCTGTAATCCAGGTGGCCAGGATACAGCCATCACTATTGGATCCAGTTCCTGGGGGTGGACCAGTGAGGAAGGATCACCTGGATGGGGGGTCCTTGGGGAGTGAAAGTGGGACACCGATGGGTGAGACGCAGTATCATCCTTCTTCCAACACCTTTTCCCCAACCTACCACGTAGGATATTCAGAAACACTGCTCCCACCCCTTTTCCCACACAAACACTTTCACACATGAAAGACAACAGACTAACACCAGAGCCATTTACCTGAAATCTCCCAATACCAGGGTCAGGCAAAGTCAGGCAATTGACCAGAATCACACACACCTGGCAGCCCTTTCCCTTCTCCACAGGGATAAAAGGTGGAGCACAAGAGCACACTACGAGCAAGGCAGACCTCACAACGAGACAGCTATCCAAGCAAAGCAGTTCAAGAGGAGGAGAAAGGTGGTAAGAACCGAGAGGGTGACAAGGAGAGAAGCAACCATGCCCTTTCTGTCCCAGGCCCGTGAACCCTCAGTGGAAGGAATCGTAGGACCGCAAACAATAGCCAACGTGTGTTGCAGCAGATGTCAATGGTACACAGAGCACGCCTAGGCTGATAAGCAGGACAGAGTGAGACACCTGATACTGTGGTTGCGGCCTTGACTCCAGAGACAAGAAAAGCAAAGTAGTTCATCACACCCTGCGAGTCAAGGGGAGAAACAATAAGAAACTGAATTGTGTTGAACGAAAGGCACAAAGTAACTTAATTAGGGAAAGTTCAAAGTATTGTTAACATTAAGGGAAACCCGGCTGCAGATGGATCTGTCACCATGTGGGTGCTCACTGGAGAGACTCTGGTTGATCTGATTTGTTGAAACTACCAAAACCAGAAGGCTTTGTGAGAGCCGCAAGAAGAGGTCAAAGTGGTCATACAGGGGTCTAGCAAAATCCTCTTTACAGTTGAAAATCTTTGATCGACAAACAATTGGAAAGCTAAGGGAATGAATCCTGCATAATGAGAAAGAACTGTGTGATTAGCAAAAGTTGGCAAGATTGAACCCGACGGAGGGATGCTGATGAAAAGGGGCGAAGTCTGAAATCCCTATTAACAGTGTGTTGACAAGAGTGAACCGACAGAGGATAAAGACATTAAGAGTCGTGAATTCAAGGAAAGCCATAGTGAACCCAACAGAGGGAGGCTGACTTTCAAAAGGGGTCTGAGACCAGGAGAGGGTGATCCAGGGGGTGAAAAGTCATCATCCAACATCCATTAGAAAAGGAACTTTTTATTTGGTATGTTTTAATACATCAGGTCCTCGAAGGCAAGAGACTTTTTTAAGAGAAAAGAGACTTGGCCTTTGACGGTCCTGATAGCTGAGAACAGAACTGTCATCTCGGGCTGGGAAAGCTCGAAAGTGTGCTGTGCTCAGGAGTCCCACCATGTCCCGTGCTCAAAAGGTGGGGAAGGGGGAAGGGAGACCCCTTGCTGTCACATCCTGACTTAATATTTGTGAACACTTCTTTCTTTCTTGTGAACTCTATCCCACACTCCTTTTGTATTTAGTTGTGAGGACTGGCAATAGATTTCTTAGTATAGGCCCTTTTATTTTACAAGACGCCACTAGGTCCTCCTTGATGGTTATAGCTTGCTCCCATCTTAGCTTTAGGTTTAGATCAGGCATGTTTCAAAACTGCATATCCAGTTTAATAAACACCCTTGAACTGTGATCACTTGTGTCTGTATTTATTGTTGCCACCATGAGTTCCTTAGAGTGTTCACCACCACTAAAGACATGGGAAGACAGGATGGAGGGACGAAACTGACACAGATCCCTTTATTGGAGAAGGGTGGTCTGTGACCTCAGTATATATCATGGCAACAAATGGACAAAGACAATTTAAGATGCAAGCTAATGCCTTTAACTGCTGGGGCTGGAAATGGGATTCATGAGATCGAAAGACTAACAGCAGGGATGACATTAGCGGTAGGGGACATGAAGAATCTACTCTCCGCCGTTCTTGGGGAGGTAGCTGACGATGTATGGAAAAGAGCCAGGTATCCAGGAGTGACAGCACAAAACATGGCATACAATGGCGCACCGTTTAATAACGCCGAGAGGCTGTATGACAATCTCTAAGGGTGCAATACCCAGACACTTCCAACATAAGCGTGATCATGGCACACAAAATGTGTGAGGATGAAGACCCACTTCAATATATTCAACAGATTAAAGAGAAATTGTGTCTTGAGACGAGAGAACCATGGGACAAAACCATGGGGTTATTTTATCACATATTATGTAAGGGTCACCCGAGCAAGTGCAAAGGAATCTTAAGAAGCTAGTAGGGATGGAGGCTAATTGTAAATAAAGGGGTAGACCTGCACTTAAGTCCCTGATCCTTCAGCTATAGTACATAATAATCAAAAAGTGGACGAGTGGATCGGGATGACACTAAATTCGTTCAATATATATCAAATTTGAATCAATAAACTCATAACAACAAATAATCTTTGTATCATCAAATGCAATAAAAAAAATCACAAAATCAATTCATTCCTACAATCACAACCACACACAAAACTCATTCAGACATTCATATGTAAAACACCACGATGTGGTTTCTAAACCAGTAAGCATTGATGATATTTTATTTTATTACAGTTATTTCATTTGTCACATTAATCAGTGACCCAGTCCATAGTATCCGGTGTCGTTATATATCCGGTATTATATTTGACCAGATGATACACACCAAAAAGCGTCGACACGTGTTTCGGTCAAAGACCTTCTTCATGACGTAGGGCAAGAAGAAATCACACAGCCCTATTCTTAATCATATTTGGGCCAGTAGTCAATCTAAAAAAGATAAAAACCATAGTGTCATCCCTATTTCTTCAGAAGGTGACTAATAATGTCACAAATGTGTTATGATTCACTAAACACACACGCCCCTACTCACCCCCAAGTTCCAACTCAAGGGATGGTGAATGGGACAGCGGAAATCAATCCTCCACTGGTATCAATATATGTTGACAACCTGTGGAATCAACAGAAACAACTCTCAGCGTTCTGGAAATACACCGAACACACAGTGTTCATTCCTATAACCAGGTAAGTAAAAACAATAAAATCACTTACAAGCACCCATGTTGCTAAGTGGAAATCTTCAAGAGGCTATGTCTGCCAATTGCCCCCCAGAACCGCACGTTGTTCTTAAAAGGATTGCCTTGACTTCCTAGCAAGTATCAATCAATGATATTTCACTAGGCTACAGAGAAGGCACAGAATAACAACTCCTTAATAGAGACAATTTCCCTTTCACGTGCTTTTTTTCACTATTTGAGAAATTTGGCAAGAAAAAGAGGCCCAATGCTCAAAAAAGCCAGTCTCCACCATAACAAGAATATCATGTGGCTACATGTGGGCTAACAAAGTGTATATAGTCCGCCACTACTGCACACGAAATGTGAAATAATACAGATTCTGTGCATCTGCACCGTGCCCATTGTCCCTGTGAACTACTACATAGGGAAATGCCTGTAGGGGTGAAGGGGTGTTACACAGTCAACAGGCTTCCTGCGTTATGCCCGCGGCACTATCATAACGTGCAGTCAAAAACACATGTTGTTATTATGTACATGCAACTCGTGGCGCAATGCTCACCCCGTGTACCTTTTACCATGGACACTCTCTATTTTAACATGCCTCTGATTACCAGTGGCAACATACCCCCACCGTGTATGCCACTTACTGTGAGGAAAAACGTAATGCCCTCTTCCGTAGGGAATACAGCCGCCGGCACCTCCGTGACTCGCTCCACTACACTAACACATACCTCGATAGACTACGCGAGCAGCAAACAAACAAAGGACTATATTTAAATATTTTCCTAGACATCAAAGACAAACTAACTGGCTCAGCGTGGGCATAGACACAAACAAGGGACACAAAATATGCATCCAGTCATAGATGACTAGTTCCATTCCAATACGTAATCTGCTAAAGAACTAAACAAACTATGTGCCATATCTGCATAGTACGATAATTTTACTTATCTATTTTTGTTTACACTCTTGCCTCGATTAAACACGGGCAATTGTGCAAACCAAAAACATAGTTTTGAATCAGCACAAAAAAGTTAAAAACGGGCACACCTGCAAGGACAAATGTCCAATACTAGTCACATACCCCTTCCAATTGAGAATATCCACATTGACACAAAGAAAGTCTTGGTTTACAAATGGGCCCACATGATGATGGATTTTGAACTCCCCATTGGCAATCATTTGAATAATAATATGTAAAATTTACGTTTCGGGAATGCATTTGAAATGATTATGTTCCCAGAATAAGAATAATGTGTATATAACATTGATATACTGTGTTTAATTGTGGCACTTGCCCACTGACCCAGTTCCTTATATCAGGGAGTCAATGTGGATATTCTCAATTGGAAGGGGTATGTGACTAGTATTGGACATTTGTCCTTGCAGGTGTGCCCGTTTTTAACTTTTTTGTGCTATTTCGAAACTATGTTTTTGGTTTGCACAATTGCTTGTGTTTAATCGAGGCAAGAGTGTAAACAAAAATAGATAAGTAAAATTATCGTACTATGCTGATATGGCACATAGTTCGTTTAGTTCTTTAACAGATTATGTATTGGAATGGAACTAGTCATCTATGACTGGACGCATATTTTGTGTCCCTTGTTTGTGTCTATGCCCACGCTGAGCCGGTTAGTTTGTCTTTGATGTCTAGGAAAATATCTAAATATAGTCCTTTGCTTGTTTCGTGCTCGCGTAGTCTATCGAGGTATGTGTTAGCGCAGTGGAGCGAGTCACGGAGGTGCCGGCGGCTGTATTCCCTACTGAAGAGGGCATTACGTTTTTGCTCACAGTAAGTGGCATACACGGTGGGGGCATGTTGCCACTGGTAATCAGAGGCATGTTAAAATAGAGAGTGTCCATGGTAAAAGGTACACAGGGTGAGCATTGCGCCACGAGTTGCATGTACATAATGACAACATGTGTTTTTGACTGCACGTTATGATAGTGCCGCGGGCATAACGCGGGAAGCCTGTTCACCGCGTGACACCCCTACAGGCATTTCCCTATGTAGGAGTTCACAGGGACAATGGGCACGGTGCAGATGCACAGAATCTGTATTATTTCACATTTTGTGTGCAGTAGTGGCGGACTATATACACTTTGTTAGCCCGCATGTAGCCACATGATATTCTTGTTATGGTGGAGACTGGCTTTTTTGAGCATTGGGCCTCTTTTTCTTGACAAATTTCTCAAATAGTGAAAATAAGCATGTGAAAGGGAAATTGTCTCTATTAAGGAGTTGTTATTCTGTGCTTTCTCTGTAGCCTCGTGAAATATCATTGATGGATACTTGCTAGGAAGTCAAGGCAATCCTTTTAAGAACAACGTGCGGTTCTGGGGGGCAATTGGCAGACATAGCCTCTTGAAGATTTCCACTTTGCACGATGGGTGCTTGTAAGTGATTTTATTATTTCTACTTACCTGGTTATAGGAATGAACACTGTGTGTTCGGTGTATTTCCAGAACGCTGAGAGTTGTTTCTGTTGATTCCACAGGTTGTCAACATATATTGATACCGGTGGAGGATTGATTTCCGCTGTCCCGTTCACCATCCCTTGAGTTGTAACTTGGGGGTGAGTAGGGGCGTGTGTGTTTAGTGAATCATAACACATTTGTGACATTATTAGTCACCTCTGAAGAAATAGGGATGACACTATGGTTTTTATATTTTTTAGATTGACTAGTGGCCCACATACGATTAAGAATAGGGCTGTGTGATTTCTTCTTGCCCTACGTCCTGAAGAAGATCTTTGACCGAAACACGTGTCGATGCTTTTTGGTGTGAATCATCTGGTCAAATATAATACCGGATGTATAACGACACCTGATACTATGGACTGGGTCACTGATTAATGTGACACTTGAAATAACTGGTGTAAAAATATCATCAATGCTTACTGGTTTAGAAACCACATCGTGGTGTTTTACAGATGAATGTCTGAATGAGTTTAGTGTGTGGTTGTGATTGTAGGAATGAATTGATTTTGTGATTTATTTTATTGCATTTGATGATACAAAGATTATTTGTTGTTATGAGTTTATTGATTAAAATTTGATATATATTGAACAAATTTAGTGTCATCCCGATCCACTGGTCCACTTTTTGATTATTAGAGATAGAGGCTAAGCCATGTTCAGAAATCCAGCTTACCATAGTTCACTATTGCAGGCTAATGCAAGAAAATGCAAGAAATAAGTGGGAGGAGAGGAAACAGGAAGTAGCAAAGTTAGTGCAAAAGAAATTATCTAAGTACACAATGGAAGGGGTGATGTTGTCCAGCGTGGAAGGAGTAGTTGCTCAGCAAGTGCAGAACCGACCAGAGATGACAGAGCAGACTGACTGTTGTGATCAAGATCACACGCAAGCGCAGATGTACGCACCACGACAGACGCATACCCAAGACATGCAAACGCAGCAGTACCAGCCCATGACACATGCATTACAGATGCAGGTTCAAATGCAGCTGTCACAACCAGCAAAGCAGGCACCGGTCCAACAGAACATCATTACCACGACACATGCATACTCCAAGATGCCGACTCCTTTGCAAAAGCTGGGAGGAGCGACTGTTGCAGGGGGCAATCCATTCACAGGGACGGGAATGTCATTACATCCACAATAGGACAGCGCACAGACAGACCTGATGTGTTCAATCCTATCTGTTACACCCAATCCGGCTGAGGAACCATGTATAGGGGTGACTAGAGGTGACAAGACCTCTTCCTTTCTCTGGATACCGGGGCAGCTAGGTCCTGCATTAGGGAGGGGAGATACCCAGTATCTGGTAGTGCCATGAATGTGCAGGGATTCTCTGGGGCCACAGATTTGGTTCCTTTTACTGATGAATTACCCCGTTCTGCGAAGAACACATCATGACGATGCTACTGTTATATTCCCGACAGACACCAGTGAATATAATGGGTAGAGACATGATGAGCCGACTTAACATGTCTATTTCATTCACAGACCAAGGGATAGTGTGCTCAACTCCAGGAATTCATTACATAAATATAAGGGAACTAATGCAAGCTTATTGTGGCCAGACGGTACAGAGGGTGGTGCCAATAGACAATGAACTGTTTTTATAAGGCGTGGAAGTATTAATTGCATGGCTCCCAGGGATAAATGGTAGGCTGCTACACATACCCAATGAGTTACTATTTAGACCAGAGATTCCCTTAGATCATACAAAAGGAAAAGTGATCCCAATAGAATTTGAGGCAGTTATAGTGAGAGACGAGACAATAGTTTTGCAATTGATTGATGATACAGGACGGTCATGAAGGACTGTAATTGCAGTGGGAAAAGAATACAGGTTGACTGACATGACAGATGGTGAGTTATTCCAAGACGATCGATCAGATAGCGAGGATGTGTTTGACATAAGTATTAAACACTCTGTGGAGATACAATACAGGGAAGTGTTGCAAAGAATGTCTGTGTTGCGAAAACCACCACCACCATTTCTCGGGGAAGACTTATGGCGGGTAACCAGTGTTTTATGGATCAACAGTCCCTATGACGTGGGTCTGTTAAAAGGGATAGGAGCGGTCAAGATAAAGCTTAAACCAGAGGCTATTTTTCCAAGGGCGAAACAGTATCCCCTATCGAGGGAAGCAGATGAGGGCATTTATGAGATGATTGCCACATTACTGAAGCAATGCATTCTGGTGCCTTCAGAATCACAGTGTAACACTGCAGTGTATCTGGTCAAAAAGGCGACAGTGGGATCATGGCATTTCATCCAGGATTTGTGTCCTTTGAACCAAATAGTAGAAGCAGAATTCCCATTAGTTCCGAATCCAAAGACAATTCTGTGCAGCATCCCAACAGAAGTTACACAATTCAAGGTAAGAGATTTGAAGCACACCTTCTTTTCTATAATACTTCATGAAGAGTCACAGGACTTAACCTTGTTTCTATATAGAAACTGGAAGTGGAAACACAGGAAACTCCCACAAGGGTACTGTGAGTCAACTTCCATCTTCAATAGCGTCCTTCTAATGGATCTAGGCAACATACAGATAGCAAGCACAGTCATACAATCCATTGACAACATTTTAATTTTTAGCAAGTCAGAGGAAAAGAGTCGAAATGTCTCAGTATACTTGCTGATGCTCTTGGCAGAAAAGGGTTACAAGGTGGATAAGGCAAAACTACAATATTGCCAAAGGGAAGTGCTATAAATAGGGCATCTTATATCACAAGAAGGGCAAAAAGTGACTCCAGAAAGTGCTGAGGTGATCCGTAGAACGCCGATGCCATAGACAGCGTGAGAAATGCAGCAGTTTTTGGTCCTATGCAATTATTGCAGAGCATGGGTGTTTGACTATAGAACATATACGAGACCCTTGCTGAGCGGGTTTAGGTAGACCTAGAGAGGGAATGGTAAGTTAGTATGGATGCATGAAATTACTGAGGTCTTCGAGGAACTGAAGAAAGCAATTTGCACAGCTCCAGCATTAGGTATCCCAGACTATCATGACAAATTTTATTTGTTCTCACACGCCAATGGAGTAGTGATGACTGTGGTACTCACACAGAAGACTGCCCTAAGGCTCAATTCATTAGCTTATTATAGTGGACATTTACACCCAACAATGAGTGGACATTACTTTTGTGAGCAAGCTCTGGCTGCTTCTGCATTTGCGGTAGAGAAGTCAGCGAGTATTGCTATGGGGTGTGGCGCCACACTTTACGTTGAGCACGCCCTCTTTGCAATTCTCGAAAGACCCAAGAGTACGTTGACCACACAGAGAGCAACTGGATACAAGGTAATATCTTGAATCCAGCAATTCAGGTAGTCAGGTGCAGGACTGTCAATTTGGCAATGTTTTTAGCTGAACCAGTAGAAGAGGGAGACTGTGTACACAGACTTCGATAACCTCAGAAATAACAGACTTCGATACCCCATCAAACACATGTATCCATGTGCGAAATATGATTCTAAAAGAAGGCTATAACACATTACCAGCCACACAGATAAAGGAGTTTCAGGGAAAGTCTCCGATAGAGGAGAACGACTTATGGGTGAGAAGGGGATATGCAATATCCCCTACGGTTGCTTTGTGGTGACAGGAACGCACAGGCAAGCTAGTACTCCCAACAGCATTATTGCAGATTGCACTCACACAACTGCATTATCCTACACACATGGGTAAAGAGGTACTTGCTGCTGGGGAAGATAGGTTCTGTCCTAATATGGCGGAACATATTTATAGAAAACTGTGTTACCTGTAAAATGTTTACTGTATGACATACTTTACGTGTAGTGAGAGGAGCCATACACCACCCAATCTGGCCTTTCCAACATTTCCACATCGACTATGTCGATATGATCGAGGTGTGCCAGGGCTACCGCTACATGATAGTGGTTGTGTGCTCGTTCTTCCCATGGATCGAAGCTGGCCACTGTTCACACCCTGATGCCCTCAGGCCAGCAACATTCCTTGTTAGAGAGGTATTCCCACGATGGGGGGGTGAGGTCCTGAGGGTCAGACAATAGGCCACATTTATTTTTTCATGCTTTTCTGTTGTATGTTGCCGACATATACCCACAATTGACACGTGGAAATCCATCTTTCATTACTCTTCTTGGTGATTTGAGAATCCATTTATAGTGTGGGAGCGATTTCTTTTCGCAGCACCTGCCCAATTCTTTAGGCATAGAGCTTAATCTAACATACACTAACATGATAATAATGCATTTTTCAGGCTTTTCAGGAAAGTTACACAAACCCACTGGACCAACACAAAGAAACGCCCAAGGATAACAACATGGGAAATGTAATTCGTAATATCGTGATAAGGTTCTGTGCCTTCTGCTGTCCCTACCTCTTTACACTCCTTGTGTAATGAAGATTGTTGTTTTCTAAAGCACAAGCACTGACCCTTACTAACGTAACCCCAAAATATGGTGTTACGGAAGCCATATCTGGACTGGCAATACGCACTGCTAAGATAGTATAAAGAGTTAGGCGCAGTGCACAAGTAGATTTTAACCAGGTAAATTCTGATTCAGCTCATATCGTATTTCAAACAACATGTGGTATAGCCACATGGCCAAAGTGGGGAAACAAACGACAAAAGAGAGCTGTTATGTCTGCTCTCTCATCCCCTATGCCATGAGTGCATCCAGAACATTCATGGAAACTGAATTTTCAGTGGCAGGAGCACAATGCCTCATGGATTTATCGCTATGGACCACAAGAGGACGATTTCAAGCTCAGCATGTCACACTAAGGTGGATGTCTAAGACGACATTCCTGTACGAAGACAACTCCATAAAGACTCAGGAAATGTTGGACGATTCTTGGAATACAGATAAAAGTATAGAATATATCACAGAGGACCGCGTAAGGAGGAAGTACAGACAGTGACACAGAAGGAGTTACAGTATCCCACGACAGGACCAAGGGAAATAGGAGGAATTACACGATGCTGGGAAAGACCGCAGATGCTGGTGTATGGACAAGTATACACAACAGACGGATGGAAAGAAGGAGTGGTTTGGAGCAAAGCACATGCTCTCCTAACGGTTCCAGTGGAAGTAGTACAGCAAGAAAATTACAAGTGCCTCAAGGAAGGGGAAGCAAGTGCCAAATTTCTCACATGGGTAGAAAACAAAGCAGGGCTCATGCCCATCGTACTGCTCAAGGAAGCAGCTTTATGTTTTGGCAGAATGATGGCGAAGTTGAGGTTGGGAAAAATCAGGCATGCATGCAGATTTTGAGAATACCAGGCGATTTTGGGACAGCAGTGCTCATAAACTACTATTGTGCCCATCGGTCGTAGCCACCACCCAACTGCAGAGGTATATGTTAACTTGTATATCTGAACTCCCCAACATTAGTAGTGCCTGAGAAGGACATTCAAATCAAAGGGTTCCCTAAAATGGCTCCCAGCAAAAGAAAGAAGAGATCTGTAGGATTGACCAGAGTGAAAAGAGGGAACTATGCCTCATCAGATTTAGATAAGGCATTGAATGCGATACCATGAGAGCACAGGCTGTTCAGAAGAACTGAGATGTTTTTTGTATCTATCGTTCCAGCACTAAAAGCAATCAGAAATTCTATATGGCTCCAGATTATACGTTGGGAGCTGATGCAGACATAAACTCAACCGTCAAGGGGTTCAACACCACTAAGGAAGAGCTGAAAGCAGTTATGCTAATGGCCCTCCAGAATAGATATGTTCTAGATCTCCTCAAAACCATGGATTGAGCCGCATGCAGCAAGGCCGGGTCTTCTTGATGTCCATTCATTCCTGCCAATGACGAAGACAATGGGGTGCTGACAGAGGCCATCATGCGGCTCTCTGAACTGCACATAAAGATGGAGGCAAAAAACGAAAAATGTAGGAAAGGATGAAGGTTGGCTGTCATATATATTCTCATGGATACCAACATAGATGGCCAATGGTAAAGGTACTGGAAGCAGTTTTGATATTAGTGTCACTGATGTTTTGTGTCATCAGGATAATAATTACGCAGTGTAGAAAGACAACAAAAAAGACGTTAGGATTGAAAGTGCTTATAGACGTAGAGACTGAAGAAGGTGAGGAAACAAAACACAGAATGCATTGAAATCACAATTGACGCAGTGTTCCCAGTTCCCGACAGGAATGGCGTTCCAGTACCCATACAACACCTGTGATTATTGGGGGAAATGGGTTTGGTGCAACCCTGATGGGGACTGCAGTTAGGTGACATGGAGCCTGGGCGACCATGACAAGTAGAATGGACATCTTGGAGGGATAACAAAGGTTTAGCTCCCGAAATTACAGATGAACCAAGAGAGTTGTGTAGGTAGTATAAGCGACAGGTCGACCATAGGGGGCATTGTAGATGGGGCCAAATCTGATCCCCATGCCCCCCAAACTACTCTCAACATGATGGCAGAGAAACGACAGATGTGCCTCACTCTTAGACCCATCACTGAGATCGTTACTTGTTCAGACAGCCATTTAGACCATACCTAATCAATCATTTGGATGAAATGGAAATGACATCGATCGAGCAAGTCGGCTGACTGCAAAGCCAGAAATCAATGACATCATCACTGACATCACGACGTAGCCGCATTTATACATGAAGTACATATTCATCCATTCATGAAGTTACACAAACATGCACTAATCTTTTGCATATAGGCACGAAGCACATGCTTATGACCCACATAGTTAGAGGACAGATATACCTAAAAATATGTATACACATATCCTTTTCTAAAGCTGAAATCTCAAGATACAAAGTATTCATATATTTAGCTTGCACATGCTTGACTGCTTCTAACATGGAGAAGCCATAAGGAATGATGTAGAAGCTATAGGCCTTTGAAATAGGTGGCAAAGGAGAGACAGGCTTCGGGTACATGGAAAGGCTGACATGATCGCCGCAGCCAGAGGTGTGCAGAAACAAGGCACCGAGCCAAGGACAAGTCGAGACGGAAAGTTCCAGTTACCAAGAGAATGAGCCACCTGCAGAAAATAGGGTTAAAATCCTCATAATTACAAGCAGGACAGCTTCATTTCGTGGTCTTAACACACGTGACCAAGCCAAACAGGACAATGCTTATTCAATCGAGGTAGACGAAGAGGACTGTTTCCATTGAACCAGAGGGGAAAAGTTACATGTGTTGCCCACTAACTGCTAATTGAATGCACTCTCCTAGCATTAGTTAATCAGAGATGGCAACATTAGAGAACACTTTGCACCTCCATGTTCATTCCCATTGCTTTTGAAAATATAAACACAGTCTGGTAACCATCCAGGGTCCCAAGGATGGGAGGACACATTCTGCCTAATCCAGATTCACCTTTCATGTAGGCCTATAATTTATTGCAAGTGGCAATGGTCTCTCTGCAACCCTGCAGCATTGTAGATTGATACTAGTAGAGGTAGTTCTTGGAGGAGCCACTAGATATGGCTATCCAATAGATAGTAGAAATAACCCTTATATTTTCTATATGTAGCTCACCCAAACTGACCAATGTATATGTGTGATAGGTTTCTGGGATGGAACCTGAACTTGTGACGCCACACTGGGATAAAACCGGGTGACACATGCTTAGAAAACGAGAGCTCCGGAGGATACTTGTTTTTATGGTGTGATCCCTGTCATTTGGTTTGCTAATAAAACACAGTAACTTCGCTCAATGGCTGAGTCTTCTGTTCTTGTGGCAGGGAGTCTTTGAGGGGCCCAAGTGTTCTCTGCTGATCATTGGGGTGGCTACTAGAGAGCCCCGGCCAAACCTATACTCTCAGACAAAGCATAGTTATTGAACCATACAGTTCACCTATTACAGGTCACGCGACCAATGACCAGTGATACTTGGTTATTAACTTGTGTATCTTCTCTGTCAACCTGTATCACATGCCACCAGGTAATGCCATGTTTCTTTAACAGTTTCCTTGGTTCGCTGTCAAGACTTTGTCCAACACAAGTACCCTTCTCTCTGAATCTGTGTCAATAATAAATGTTTGCTGTATTATTCTCCTTGGCAGTCTTTTGGGCTTCGCCACAACTTGTATATTGGCAGTATTCTGGCTTTGCCACAACTTGTATATTGGCAATCTTTTGGCTTTGCCACAACTTGCATTCATTTTATTCTATGGTTTATATACTCTTGCTTTCACATTGTCCATTCAAGTTCAACAACTTGTCTTTCACAGTTGCTTTAGACTTAAAAGTATTCAACTTATCTTTCACACTTGCTTTTCACTTAGTTAAATATAAATATTCGTTACAGGCTTTTGCTTTGTTCATCAATGCTTCTTAGCAGTTTTCAATATTTTCCCAATAGCACATCACTCGCTTTCCACTCGTGCTGTAATTTCCCATTATTTGTATATCTTCTCTTTAGTTCGGTATTCAATATATTTTGTTGTATTTCACAAAATAATTGGCAAATTGTTCGTAATACAATGTTCTTTCATTGGGGTACAAAACCCCATTCTCATAAGTTTCGGTTCAACCACTCTTAGCAAATATAAATTTCTGCCCCTGCAGCACCGTGGTATGAGTATTTTATAATTATAATTGTTCATTTATAACGAGCTTAATACCAAGAGTGGTTTCCAAGCAAGGATCAGGATTCAAACCTTTGTTGCGCTGCGTTGTCTTGCTTCCAAGACAAATGCATTGCCCCTCACCTATCCTTCCTTCCTGTTCCCTATCTCACACTCATCAGGGCTTGTCCGCTCTACCTTCTGTTCTCTGACTTCCACATCACTCCCGGGTGTGTGTCAGGAGTTCCAGCAAGCAGCACTCGCCACCTGTGAACTTCGCGTCAGCAGCCTATGGCTCTTTGGAGTCTTCTGTGTTACCCAGCTCCAGCTGGGAGCACCCAGCATAGGTGATTGCAGGGGCTCCAACCTCCACACAGCCTGTTCAGGTCATAGTGCCCTCCTAACCCCTCTGCAATGCACAGCGTCCTCTCCACCGGCCCCTCTCCAGCCTGCCCCTCGCCTCGCAGCTGTGTCCTTCTCACAAGGCAAACCGTGGGTTGCCACCAACCACGTAACACTGCTCCTGCCACCTGATATACAGGTGCCACCGGGACATTACAAGTCGCGACAACCAGGGTTGTCAGGCTGTGGGAACTGTAAGTACCAGATAGGACCCCACAGCAATGGGGACATGGAAGCAATTGTGCCAGTGCTTCCATGAGAAACATGCCTGTAGGGGCCAGTACTCCCGGCAGTTTCGACCTGCCAGGAGATCCCGCCCCTGCAGGCATTCTCGTAGTCTGGTGGTCCGGAAAGGGTGCCAGCACGTGGCTACCGGCACCCTTATTTCCGGACCGCTAGACTTAGAATGAGGCCCATTGTGTGTGTGTTTGGAAGGGATAAAGACTGACAATACCCTATGAAGGCAGGGGGAGGGTAGGACTCATTCTCATATGGAAAGGGGGATACCATGTCTCACCTGAAGACATCATCTCCTCACTCCCTGAGGTCCCTCCACCCAGGTGATCCTCCCTCGCATATCCACCCGCAGCGTCAGGATTCAAAAGCAATGGCCTTCGCCGGGCCACCTGATAGGAAGAGCCAAGGGGAGTAGATGGGAGGATGCCCTCAGATTCCTCACAGAGGCTAGAACACAATTAGTCATACCCAAGAGTCATAAACAGTTTGTCCTGGAAATAGCCCGCTCCAATCTGATATCAGTCACCCAGTACAGGCAAAAACCCAGGCACAAATCTTCAACAAATGTTACTGGCACAGAATCCACACAGATATTAAGACCTTTGTACAGTCATGTGCAATCTGCCAAAAGACAAGCACCCACATGCCACCATCAGTACCCTTGCAACCACTTCCAATAATTGAAATTCCATTTTCCAGAATCGGCATGGACATTGTAGGACCAATGGAGACACCCAAGTTAGGGAACAAATACATAATTGTAATAGCAGACTATGCCACAAGGTATCCAGAAGTCTTTCCCCTTAGAGCTAACACCACCCAGCTGATCTTGAAACACCTACTCCACTTCTTTTTGAGAGTAGGATTTCCCAAAGAAATATTAATGGATCAGGGCTCTACATTTATGAGCAAACTCATGGGGTAAGTGAAACAACTTTTACATATTACCACCTTAAGAACTTCAGTATACCACACACAGACCAATGGCCTTGTAGAAAGGTTTAATACGAGCCTGACAACGTTATTGAGGAAGCTAGTGTAACAAGACGGAAGCAATAGGGACAAGATGATACGTTGGGCTTTATTTGCTATTTGGAAGACACCCCACGATTCTACAGGATTCTCCCCGTTTGAGTTACTGTACGGACAGGAACCCTGAGATATCCTGGATATGTTGAGAAAAACCTGGGAAGAAAGGGAGGAAGCTCCCTTTCCACTCTCCCAAACCGCCCACTGCCTTAAAGAGCACATGAGCGTAGTAAGATCTCTGGTCCAAACCCATATGACCAAAGCCAGAGAACAGCAGAAAACCTCCTATAACTGAAAGGTCACCTTAAGATCTTTCTCAGTGGGACAAAAGGTGTTAGTGTTATTACCAACCTCTGAGAATAAACTAATCTCCAAATGGCACAGGTTTTATGAGGTGCTAGAACTGACAGGATCAAGTAACTACAATATAAACCAGCCCAACCGCTGATTAAAAACCCAGGTATACCATATTAACCTTTTAAAAGAATGGAAAGAAAACCCTACAGAGTCCACCACTACCATTCTGTCATGCTTACTACCTGATGACTCTAATAGAAAGGTGCTTATCCCTCTCGAACTTGGTAAGAACCAGAAACAAGATCTGTATGACTTACTCCTATAATTTACTGATGTATTCAGAGAGGAGCGAGGGAGAGTGAAGGGAATCTACCACCACATCCGCACACCTGAGGGCAAAGTGGTACACCTAAAACCAAGTAGACTATCTGAGGCAAGGAAAGCGACCATCGTCCCGGAGGTCAAGCAGATGTTTGAAGATAATATTATCTAACCATCTAATAGCCCTTGGTCTTCCCCCATTCTGTTAGTGGTCAAACCAGATGGAAGTTTGAGATTTTGTATTGATTTTAGGAAGGCCAATGCCATTTAAGCATTCAATGCCTGCCCAATGCCCAGTATTGATGATCTCATTGATCGGCTTGGCAATGCTGTCTATCTCTCCACCACAGACCTTACCAAATGGTATTGGCAGGTTCCACTCTACGGCTCTGATAAAGAAAAAACTGCCTTTGCCATGCCCCTAGGTAAGTTCAATTTTAAAGTCCTCCAGTTTGGATTACATTGGAGCCCCACAACATTCCAACAGTTGATGGATAAGATCTTACAGCCATACTCTCTAAATTCTGCAGGGCCTATACAATATTGTAATCCACAATAGAACCTGGGAAGATCATGTTTATCACCTCAATAGAGTCATGTGAACCTTGAGAGCAGCGGGGCTAACAGCTAATCTTAAGAAATGCAAATTGGCCCAATGTGCAGTAATGTACTTAGGATTCTTTGTGGGGAATGGCACACTACAGATGCACCAGAAGTAGGTGAAAGTAGTACTAGACGCCAGTACAGCCAAACCGAAAAACAATCTTAGGACCTTTTTAGGACTTATTGGCTATTACCGAAGATTCATCCTCAAATTTTCAAGTACAACCACTAGACTCACTGATAAGCTGAAAAATGCAGAGCCCTAGAAGATCAGGTGGAATGAAGAAGATCAAAATGTTACACCAAATTAAAAGAAACCCTCTATCAAAGCCCCATCCTAAAGGTTGCTGACTTTTTAAAGGATTGTATCCTTCAAACGGATGTATCTATACCAGGACCAGGAGCTGTCCTTTCTCAAGACCATCACTGCCAGGAAAACCCAATACTCTACATAAGTAGGACACTATTCCATAGAGAGAAAAACTACTCCGTTATAGAATTAGAAACCCTTGCCATTGAACAGGCTATTGTCCATCTAAAATACTATAGGTTCAGACCTATCATGGACCATTCACCTTTAGTGTGGATTAGACAACGGAAGGAAACCAATGGAAGAGTTATGTTGTGGTTCTTGTATCTCCAGCTGTAATTGTTTCGCTGTGGAGCAACGAAAGGGTTGAGATCAAAGGCATGTTGACTTCCTTTCTTGGTTTCCCTGTGAAACATCCGGATCAAACCTGCATAGGGGAAGGGTATGTGTGGAATCTGAGGGTGCCGTCACTTCTTTTCCTAAGATGTCCCTCCTCCGAGGTGGCCATGAAAAGGCTGTGGCCATTGGATCCTGACACTTGGGGTGGATATGCGAGCGAGGACTATCTAGGTGGAGGAGGTTTGTGGGGAGGAGGTGAGACACCCTTCGGTGGGACACAGTATTCCCATTTCCCTTTCATAACGAGTCCACATCCCTCAAGCCTTTATAGGCTATTACCAGTCCCTTCCCTTTTTCCCACCATATCACACTCCAACAGAAAACAGGTAGTGGGACGAGGAAGAGACAAACTGGAGTAATACATCCTCTGTTTATTGACTCACACACGTACACACACCAGTTAGGTACTGTGACGAGGAGGAGGAAAGCAAGAGCATTGCAAAACTCCAAAACTGGCAGTGAGCAGTCAAGTCCTTTTTGGACCAATCAACCTGGTGGGAGATTTAAAAGCTGCAAGAATAGAGAAAATTGTGTTAGCTGTGGAAGAAGATCTACGCACTGCTGGAGTAATGCAGACCTCTCATGGAAGGCGGCATGGCAGAGAGAGTGCTCGAGAACCCTGGTTAGATGCAGAGAGTATGCATCAGGAAGCAAGGCTGAAGGAAGCTGGAGGCATGTGGCAGTATACGAAAAGGGAGCCGGCGTGACCAGGTAAAGCTTCAGAGTGAGACCGGAGCTGTGGGAAAAGCATCAGTGGCAGGAGCAAAGCCAGAGAGAGCTGCTGTGGAGACAGAATGAGGCGCCGAGAGAGAGAGAGAGCTTGTGGCATCTGGAAGCATCACAGTATCGCAGTAAGCACAGACCGGTGAGTCAACCTAGGAAGGGGGACACCTGGATTACAGGCAAGCATGTCAGAACTTCAATGAATGCTGATCTTAATGAAAGCAAGTACTTTTGAATACCGATCCAAAGGAAAATATGTACTCTTGAATACCGACTTAAATGAGAGCAAGCACTTTTGAATACTAATCTGAATGAAAGCAAGTACTGCTGAATACCAAACAGAGCGAAAGCAGCTTGTGGAATCTAACACTATAAAGGAACTGTTTACCTTGAGAAAAAAAGCATTGCAAGAACCATAAAAACCTGTGAAATTGCAACAAGTGAATAGTGGCAAAACAAGCAATGGTAAAGCATCATGAGGATTTGAAATGCGAATAAACAAAGCACCACTGTAGACTTGCAACAGTGGCAATGTGCATACAGGTTGAAAAGGCACGTAAGGTATGTCGGTTGGACAGTGTGGTCTGATAACTGCACCTAGACGGAGGACACCTGCCTATGGAAAAGCCACTTAAAGTGCCTGCAAAGAAACTTGTCATTGAATATAAAGGAGATTTTGTGTGAACTGAAATTAAGGAACTGTAAATGTTATGTTATGTTATTTTGCATTTATATAGTGCCTTACATACCATTGGTATGGTCTGAAGGCGCTGGTAGGTTGAACGCCCTTGGGAACCGAAGTTCAGGTCAGTAGAGAGAGTAGAGAGAGTCCAAAAAGTGCGTGTGCACACCAGGTATGTGTGCAGCTGGTGCGGAATTCAAGTGGTAGCTGCTTCATAGCGGTAGGTGTGGTGGTTGAGAGATCAGGAGTATGTGTTCGCTCTGGCCGGCTTTTATCCAGATCGAGTGTGGCTGCGTTAGGCCTGAGGAGAACGCTTGGCTGGGGGGTGCGAAACTAGCAATGTTTACTCAGAGTGATGGGAGTGAGCGGGAGATGTTGATATGAGAACAGTTATACCGAATGGTGTCATAGTATCTCTGTGTTCTATTTGAGTGGTGGTGTAAGGGAGAGAGTAAGCGTGGGGTGTGGTATGATGTATTTCCTGCATTCCAAAGCATAATTATGTACGTCATGCAATTCCGTGCCGTTGGTACACTTCTAAATTCAACTTTCTCCAAGAGGCTATTGGTCACAACTTCTAAATGCAATTGGGTACACTTCCAAATTTCAGCTTTCTCACAGAGGCTATTGGTCACAACTTCTAAATGCAATTGGGTACACTTGGGTACACTTCTAAATTCAGCTTTCTCAGAGAGGCTATTGGGCGCAACTTCTAAATGCAGTTGGGAACACTTCTACATGCAGTTGGGAACACTTCTAAATGCAATTGGGAACACTTCTAAATGCAATTGGGAACACTTCTAAATGCAATTGGGTGCAACTTCTAAATGCAGTTGGGCGCAACTTCTAAATGCAGTTGGGAACACTTCTAAATGCAGTTGGGAACACTTCCAAATGCAATTGGGCGCAACTTCTAAATGCAGTTGGGCGCAACTTCTAAATGCAGTTGGGAACACTTCTAAATGCAATTGGGTGCACTTCCAAATGCAGTTGGGTACACTTCCAAATTTCAGCTTTCTCACAGAGGCTATTGGGCGCAACTTCTAAATGTAATTGGGTACACTTCAAGATTCAGCTTTCTCAAAGAGGCTATTGGGCGCAGCTTCTAAATGCAATTGGGTACACTTCTAACTTCAATTGGGCGCAACTGTGAAAGGTAACTGTGAAAGGTAACCATTCCAGAAGAGCTGGGATATATTACAAAGACTTGTGTTTTGAAGAAGTTGAAAGACTTGAAAGCTTGGGGAGAGGAACCCCTTTACATTGTGAACTATCTCGAACCTTGGGGAAGGCAATCCCTTTGCCAACCAAGAGCTTGAAGAAGCTCTGACCAACTATTTGAACACTTATCAGTTTGACATTGAACTCCATACACATTGTATACAATTAAATGTGAGGGCAAGCATAGGTTTTTGACACAGACAGACATTTACTTTGGAATTCCTGACATAGGCTATCCTTAGTTTCATTTAAGTACGGAAATCCAACCTTACCATAGTGCAAGATATGCATTTTTCCAACCTCTTTTTCTGTTGAATAAAAATGTGTGTAGTCCAAACTTCAGTTTAGTTGTCTGTGTCTATTTCATGATGCCTTCACAAGCTGTATTTAAAACTGTGTTGGCATTCTCCTCTGCCAACAAAATGCACCTGGTTTATCACTACCTTGGCGGTCTATGCTCCCTACAAATGGATGTCTGCCTAAAAATCCCATTGAGTGGTCCTTTGCCTGCGAAACACATATGGGGGTTTTACTGCCTTCGTGCTCTCCTCTCCCACGCATGCTTAACACTGCTTTGGAAATCTCCTCGGCTTGCAAAATGCATATGGGATTCTCAATGACTTAGTATTTCGTCCACCCACAAAAGGCACGTGGTTCACTCTTCCTTGTCATTCTCCTCCACTTACATAATGCATGTGTGCTAACAATTATTTGCCATTCTCCTCCCCTTACAAAACACACATGTGTTCAATATAGCTTTGGCATTCCCCGATATTTACAAAACACATGTGGGGCTCTCACTACCCTGGCATTGTATTCCTCCTGCAAAATGCAGGTGTGTCTGACATGGGCTTGGCTTTCTCTGCTGCCCAAATGGACTTGTGGCTAGCACTGTATTGGCATTATACTCTGTCCTCAACATGCACATGTGGATAACACAGCGTTGGCATTATTCCCCATCTACAATCCTCATGTGTGCCTAACACTGCTTTGGTGCTGTCTCCTGTCCCACAATATGCAGATGTGGTTTTCACTGCTTCAGCCTTCTCCTCCGACTACAAACCCATGTGAAATTCTCATTGCTTTGGTATTCTCTTCCACCTAAAAGTACACATGCACCTATCACTGCTTTGGTGTTTGCTGCCACCTACAAAATGCATGTGCGACTGACACTGCCTTGGCATTCTCAGCTGCCTACAAAGTACTTGTGTGCCTAACACTGCTTTGCATTCTTCTGCACCTACAAAATGCATGAGCGCCTAACATTGCTGTGCCTTTCTCTTCTGCCTACAAAACGTATGTGGGGTTTTACTGCTTTGGCTTTCTCCAATAAAATCCACACGTGCATAATGCTCCCTTGATGTACTCCTCTGCCTACAAAATACACGTGTGACTAACATTGCCTTGTAGTTTTCCTCTTATTACAAAATGCACACGTGCTTATCAGTGCCTTCCTGTTCTCTTCTGCCTTCAAAATACTTGTGGAGTTTTCACTGCGTTGTCCTTCCTCTGTCTAGAATATGTGTCTGTGCCTAACACACCCGTGACATATTCCTCTGCCTAGAAAGTACCTTTTTGCCTGACACTGCCTTGGAGTTCTCATCTGACTACAAATCCACATGTACCTAACATTGCCTTGGTGATCTCCTCTGCCTGAAAAACAAGCATGGGTTCTCACTGCTTTGTCACTCTACTTGGCTCACAAACTGGATAAGCGCCTAACACCACCACAGCATTCTCCCCACCTACGAAATACAGATGTTCATAACACTCCTTAGATGTTCTCCTCCATCTGCAAAAGTAATTTATGCCTTCACTGCTTTTGCCATTGCCCTCCACTTACAAAATGCACATGTACCTAGCACTAATTTGCCCTTCACCTTGGCCTACAAAATGCATCTAGTATTTTCATTGCTTTGGCATTCTTCTATGTCTAGAAAACACACATGGGGTTCGCACTGCCTTGGCATTTTCTCTGCCATAAAATGTACACTTTGCTAACACTACTTTGGCACTCTCCTCTTCCTACAAAATTCCTTTGTCCCTAATACTGTTTTGGCATTCTCCTCTACCTACAAAACGCATCTGCTCTGAACACCGACTTCGTGTTCTCTTCTGTCTACAAAAAAGAATTATGGGATTTTCACGGCTTTGACCTTTTCCTCTGCCTATGACATATATGTGTGCCTAACACTGCCTTAGCGTTCTCCTCCACCTACAAAATGCAGATGTTCCTAACACTAACTTTACGTTCTCCTCCACCTGCAAAATTAATGTATGCCTAGACTCCCGTGTCTAACACTACCTTGGCCTTTTCCTCCGCCTACAAAACTCACATGGTGCTCCCACTGCCTTGACATTCTACTCGGTTACAAAATGTATGTTTGCCTAACACTACCATGGCCTTCTCCTCGACCTACAAAACACATGTTTTGACATTCTCTTCTGCCTTCAAAATACCCCAGTGCTTGCTTAACTCGCCCACAAGAAGCATTGATATTGTCTCCAATGTAAAGACCCTGCCTTCGCGCCTAGTAAACCATGTAGCAAGTGCCCATTCTATAATCAGCAAACCTAAGTCCACTCTGACCTGTTTGCACCGGGAGGAAGCGACAACTGCCCCCACCACTAACAGAATAGTAACCGGATCTGTTCACAAGACCCTCTCACTGACTGCGAGTAAGCTGCCCAACCTCAACCACAACACCCCTAAAGCCAATGTAACTAGGGCCATGATCAAGGCAACTGAACGCTGCGGACCTAATTCGCTCCTCCCAGCACCCCTCAAACTAGCACTAATTAACACTAGGGCACTACCTGCACATGCACTTGATATCCCTGACCTCATCACATCCCTCTGGCCATCACTGAAACCTGGCTACATCCTGCTGCTGGTCCTTCTCTATCCCTGACAACTGCACTAGCTTTAGAAAAGAAAAGATAGACCAACATCCAAAAGGGATGGGGGGCAGCCTTCATTGCTAAAAAAGGTGATACCCATTCGAGAAATAAGCAACCCAGCATTACATTCAGGTGAACTACTGTCCATCAGCCACCTTGAACCTACACCTCATCTCATTTACAGGCCTCCATGGCCTATACTTTCCTTCGAGGAAAACATCTCAACATTCCTCTCACTGGAGACCAAGCCTTCTTCTAGAAGCGCTTTCTTGGGAAACTTATACTTAGGTTATAACGACCCCACAGATTCCCATGCACTCTCATTAGACAAGTCCTTAGAAACCTTGAGCTACTCCCAATGCATCTTGGAACCCACCCACAACAAATGCTGCATCTTAGATTGGCTTGCCAAATACAACTGCAACATTACAGTACTAGCCAATCTGTCATGCCCTTGGTCAGACCACATGTGATCTCTTTCTCTATACCTGTGACTAACCCACATGCACAGGCAACCTCAATACTCCCAGCCTCCCTTACAAGAACGCCCAGAACATCACTCCTGCCACGATCCTCCCATTACTGAAGCCCCCCACAACATCCCAGCACCTTACCCAGGATCCTACAGAACTGGTTGACATATGCAACCATTCCCTTCTACAAGCCATTGACAAAGTTGCCCCTCTGAGCAAGTGTAATCCTAAACCCTTAGCTCACGTGAACACATGGTTCACCACAAGCCTCAAAACAATTTGTTCTACAAAGCAAGCTGCTGAAACATCCTGGAGAAAGGATCCGTCAGACACCAGCAAAGATCACTTCACCTTCCTATCCAAAACCTACAAACAAGCTATAGGCCAAGCAAAAAAAGATTTGTACAACGAGAGGATTGATCATGCACAATCACGCTCTAGAGAGCTCTTCGCTATACTGCGTGAACTAGGGTCACCAATTGCCCCTCCTGCTAACTGCCTTAAAGACAGCACCTGGTGCACTAATATCCAAAATGCACTATTGGACAAAATTGCCTTACTCTAATCTAAAATCTTAGTAAAAAAGCTAAACTCATGAGCACCGTATCACGCCTAGCTCCAACCCTAGCGCCTTCAGACTATCCCACCCAGCTGTTTCATTTCTCCCAGGTCTCTGACCTCAAAGTTACTAAAATTAGCAATGGCCTGAAACCATCCAGATGTCAAGGCGACATCTGTCTGGCCTCTGTCATCAAAAACTGCACCACGAGCTAGCTCAGTTCATTGCCTCGCTCATCAACTCTTTTATCACTGGCATGGTGCCCACCAACTTAAAAGATGCTCGGGTACTGCCCTTCTCAAAAATCAACACTTGAACCCAGTATCCATACTAAAACCCTAGAACAACTGCCCTCTTCCTTCTTAAAATTCTGGATAGAGCAGTGTACCTACAGATCAAAAAATACCTGGAATCGAACAATCTCCTAGGTTTGCTCCAATCTGGCTTCTATCCAGGCCATGGAACGTAATCCTTGATCTGAAAATACAAATACACAAACTCAATGATAATGGCAAACTTGCCCTCCCACTCTTAGTTGACCTCTCAGCTGCTTTTGACTTGGTGGATTACAAAACCCTTCACTACCCCCTATTCTCGGCAGCCCACTTCTCTCCTAAGGCAATAACATTAATTGAATAATTCTTGTTCAACAGAACTATGAGAGTCTTCTCGCCACCAGCTTTGGCACCCCCCACTCCAGTCTCCTGTGGTGCCCCCTAAGGCTCCTGTGTCTCATTGACCTTATAAACATCTTCATCAAGTCCATCTTTGACCTCCTTGACTCGTTGGGTATCTTCTACACTAATTATGCAGACGATACCCAAATCCTCATTCCTATCATGGGCAGCTACAAGACTGACTTGAGCTCTCTGAACACAATCTACCAAAATATACAGGCCTGGATGGCCACGCACTCTTTGAGCCTCAATGATGAAATGACAGTTGCCTCACATTAGCAAAAGCTCTCATTATGTCTAGAATAGACTATTGTAATGCCCTCCTTACTGGAACTTCCTGAAGCAATTTAAAAAATGTCAAGTAATACAATAAAGAGGACTGAGAGCAGAGTTGAATATCCCGAAAAAAGAACATATCTCTGCGGCCAGAAGAAGTTCCCATTGCCTCCCAATCCATGAGTGAATACATTTCCCAAAATCCTCACCCTCACATACAAATGCCTAGCAAACACGGCCCCTAAATACCTTGCCAATAAATGTAAGAAAACACAGTCGAACAGACCAACAAGAGCCTCCTAATCCCACCTGCTCTCAATCCCGAAATGCAAACTACAAAAATCTGGGGGCTGCACATTCCCCCAAGTAGCAGCAAAATATTGGAATGCCCTACCTTCGCAGCTCAGGGCTGAAACCTGCCTCTGGTCTCCTGTGGTGCCCCCTAAGGCAAAAGCCTCAAAAGATGCATAAACCGCAGTATGTTTTTTTTTTCTTTTGGAAACGATGTATTATTTACAACCTGATACCCAAAATGATGGTATTACCCATGTCCCGGCATTATGTTCTATGCTAGCACACTTTTTGTTACAAGTGCCCTGATGCCCATGGGCTTGGTGCGATCTATAAATAAATAATTAAATATGGCGATTTCACTGCTTTAGTCTTCTCATTTGACTACAAAATGCATGTGCACTTAACACTGTCTTGGAGTTCTCCTCTATCTACAAAATGCTCATGTCCCTAACACTGCGTTGGCATTCTCCTCTGCCTACATAATTCACTAATGCCTAACGCATCAATGGCATTCTCCTCCACCTGCAAAACACACTTGCACATTTCTCTGACTTGCCGTTGCGTTCTGCATACAAAACGCACATGGATTTCTCACTGCCTTGGGGTTCTTCTCCACCTACAAAATTCACATGTGCCAAACACTGCCTTGGTGTTCACCTCCACCTACAAAATGTATATGTGCCTTTTGTGGCCTGGAATTCTTCTCTACCTACAAAACACACACGGACCATGCACTGCTTTGGCACAGTCCCTGCCTACAAAATACTCCTGGAGTTCACACTGCTTTGGCTTTATCCTCTGTCTGCAAACTGAACATTGCATTCTCACTGTTTTGGCATTCTCCTTCACCTACACAACACACAAGTGTCTAACACTGCCTTGGCATGCACAACTACAGAACACACACGTGTCTATTATTGCTTTGGTATTCTCCGTAACCTTCATATCATAAACTACCTTCTGGCTACATAAATTCCCCACCCTGACCAGCCTAGCTGCGATGCATCGCCCCTACCTCCTCCATCACAAAAAACACTGAATCATTACTTACCAGCCTTTTTAGAGGCGCAGGGTTGTACTCGGTCAAATGCCATATCTGAAACCGTGAACATAGCTTGAATTTCAATGGGTTTGAGTTTTACACAAAGTGTTTCGGCCATGCCTTTCCAGTCTGAGCCTCTGCAGGTGAGTGTGTGATGCCAACGACCCTCCTGTGCTTGGCTTTGGGCATTTTTGGCCTTGATTCCTGGCGCGGGCCCGTCCCGCTCCACCCGCACTCCCCGAGCCTCGTTCCACTCCCCCTCCCTCCTCCCGCCTCCTGGCCGGCCCCTGAGCCCCGATTTGGTGAATCCATGAAGCATGCCTGGTGTAATTACCGGCGTTTCCCTGCAGGCTCCTTTCCAGCCTGAGGCTCTGCAGGTGAATATGTGATGCCAGCGACCCTCCTGGGCTTGACTTTGGGCATTCTTGGCCTTGATTCCTAGCGCGGACCCGACCTGCTCCACCCGCACTCCCTAAGCCTCATTCCACTCTCCCTCCCTCCGCCTGGCCGGCCCCCGAGTCCTGATTGGGTGAATCCATGTAGCATGCCTGGTGTAATTACCTGCGTTTCCCTGCAGACTCCTTTCCAGCCTGAGCCTCTGCAGGTGAGTGTGTGATGCCAGCGACCCTCCTAGGCTTGGCTTTGGGCATTTTTGGCCTTGATTCCTGCCGCAGACCCGACCCGCTCCACCCGCACTCCCCGAGCCTCGTTCCACTCTCCCTTCCTTCTCCCGCCTCCTGGTCGGCCCCCAAGCCCTGATTGGGTGAATCCATGTAGCATGCCTGATGTAATCGCCAGCGTTTCCCTTCAGGCTCCTTTCCAGCCTTAGCCTCTGCAGGTGAATGTGTGATGCCAGCGACTCTCGTGGGCTTGGCTTTGGGCATTTTTGGCCTTGATTCCTGGCACGGACTCAACCCGCTCCACCCGCACTCCCTAAGCCTCGTTCCACTCTCCCTCCCTCCTCCTGTCCGGCCCCCGAGCCCTGATTGGGTGAATCCATGTAGCATGCCTGGTGTAATCACCGGTGTTTCCCTGCAGGCTCCTTTCCAGCCTGAGCCTCTGCAGGTGAGTGTGTGATGCCAGCGACCCACCTGGGCTTGGCTTTGGGCATTTTTGGCCTTGATTACTGGCGCAGAACCGACCCGCTCCACCCGCACTCCCCGAGCCTCGTTCCACTCTCCCTCCCTCCTCCCGCCTCGTGGCCGGCCCCTGAGCCATGATTGGATGAATTCATGTAGCATGCCTGGTGTAATCACCGGCGTTTCCCTGTAGGCTCCTTTCCAGCCTGAGCCTCTGCAGGTGAGTGTGCGATGCCAGCGACCCTCCTGGGCTTGGCTTTGGGCATTTTTGGCCTTGATTCCTGGTGCAGACTCGACCTGCTCCACCCATACTCCCCGAGCCTCGTTCCACTCTCCCTCCCTCCTCCCGCCTCCTCCTGGCCGGCCCCCGAGCCCTGATTGGATGAATCCATGTAGCATACCTGGTGTAATCACCAGCGTTTCCCTGCAGGCTCCTTTCCAGCCTGGGCCTCTGCAGGTGAGTGTGTGATGCCAGCGCCCCTCCTGGTACTTGCCTTTGGGCATTTTTGCCCTTGATTCCTGGCGTGGACCTGACCCGCTCCACCCGCACTCTCCGAGCCTCGTTCCACTCTCCCTCCCTCCTCCCGCCTTCTGGCCGGCCCCCGAGCCCTGATTGGCCAAGTCAGTTCTTCATACACAGCTCCCCAAGGCAGCCCTCTGCCTGGCAGCCCCCTCGGCTAAGCCTGAGCCTCTGCAGGTGAGTGTGTGATGCCAGCGACCTTCCTGGGCTTGGCTTTGGGCATTTTTGGCCTTGATTCCTGGCGCAGATCCGACCCGCTCCACCCGCACTCCCCGAGCCTTGTTCCACTCTGCCTCCCTCCTTCCGCCTCGTGGCCAGCCCCTGAGCCCTGATTGGATGAATTCATGTAGCATGCCTGGTGTAATCACTGGCGTTTCCCTGCAGGCTCCTTTCCAGCCTGAGCCTCTGCAGGTGAGTGTGCGATGCCAGCGACCCTCCTGGGCTTGGCTTTGGGCATTTTTGGCCTTGATTCCTGGCGCAGACTCGACCTGCTCCACCCACACTCCCCGAGCCTCGTTCCACTCTCCCTCCCTCCTCCCGCCTCCTCCTGGCCAGCCCCCGAGCCCTGATTGGATGAATCCATGTAGCATACCTGGTGTAATCACCAGCGTTTCCCTGCAGGCTCCTTTCCAGCCTAGGCCTCTGCATGTGAGTGTGTGATGCCAGCGCCCCTCCTGGTACTTGCCTTTGGGCATTTTTGCCTTTGATTCCTGGCGTGGACCCGACCCGCTCCACCCGCACTCTCCGAGCCTCGTTCCACTCTCCCTCCCTCCTCCCGCCTTCTGGCCGGCCCCCGAGCCCTGATTGGCCAAGTCAGTTCTTCATACACAGCTCGCCAAGGCAGCCCTCTGCCTGACAGCCCCCTCGGCTAAGCCTGAACCTCTGCAGGTGAGTGTGTGATGCCAGCGACCTTCCTGGGCTTGGCTTTGGGCATTTTTGGCCTTGATTCCTGGCGCAGATCCGACCCGCTCCACCCGCACTCCCCGAGCCTCGTTCCACTCTGCCTCCCTCCTCCCGCCTCGTGGCCGGCCCCTGAGCCTTGATTGGATGAATTCATGTAGCATGCCTGGTGTAATCACCGGCGTTTCCCTGCAGGCTCCTTTCCAGCCCGAGCCTCTTCAGGTGAGTGTGCGATGCCAGCGACCCTCCTGGGCTTGACTTTGGGCATTTTTGGCCTTGATTCCTGGCGCAGACTCGACCTGCTCCACCCACACTCCCCGAGCCTCGTTCCACTCTCCCTCCCTCCTCCCGCCTCCTCCTGGCCGGCCCCCGAGCCCTGATTGGATGAATCCATGTAGCATGCCTGGTGTAATCACCAGCATTTCCCTGCAGGCTCCTTTCTAGCCTGGGCCTCTGCAGGTGAGTGTGTGATGCCAGCGCCCCTCCTGGTACTTGCCTTTGGGCATTTTTGCCCTTGATTCTTGGCATGGACCCGACCCGCTCCACCCGCACTCTCCGAGCCTCGTTCCACTCTCCCTCCCTCCTCCCGCCTTCTGGCCGGCCCCCGAGCCCTGATTGGCCAAGTCAGTTCTTCTTACACAGCTCCCCAAGTCAGCCCTCTGCTTGGCAGCCCCCTCGGCTAAGGGCCACCGAGGCAAAGGACACCTCCTACAATGGCGGCTCCATAGAAGTGTCAGCAGGTGTCCGCAGGGGAAGCCAGTGAAGCCAGCAGTTAACAGACACCAACAAAAACTTTAAGTGTGGCATGGGTGGGGTGTAGAGCAATTACTCTACACCAGAAAGCCCCTGCCACTCTAGTTTACACTCTCATAACATAGACTGCCATAGACTTAGCCCATGCATACCTAGAAAGATTTGTGACCCCCTTCCGGATGTCATCCATGACAGTATTTGAAATGTTGCCTTGCACTGCATCCTAAAACACTAGTCAATGTCTACAAGTATCACACCTGGAGAGAACTGTAGACGCTAGCCTGCATCACATCTAGATAGGTTTGTGAATGTCGGCACCTGCCCACTTAGATGGAATTAGGAAGGTTTAGCATACACCACACTTGAAAGAACTCCGACTGAAATGTTAGAAATGTTAATGATGGCATGAGCCGCACATAGTTAGAATTCTTAGCTTTGATCTGCCTCACATCTAGATGGTATTATGAGTGTTAGCAAACACCATACTTAAATGAAACTGTAAATGTTAGCATGTGAAACACATAGACGGAATTCCTAAATCTGGCCTGCATCACATCTACACAGAACTGTAAATGTCAGCATTTGTCACACCTAGATGGAACTTGAATGTCAGCATGTGCCACACTAAGAATTGAGAACATCAGCCCGCACCCTAGCTAGATTGGATTATGAATGTTAACATATGCCACACCTAGTTGGAACTTGGATGTTAGCATGTGCCAACCTAGACGGAATTCCTAACTTTGGCCTGCGTCGCATCTAGATAGAATTGTGAATGTCAGCATTTGTCACACCTAGATGGAACTTGGATGTCAGCATTTGCCCCACTCAGAATTGAGAACATCAGCCCGCACCGTAGCTAGATAGCATTATGAATGTTAGCATATGCCACACCTAGATGAAACATGGATGTTAGCATGAGCCTCACTTAGACAGAATTCCTAACTTTGGCCTGCGTCGCATCTAGATAGAATTGTGAATATCAGCATTTGTCACACCTAGATGGAACTGGGATGTCAGCATGTACCACACTCAGAATTGAGAACATCAGCCCGCACCGTAGCTAGATAGGATTGTGAATGTTAGCATATGTCAAACCTAGATGGAATTTGAATATCAGCATATGCCACACTTAGAATTGAGAACATCAGCCCACACCGCAGCTAGATAGGATTATGAATGTTAGCATATGCCACACCTTGATGGAACTTAAATGTTAGCATGTGCCACACTTAGACGGATTTCCTAACTTTGGCCTGCATCGCATCTATATAGAATTGTGAATGTTAGCATATGCCACACCTAGATGGAACCTGAATGTCAGCATGTGCCACACTTAGAATTGAGAACATTAGCACGCGCCGTAGCTAGATAGGATTGCGAATGTTAGCATGTGCCACACTTAGACAGAATTCCTAACTTTGGCCTGCGTCACAGCTAGATAATATTGTGAAGGTTAGCAAGTGCCACACCTAGACGGAATTACAAGCACAACACTTAAAAGGAATTGAGAATGTTAGCATGCCCCACACTTAGATAGAATTGTGAACATTAGCCTGTGCCGCATCTGGATAGGACTGTGAATGTTAGCACCTGCCACACTTAGACGGAACTTGAATGTTAACATAGGCCACACTTAGAATTGCGAACATTAGCCTGTGGGGCATCTAAATAATATTGTGAAGGTTAACGAGTGCCATACATAGATGGAATTATGTAGGTCAGCAAGTGCTACACTTAGACAGAACTGAGAATGCTAGCATGTTAAATGCCATATAACCCACTAACCAATATAAACTCAAACTCACACAACCATCTCTCGCACAACAAGCTGCACACACTTCACCACACTGCAACAACACATAAGACGCGCCAACAGCACACGCGGACTGGCACCGATCCAATACTTGCACCAAAAGCTCAGCACCCGGTGTCTACTGAGTTGAAGCTGCCAACAGCATACCACTCCTCTCACTATCCTACTCCCTCTTAACCTTACTAACCCATCACACCTTCTCATTTACAGATCCGCCAGAGCGCCTGGGGACCAATTCTGTTGGTGACGGTGCACTATATAAGTACCTTTAACATAACATGCCTCGTCAGAGGACATGAAGACACTGCCATTCCCTTCAGCAAACTGGGGAGGTACCTGAACCTTGTACTAAATTAACATAACATAATAGGTGTATTTGTAAAGTCCACATTCCATCCAAAAGGTGCATCTTGGCACTATTAACAGATGTTTGTAATTACTCAACTTAATGGTTCTCCTTTTATGAACCTCGGAAGGATGAAGGGCTGAGTGGAATTGCCAAGATTCGAACCTGTGATCAAAGACAGGTCCTTGTAGCCAATGCATTACTGCACTGAGCCACAGACCCAGCATACTAATAATTATGAAGGTTTTGTCAACTGTTAAACCACAATAATCTGGTAGAAAGTTACTGCCAAGATGAAAATACTGAACTCCAATAAATATATTAATGTTCACAAACTGTTGTTCCTTCTATGATGCTGGAAATGCATTGGAGGGACAGGGCCTCTGTATCCTTGTCCTTTACTGCTCTTTATCGTGTGTTCTGTTGTGTTTTCCGCGCAGGAGTTCATGTGGGACTCCTGGCGGTGCAACTCTCTCTCTTTTGGTTTGGTGAACAGACCCATGGGATGCCTTTATGGCACCCCTAGTGTATGTTTTTGGGCACCTGTGTGTGACCTACAGAGCACGGTACGCGCTGGTGGCAGCTCCGTGCTGAAATGACTGGTGCCCTGAACGTCCTCCATTTTGGGAGTCCCAGGCCCTGACATTGGAATAGGTAGATTCCGGATGGAGACAAAATGGCCCGCCTGGCCTCTTGCCTTCCATCACCTGTTACATTGATCTTCCCGAAGTCCCGGGAAGCCCTGCCTCTGTCCCTTCCCCCTGACTGGCTGTTGGGTGGAAGTTCCATATATGGTAGTGTGGAGAAGTGCTGGCCAGACTGGCTGGAGCCTTCTCAACAACTGTATGTTGTGGGTACGCATGTGGGTGGGACCTGGGTGAATGGAGTGTGTGACGAACATACATCCTATGTTGTGGCTGTCTAGTATCTGGTGGTTGACACAATGGTTGAGGCAGCCCTGCCCGAAACCGGTATGAATGCAGCTTGGATTGTTGAATGGCTCGGTACTTGTCCCAATACACATAACTTGTTGTGAGTGTCTGGAGAGAAGTGAATGGCCTGAATGCCCCGTGTGCCTGATTGGCTGCCGGCCTGCATGAATGACCGTAGTTGTGATTGGATGCTTGAGTGTGACCCAGCGGAATGAATGGGAGATCAACAGTATATCTGGGGACCTCTCACTGCTAGGAATCGTGTTCAGAAGCTGAAGTCCACTATGACGAGTAACTGGAGTAAGTGAAGCTTGATCTTGAAACCCTGCTGGATGAGAAGAATTGCTGTTGCTCTCCTTCGCAATCTGAATGCTGCTATGCTTCAAGAACTGACCCAGGTAGGACCTGGTAAGGCGCCCTCTTCCCGAGCTACGGGGACCATCGTGCACAGCTGATCTTTGCCTTAGCTCCCTGGTAAACAGACCTTCGACAGGCTGCCGACCCGATACGGGGACTGCTGCGGAACTCCAAGGAGAAGCGCCCGGACTGTTGTCCGCCACTGTCGCCGTCCGCCGTCGCTGACTGGTGCCACCGTGCTCCCGTTTTGCCTAAGAACTTAATTGATCCAAGGACGCTCTCGTCTGCATCTTTGCTGCTGTATCCGGCTGGAGAAGGCCTGACCGTCGACACGCCAAGGAGCATCCACCGGTGGGTTTCCCGCCACCCTAAAACCACAGAGACGCTGACGACTCAACGCCCTTGCTGGGCCACAGTTCTTAAACTCTTTGCGGTCCAGAACTATCGACACCGAGGTGCCCCGCACGCCTCTTCCTTGCAGGATGTTTACGCTTCCCCGTCAACGAGCACCGCTAGGAACGACGCGGCCACTTCACCGTCGTAGCTCGACCTGTTCTCCGTCAGACGTTCGACGACCCGTGACTCCTGCCTGAAAGGGAGGACACGCAAACATGGCCGTCGATTCCCCGATGAGGAATGCTATAACGCCAGGTACTTTGGGGTTGCAGAACTATTGGAAAGTCTAGTGTGAACAGTATATGGACTGGGCTCTCCACACAGAACTGTGTTTAACGGTGGTTACCAGTATTCTGCCTATTGCTCAACCATCTTGCTTTCCTTCCCCTCTCTACTGCTGGTTTCCTCTTTATTTTGATCTGTGTGTCATTCTGACCGTATGCACTTTAATGACATCTAATAACGTTAGTGGTACCACTTTAGAATTGTACATATTTGCCATTGTTGATTTTCGGAGTACAAAGTGAGTTATCGTGATCGTGTATATGACCTTGAATATTAATTATATAAAGACTGTGTTGTAACCGATACAGTGTGTGGACATTCCTTTGTGGGTGCTTGGGGGCTACACTGTACTTAAGAACCAACTTGCATCACCTCCCGAGAAGCTAGGCCTTGATTGCTCGTCCATTGCTACCGTAATAGAGAATTTTGACAGGGGTCTCTGTGCCTCCCCTCTACCATATAGAGAGCGGAAGAGCAGACACCCCCCTCCGGTCTTTACACCTTCTAGCCACTTGTTGATCTTTGAAACCCATTCTTAGCCCATAACTGATGGTTTGCATGTCCTGGATTTGTAGCTCAGGTGAGTATGAAGTCCTGTTGCCGGCACAAAAACTACACTGCACCAGTGTGCAGCAGGAGCAGACTTTCTGACAGTGGCATAGCCACTTTCATCACACTAGCTTGTGTATAATGTTGTAAACTGTAGTAGCGACACATTCATGCAGCCAGAGCTCATGAACCCTCAAACATGGGCAGATTTACTTCTCTTCATCCTACATGCATCCTCGGCCTTGCCAGAGCTCAAGGACCCTCAAACATGGGCGGATTTACTCCTCCTCATCCGACCTGCATCCTCTGCCTTGCCAGAGCTCAAGACACCTCAACCATGGGCAGATTTACTTCTCATCTTTCATGCATCCTCTGCCTTGCCAGAGCTCAGGAACCCTCATACATGGGCAGATTTAATTCCCCTCATCCTACATGCATCTTCTGCCTTGCCAGAGCTCATGAACCCTCAACCATGGGCAGATGTACTTCTCCTCATCCTACAGGCATACTCTGCCTTGCCAAAGCTCAAGTACCCTCAACCATGGGCCGATGTACTTCTCCTCATCCTACAGGCATACTCTGCCTTGCCAAAGCTCAAGAACCCTCAACCATGGGCAGATGTACATCTCCTCATCCTACAGGCATCCTCTGCCTTGCCAGAGCTCAAGAACCCTCAGACATAGGCAGATGTACTTCTCCTCATCCTACATGCATCTTCTGCCTTGCCAGAGCTTAAGAACCCTCAAATATGGGCAGATTTACTTCTCCTCATCCTACATGCATCCTCTGCCTTGCCAGAGCTCGACCTTCAATGCCCAGAGGCATTGAAACACAAAAGTGATTTTCATACGTTAACATTTCACTGATTAACACATAGTCCTGTTAGGAAAAAAACCTTTGTTGTGTTAGAACAAGTTTCTGCCTTTGTGCCCTGCCTTCATAGGGGGCCAAGTTGGATTCTGGACCGGGTCGCAACCTCCAAGCTTCAAATACATCTTGAACTGTTTTCCCTCTTATGAGATGGCCAATCTGGGTTCCGCCCGGGCAGAGGAATAGAACTGTCACTGGTGGACGTGAAAGACGCCCTTCTTCAGATTATGGTTCAAGGGCTAGCAGGCTTGTTGAAGCCTCTAGATTTGTCTGCTGTGTTTAACACCATTGAACACACCAACCCGATACATTGATTTAAGGAAGTCACTGATGCAACAGAGAAGTCTGTTAGTTGGATTGGATCCCTGGTGTGCAACAGAACATCGAGATATAATCAAGGACCATGTCTGTCAAATTGAGATTGTGGATTGTGGTGTCCCACAGGGTTCATGCATTTCCCCCTTGCTCTTCAATATATATATGACACCTCTTCAGTTTTAAAAAGTATGCCAAGGGCATCCACATTGTTTTCCAGCTGAAACTGGATCCAGAGACCAGCAGAAGTCACTTTCAACACATGTTTGGTCTCATTGAACTATGGATGGCAGAACATTGGTTCGGCCTTAACCAAGATAAAAACTGAAATTATGCTTGTAGCACCCCCTCCACATCTAACAAGAGCATTGGACATACATCCACACTTCCTGCTTGCTGGCCACTTAATAAAAATGCATGCATCTTGGGAGTGGTTTTGGACTCTTGTCTATCTCTAAATCCACAAGTGTATAAGACACTTAATATTTCGGATCTAGGTGATATTGTCGAAAATAAATTACTGAATCCCAAAAGACCGATTTTATTCTCTTCCCAACCACAACCCCCCATTTCACCTTATATATATGTGGGGGGAGGCACCCGCAGCCTCCCACACCCCTCTACATGTATTATTAACTTTACCTCCACATATATATGCAGTAAAATGGAGGTCACGAAATTCGTTTTTTTGGGATTCTGCATTTTTTTGCCACGAAGATATGGAGTGATACAGTATTTCCCACATGCAATTCATGTTACAAAATGATATAAAGCCACTACTTTCAGAGCCATAGCTCGAGATATTGTGGGGTCTCGCTGAGATTACTGCAATGCTTTTTTTGCTGGCATATCTACATTTGCCTTGCATCACCGTCTAGGTTATACAGAATACAGCAGCTCATATCATCTCTAATACACATAGGCTCACCCATAGCGCCCCTGTATTGTATTGCCTGTTAAAGCTAGGATAGATTTTAAACTACAATGCCTTGTATTCTTATTCTCCCTACTACATCCGTAAGGGGTGGAAATGGCACATCACTTCTAGACATCTGAGACTGGTCTCTCTATACTGTAGTTACGAGCTGTTTCAGGCTTTCCAAAGGCTTGGGTAGGTCATCTTTGATCAGGTCCGCCATTTTTGAAATGCTCTTCCTCAGGCGATTCCTAGCATTGACAACCTGATGACCTTCAGAAAAAAAGCAAAGACTCTCCTATTTTAATGCCTTACTCGTTTTTAGAAAAGCAGGTTTGGCCGAGCACTTAAGTACCTCTTGCTAGTAGCGCCTCTGCCTACTATAACATGACATGACATAACATAACATGTTTTTCAAGCCAATATGCCTTTTGGTGGCGCACGAGGCAGCCCTCCTATAATTGCCTTACCATACGTGCCATCCCTGAAATATTGTGTTCTGCTTACTGGCTGTCCTGCTCCGCCTCCTATTTACTTCATCACTCTTTTTTGTTCTTCCCCTGTAGGTAACATGGGTGCAATTTTGTATTCTTCCCCGTCCTTCTCTTTTCAAATTTCTTCTAATGCTTGCTCCCCTAGTAAAATACAACCTTTTCCCAATTTCCCAGCTACTAAGACTCTAATTACTTTGCCTCTCTTGGCTTAACTATTACTCTTCCCTTATCCGGGGTCTTCTGGCATATGTTATCTCCCCTTTGAATTTGGGTTTTAACTCTGCTCTTCGTCTTCTCTTCCAGCTTTCGTCCCGTTCCTCTATTTCGTCTTCCCTATGCCCTCCTGCTAGTCTTCAGTTTGCTCCCCTCCTATAGTCGCATTTTCTTGTACTGCTTTTTAAAGTTATGAAAGCTTTAGCTCCCTTGTATCTGTCCTCTGTTGAGTCGGTCTACTCTCTGCCTTGTTCTCTAAATTCTTCTTCCTTTCTCTTACAAAATGGGCCTCACCTTCATTGTTACCAGTGCCGTTTCTGTACCTTTTCTCTTCTTTTTCACAAATTGTGGAATGCTCTTCCTCTTTATCCGATTGTGGTGTCACCCCACAGGGTTGAACCAAAAAAGCCCTGCATGTAGGCCAACGCAAAGTACGTTGCACTTCCATACTTGCCAACCCTACGGGATCTAGGTGGTAGGCTGCTTCTTTTTTGCAGTCCTACCGCCTACCGAGTTGAGGGTCTCCTTCCCATTAACAGTGGCAGGTTTTTGGCTCCACAGGCTGCTGCCTCATAGCCCGGCCCAGGACACACAGCTGCGGATCGCAGTGAAATAGGTATCAGTCTGTGTGAGTGTCTTGTGGGCTGGTCTGGCAACATTTATTTTGATTGATGGGTTGTGCAACTTGCACTCCTGTGACTGAACTGATGTGTCTCTCTCAGACCTGTGTTTGGAGTGCAGTGGACATCAGGTTATCAGGGGCAGAGCATGACGTGATACAGCAGTGTCTGAGCTATTTGTTTCTGTGCAAATCACTGCCCGGGCTGTGCTGCTTCACACAGGGTGGCACACCTTGTGAAAAAGTGGTTCTCTGCCAAGGTAATTCATTGTTCATAGGAATTACAATCTCATGCGATCAAGCAGATTTCACAATTTGGCATTTCTATGCATGGGTGCCTGGGGTGCTGACTCTTGATTTTCACTACGGGGGTGACATTATTATACTGCAGTTTCCAAAGTAAACCCATTCTGTAAAATGATCATGAATTGCACCAACTTGTAAACCTTAAAGTGGTTAGTTAAATCATTGGCATCTTGTTAATGTGCCCAAAGGAGCATACTGCACAATATGCGTTAATATCACAAAAGAGCAAAGACGACCCTCTTTGAATTCAAACATACATGTTAATGTTAATGTTAAAGGACATTTGTACCGCGCACTATCACCACCGGAGTGGTCCCCTGGCGCTCTGGCGGCTCTGAAAGAGGAGGGGAGGTTGAGTTAGTGTGAGGAGCAGGAAAAGTGCAAGAGAGCAGTGATGTGCTGTTGGCGGCCTCAGCCCGGTGGGTCAGTTGGCTGGGCCTGGGGTGTTTGTGGCCGGTAGTCGTCGTGTAATGTTGTGCAAGGCTGTGCATGTTTTTGTTTTGTTGTTGCAATGTAGTGAAGGTTGTGCGGTTTGTTGTGCTGTAGATTTTGGTTTGGTTTGGAGTTTGAGATGTGTATGCAGAAAGGGAAATTGTTAGTAGGGTTGCTTAGTTTGCGTCTCTATGCTGAATTCAGGCGCTCGGCTTGCACAGTCTCCCCTGGTGCGGCTCTGTCCTGATCTGGGTCCGACTGGCATATAAGTTTCCTTACTCCTCTGGCCCCCACCTCTAACATGCTCTCTCATAGCTCCCCTTATCCTCCCTTCATACTCCTGTGGCCAGTGCACCTGCCAATGTCAACCTCTCAGGTAGAGTGGTGATTTCCAATATCTCGACAATTCCACACCACTGCGGTACCTGGCGGTAACTAAGGGACGGGCGAAAGTGTTGGTGGGATTGTCTGGGGGAGTTGGCTCAGTCTTCGTGCGTGCCACCTGTGTTCCAGTCTATCCGGCGTCACTCGTCCAGGTGCCGTGGGGGCTACCCTCTCTGGTCGGCGATGTCTGTGTCCTTTCCGGATTAGTCATCTTTTTTCCAGTTTCGGTTTCCAGATTTAGTCTGTGGTGTTGAAGAGCCAGGTTTTTAGTGATTTCCTGAATTTTAGGTGATCTTCAGTGTTTCATATTTCTTTTGGGATGTTGTTCCAGGTTTTTGTGGCTAAGTGGTAGAAGGAGGTGCTTCCAAGTTTTTTCTTAAGGTATGATTTGAGTTCCAGGCAGATTTCGTTGCTTAATTGGAGGGGTCTCGTTGGTTTGTAGACTGTTATTTTCTTTTGTAGGAATTCTACTCCTTGTCCGCTGATTGCCCTGTGCATTATGCACGTTGTTTTGAAGGTGATGCGAAGTTTTACTGGGAGCCAGTGTAGTGTTTTTAGGGCTGGAGTGATGTGGTCTCTTCTGGATAGTTTGAGAAGTAGAAGGAATGGAATCTTTAAAGGTAACACATAAATGGGTTTTAAAGGGTTGGGTTGAAAGGAAAAAAATTGACGATAGAGACACTTATTTTTCAAAGGAAACTCATTAAGTTTTATATTACAGGTGGGGAGAAAGAGAACCCTATATATACCCGGAGAATTGGCGGCACTCAAACCTATGAGCAGAGAGAAGGGTCAAGGGACCTAACCAGATGCCCATACACAAATGTGTCTGCTGTGCAGTTTTGACAGTGGACAAACTCCTGTGAAAACTCCCATACCGTTGAATGGACTAAGTGGCCTATGCAGTGAAAGCCCCAGGAACTTGCTGCAAAGCATGCCTAAAAAGAGGACAAATACGACCGGACAGACGATATATGGAGTCCAAACCAAGATGATTCGGGCGGAAGAAATACACAATGAATAAAGAAGAGAGGAAAAATCAACGTGTAAAAATGCAAATTGGGAACCTGGAAATGTTATGGGATTGGAGCGATGGAACAAATGTGGAGTATAAGCCACACGTGAATAAAGTGTGACAAACGGGCTGGTGGGTTACCTCAAAGCGTGATCTTCTTTCAAATTCTCATAGTGGCTGTAAAATTATCTGAGGCATATAGTTAGTTTAAAGTTAACTGGGTAATAGGTGGGATTTAGATAAAAGTAAACAAAGGTATTATTTAGGGACAGATACATGTTTAGACTAGGGGAATATAATGTGTTAGTACTGACATTGTAGAAATGTTGTAGGATACCTTCCCTATTAAAATAAATTATATCACAGAAAAGGGTGATTAGGTGATTATATTTTTATAATATAAAAAAGATTAAAAAAAACAAAACATAACATTTGTACGTTCAATTACAAATTACAAATGCATATGTCATCCATCATAAAAGTAAGAAAAATGACACCTAACAACAAAATACAGTGATTCCAATGCATTTGTGTTTGATATTTGAACACCATGATTACAAGCTATTTCCTTAAACTGTATAAAGTATAAGACAGAGCACATCATTTCCCACCTGCAGCAGATCATGCCATTTTTCCCAATTTCAAAATGTCTAACAAAACATACTGATAGTTGTTTGGATCAATGCCACTGGAAGCCCATGATTTCGACTTAGTGGATCTTGCACATGTATAGGGAAAATGCAAATTATATCTACTTCAGTTCTAGTTCATTGGTGTTCTCCAAGGCCAGAGCCATCAAGAAGTTTGCAGTTGCAATTCTAATGCTGATGGAAGGTGAGGCACGCCTCAAGTGGAGGAAGCCTGAATGGTGTTGTCTTTTCCAAGACACAAGTAAATTGGGTGTTGCATGAATAGAGAGTCTATGGGTCACTTTGTAGGAAAGATGGACATTTCAGGAAATCACTCGATCTCCCAATATTTTTTCTTTGTATGATACAAAGCAAAGCAAGGCTGTAGGCAGAGGGCTGGCTTTGAATACATGAAAGTTGCACAAAGATCTCTGGGAATCTACATATATGTGCAGATAGCCCCATGGGATGAGCCATTTTGATTGGAAGAGTCATGTTTTTCCCTTTTGTTGCACCACAGCAATCTACATGCAAAGTAATCTGAGCAATATCAGAATTCTAAAGGCACCAAAGCTAGAAAAGCAATCCAATCAATGGCCCCTTTTTGTCATCTGGGGCCACTACATTATTCACACTCTCGAATATGAAAAATATACAGACACAGCTCTAAAGTAGTTCTCTGCAAACACTGGCATGCCATTTTGCATTGCTTTTCACATTAGAAGTGCTACACTATAAGTACCAGAATGCAACATGATAGAGCCTAAAAGCTAGGATGATTGATCATTTTACACCCGACAGTGCAAAACCTGAGAACGCATTAAACCGTCCTGAAGCTCAAACTAAGTTAAAAAAGTAGACAATGGACAAAAAAGCCTTTGTGGTGACCCCTTCTGATTGTAAATCACCATTTGCCATAGCATGCATCTTTTCATGCAAAGCATGCATAGTATTTCCACAACATATAATCTGTATTAGCCCTTAATCCAATATGTTTCAGAGTTTAGAGCACTCCTACACATGATGTTTGCCACAGCAATTCATTAACTGTTACCCATTAGTCAAACACCACTGGAAACAAAGAGTGTGAAAAATAAAGTATAGGCTGTTCAAGAGGCCTGCCGGAAGAGCAGGCGGCGCACTTCACGACACCTCCCTGGCCCTCCAAATGGGTCACAGGGGCAGGCTGCAGCTGGGATAAACCAGCATTGGCAATGCCTCCAGCTTGGACCTTTGTGATGGTATTTGCCAGGCATGGCAGTAATGTTATTTATTTATTTATTTATTTATTTATTTATTTATTTATTTATTTATATAGTGTAATTCTTGTTATGAGCTACACGCCCATGGGCCTCAGAGTGCAGAGAGAGAAAAGAAGAAAGTGCAGGCTAAGGGAGAGCGGTTAGGGTAGGTTAAGAAGGATGGTATTCACAGATTTCTTGAAGATAGTCAATGAGGGAGATGCTTTGATGTTCTTCGGCAGCAAGTTCCATCCCCTGGTGCCTGAATTTTGAAGCTTATGCCAGCAAATTTCCCCAAGCGGTAGCATGGTTGGTTCAATGAGAGAGTATCACTGGATTGTAGAGACCGAATCAATTGTTTGCTAGATATTCTGTCCAAAACATATTGGGGGGCTACTCTGTGTTGGCACTTAAAGGTCAAGGATAAGATCTTATGCCCAATTCTTTGTTTCACAGGGAGCCAATGAAGAGCTTTCCTGATTGCTGAGATGTGTTCACGTTTGGAGAATCCATAAATGGCTCTGATTGCACTGTTTTGAGAAGTCTGCAGGCACTGCAGATTGCTCTCAGCGGTGCCGGCAAGCAAGCAGTTGTAAAAGTCGAGACAGGAATTGACTACTGCTGTTGCCAACAGTGCTCTATTTTCGATGGAGGGATAGGGACGAGTGTGATGGATGAGTTTGATCACATGGCCACAGGAAGAGCGGACTTGTGAAATGTGTTGCTTCATAGAAAGCTCGTAATCTAAGACAACACCTTATGTTTTTACGGTTTTACTGACTGGAATTTGAATTCCAGAGACGGAGAAGTGAGCATAGAGATCAACAAGTTTTTTTATACGGTGTCCAGAGGCGATGACGAGAAGCTCTGTTTTTTTCACTGTTCAGTGCTCGGGAGTTCAATGCCATCCATGATTGAATCTCCCGATAGACTTCATTCAGGACTTTAGAGTCTTGTGAGTATATCCCTGTGAGTTTAAAAAGTACCTGTGTGTCATGGGCGTAGTTCGCATAATTGACACCCAGTCCATTCAGAAGGTCAAGAAGAGGCCTGGTGTAGATATTGAAAAGATTGGGGACCGGAAGAAGACCTGAGGAACTCTGCAAGTGGACAGGTTTGGTAGTGCCTGGCATTTTCCACTGCCACTCTAGATGTTCTTAGGCCCAAGAATAACTTAATCCAGTGACATGCCCCCTCTGAGAAGTTACCAATGGTTTTTAGCCTCACGTGCAGCAGATCATGATCAATAAGATGAAAAGCTGCGGACAGTTCCAGCAGCATCAGAAGGGCCGGGTGGCTTTTCTCTACGATACCTGCAATATTTGATTTAAGATTCAGTAAGGCCGTCTCAGTTCTATGCTGAGCTTTGAAACCTGATTGGTGGATCTTCAGTATTTTGTTTTTCTCTATGAATGTATTCAGCTATAGGTAAGCTACTCAATCTATGATCTTTAATAGGCTAAATGGCTGGATCGAGCATGGTATTCTTTAGAAGGGGAGTAATCCAGACGACCTCCAATGATGCTGGGACATACCCATCCCTAAAGGACATGTTGACCATTATGGTGTTCCAAGGAGCTAGGTTGTCCAAAGAACCCTTTAGGATGTCAGCAGGGCAGACATCCCCAAAGCAAGAGGTCAATTTAATTTTGTTAACTATATTCAAAATGTCTTGTTCTGAGCAGCTTTGAAATGCAAATCTAGGGATGGTGGTGTCTTTGTCACAATCAGTCAAGGGGCCTCATTCCAAGTTTGGAGGTAGCCATGGTGCTATTAGCTCAAGGCCCTGAGGTCCAGGAGAGGACAGAGACCTCCTCCCTTCCTGGGCACCAGGAAGTACCAGGAATACCAACCTGACAGCACCCTTCGACAACAGGGCTCTCAGTTCTTCCTGAAGCACCTACCCGGTGGATTGGGGTCTGTCTGGAGGCCTCTTCAGAAAAGGCAGACAATAACCCCACCGAATCAACTGCAGGGCCCAGGCATCAGAAGTTATTTCCTGCCAATGGGGCCAATGCCCTGCCAACCGTCCACAAACCGGTGCATCATGGGAGGGGAATTCAAAGTGGCTTAGAAGGCGCTGGTGACCCTGTCACTACTGCTGCTTGTTGGCCTCTGGAGGCCCCTCTCTGGGACGTGAGAATGGCCTCTGCCCTTGCCTGGTTTGCGGTAGCTGCGTCTTCCTGCCATAGGGCACATAACATCTATAGCCTTTGCCCCTGTAGGCGAAGCTGAATGCAGGTTTTGTCGGCTGCGTCGCTAGGCCCAATGATTTAGAAGCCAACTTGGATTCCTTGAATTTCTCTAAGGATTCGTCTGCAAAAGCATGTCACCTTCAAAGCGTATGTCCAGCAACCTGTTATGTGCATTTGGAGAGAATCCAGATGTTTTTAGATAGGCTTGGCATCTCATTACGACTGCTGAACCCATTGCTCTGCCAACGCAGTCTGCTACTTCAGGCCCGTTTGCAACAACTGCTTGGCTACCTCCTTGCAATCCTCCACCAGCTGTAAAAACATGGCACCTCCGGGACGTATTCGGCAGCATGTTCAACTGCCTCCATAGACAAAATGAGAATTTGCCAAAAGCACACGCCAAATTAATGGCTTTGAGCGCCATGCTACCAGAGGTGAACACCCTTCTGGCCAATGTGGTAGATCTTTTCCTTTCTCTGTCCGTAGGCAGATTGGAGATGGAAGCCACGGGCCTGCTGGAAATCGTAGCAGCCTGTATAACTAACCCTTCTGGGGAAGGGTGTGTGGTGAGGAAAGAAGGGTTTCCTCTTGCCGGCCTATACTTCCCTGTAAAATTGGCATTCACGGGGGGAATGGTACATGGGTGCTGCCATAAGAAGGCTAAGGGGTCTGCAATGGCTGGGTTGAAAGGCATATTGCGATTGACTGTAGGACTGTCATCTAAAATGTCAGTAAGCTCATACCCCTGAAGAGGTGTAATGGACGCCTTCAACCCCAGGGTATCAACTACCCTGTGAACCAGATCCCTGAACCTAACACTGGCGCGGGTATCGGGCTGGCTTTGCTGTAATTCCAGGTCTGGGGAAGCATCCAGACCACTGGCGTCATGTAGACCCTGAGCTAGGGCCAACAGATGAGTTTGATCATTGAAGTAATCGACGCCGCTGGCTCCGTGTAAACGGGTCGACTGAGTACTCAGGGTCATCGTGGTCATCAACGCCAAATCTGGAATGCATGCAATTGAAGAAATCCTGATCTCGACAGCGGCACAAATGATCCATCGCTGACTGTCGGTGTTCAGGGCTTGAAAATAGGTTTTGAAACCAAAGCTTTTGATGCCCAAGGTTCTTTCAATGAAGAGGGATGCTCGGATAACAGATGGGCATCAGGGGCCTCGGCCTTACGCCCCTCAAGTGACTTATGCCTGGCAGGTGTAACACCCAAAGATTTTTTTGACGCCAAGGATGTCGATGGAATGGCTGGCTTGGGATCGGGAGCACCAAGCTCTGCTTTCAGCACCAAAGCTTGCTGGTCAGGGCCTGGAGCCACACCTACAGCAGCTTGTGTCTTAAACATTTTTAATATTGAAGTCTTAAAACTCTCCCACTCATCCCGAGTGGTCGGCCCAGCCGAGGGCTTACCTTGTTCCGACGATGAGCTGGACTTGCATCTATGGCAGTGGTGCAGCTACTTCTTCTGAAGACGATGAGGAATGGCTCCTGGAATGGGACCGTTTCTTGGTTTTCTTACAATGTCGTTCCTTCCCCTTGTCGGGAGTAGGCTTCTCAGTCTTGGCCTCTGAGGACCAGATGAGCGACTGCACCAGAGACTTGGTGACAGGTCGGCCCAAGGCCAGTTTCCCTGCCCTCTCACATATGGCTTTCCTGCGCCGGAGACTTGGCGACAGGTCGGCCCAAGGCCAGTTTTCCTGCCCTCTCACGTATGGCTTTCTTTGCACACGATGTGCAGGCTTCTGTGTCGTGACTTACATCTAGACACCATAGGCAGACGTCATGGGGGTCGGTCATGGACATTTTGGCGTCGCAATCGCGGCATCGCTTGTAGACCGAAACCCTGTGAGATGACATTGTGTCAAGGTTTTGAAGAAAAAACATACAATAGTACCAAAAAGAATGTCTAGTAAACAGGAGTCGTGTTCCTGATGCAGCGTGCAAGCGCGCAGAAAAAAGGAACTTAGGTATGGGGCGTAGTGATGTGCTATATATACAATGTCTGACGTCACTTTCGGAGCCGACGATTGAGAGCTGGACAAGACGGATCGACGATCGATGTCCGAGTAGAGGCCCACTAAGCCCCCTGTCGAAAAGTTTCCGAACAGCAGAGCTGGATGATGGATATCTATAATGATCATGATGAGAAATCTCCGGGAGAAAAGCAATCCATTGAACCCCATATACAGCTCCTAAATGGCTCATTTCTCGTCATAGTATCACCTGGGCAGAATTCTCCCCCAAACTTTCAATATCTCCTCAAGGACAAAATTATGTTATTATCCACATTACTCTGGAACAATAGGGCAACTGGCACCTTTGGCCCCATATACTCTGCATCAAAGCTTACATGGATTGTAAGCTCCTGTGATGTTAATAATATTTGCCATAATCTAAAAGGTTAGGTAAAAAAGTTAAAAACAAACTTAAAATGGATGTGCTCTCAAGTTTATCCTGGCCATGCGTGAGAAAGAATCCAGTGCTGTTTTATCTTGAAATTCTGGGAGTTGCAGTTTTCCCAAAATCCATATGTGTAAGAAAACACTACCCATCCCAGGATCCAAAGGGAAACATTGGGACTAAATGGCTGTCACCATAGTCACTGGCAACTCGAGGACTCTGTGGATTTCGTGCTCTAGTGCAGACTGCACAGAAATAAATAACTGGTCAAATCTGACCAGTGTTCGCAGGCCACTCATTTAGCAATATGATTTCTCATGTCGATTGGAGTTAGACCATGCCAGACAGTGCTTCATTGTGATATGTTTAGGGCTATATTTCAGGTGATGTTATTTTCTGTGATGTCATCAGGTCAAAGGTGACATGAAGTCATTTCCTACGATATCATTATTCTAATTACTATTTTGAAACTGAAAAAAATACTACATCTTTTTGGTCACAGAATGTTGGCAAGTATGCGCTTCTACAAAAGCAGAAAGAAGCAGGGAGACCCTGTACCCTGCGCCAGAGTATTATTGTAAAACACAAGTCCGGAAAAAAATGCCCAGAGAGCAAAAATTTAGTTGCTTACAAAAATGTATCAAATTTTATTTACCATGATACAAAAAATGTACAAAATAGTGAATTAATGACACATTACTTTAGAGAACATCATTGAATCACATAACACGACAACATGGATAAACATAACACATGGCTAAATTTAGTCCATCATCAACACCATTCATAGTGCAGCATTCAAACCATACATCATTCATAGTGACATTCAACCAAACAACAATAGCTAAAAATAACACAATTGATTAACAATTGGGAGTGCGGTACATATTCCCCACATCCCGTCTAGTTACTTTAATGTTTAGAAATTGATTAACTTACAACAATAAAAATAGTAAAAACAAACTATCTGAGAAGAAAGGTGCTGTATAGATCACATCCCTGGAACATAAACTCAACCGGTTTTGACGTAGAATGTATATTGCACGACGTCTTCATCAGGAGATGCAAGGCGAAAGACTCATATGATTAGCCAATTGCGTACACGATAAAAAAGAAGGGTCAAAGGTCTGGAAATTGACCCCACAAAAGACTGCAGCTATTCAAAAACTGCAAATGGGGGAGTGCTGCTCTTAGTAGCCCCCTGCAGAGGTAAATATGATGGGATTGCCTCCTGGATGGTGGATGCAGCAGAGAAGGTCGTGTCAGCAGAGAAATGCCTGGTAAGTTAATAGTCGATTCGTAAACGAAAGAGCAGCTGTAATAAATTTGAGCAGCTCGCGAAGCGAAGCGCAGTCACTGTGCTGCGTTGTAGATGGAACAGCGATCCACTGAATGGGTCTCTACCCGTGATAGAAGTATGTGCTTCTGCCATCTGGGCTGGAGACCAGAAGCAGTGAGAGAAGCAGCGGCCCAGAAGGTAGCTAGAAGTTTGGTGGGACTCGGGGGAGGGGTGTGGGGGGGAAGAGGCGGGGGAATGGTGGACACAGAGAGGCAATGAGGTTTTCTAGGCGTGGGGGAAATTACCAGTGGTTTGAAGAAAGATAAAGATTCCTTGGTGAGCGTCAAATCACCCTGGATCCTTTTTATCCTCACTCTATCCCTACCTTTGCTCTGTTTTGTGCTTCTCTTAAAATCTATCTTTTCTCTTCTGCTATCTCTTAAGGCTGCTACTTGATGTTTGCAAGGTTATCGATTCATGAGTGTTGTACTGTTTTGTACCTTATGTACAGTTCTTTGGCAAAAGGCCTTATAAACAAATAAATAATATTGACTGTTGGGCTGCAGTTTTACGGTTGTTTTGACTGTACTGCAGCTTTCTTTGATTGTTTTCTAGTTTTGTAAAGAAACAGATACTATACGATTTTCCAGTTGTGCTTTTTTGACAGTCAGACCTGATTTTCTGAACTATAATTGTCAACTGTTCACAAAGCCTTCTATGGCCCACTTTAAAAGACATTCTATGTCCTGCGTTTCAGCTGCCAATTAGAACCTGCTCTTCCTTACTATCCACGTGCCCCTTTTTTCCTCACTCTCATCTTGGGGGTCAGGCTATTCGGGTGGCAAAGAGCAGGGGCATGTCACAGACTAAGGACCTCATTACAGTATGGGCCGATTTTTGTGCTGAATAACGTTGTTGGTAATTACCACTACCATCAGCGATATTCCTAAAAATCTGCCCAACTGGTAATGGTAGTGGCATTGCTGGAAAGTCACCAAAGGTATTCCAGAAATACCACATGCTGCATTGAAAAAAACGTTTTTCTCTCACAATTTTAACCGTCAAAGGTTGAAATGAATAGAGTACAGTAGTGGCTTCTTCCACCATTTTATGAAAACCAGGCGAAAGGTGGTGAGAAGATGCGCACCAGAGATGTTCACTTTGTTACCCCATATCTAGCTCCTCCAACTTCTGGGGCGGGGATAAACTTTGGTAGATTTTCAGGGTGAAAACCTACACTGGCCAGATATATTGCGGCAAACCCGCAATTAGTAGGGAGATAAAACAGGTGTAATTTAGCAGATACTGCCTGTTTACCTTCAAATCTAAGCCTGTAGTGATGTCTCAAATAGCCCTATGCTACGTCCTCCTGTGACAAAGTCCCTGTGTTAGGCTAGTAGGTGAGACTGGGGAGAATGTGGTGGCTGGGTGTCACCGCCTGTTACATGATGTGGGTCCCCAAGCAAAAAATAGGGAGGCTCGCCAGCCCATCACTAATCAGTGGTGCTCACCCTATCACCTTGATCTTTCTCTTAAAGTCCATCACCCACCAGCTGTGCCACAATCCCTATATGCTTAAAACCCCATTGAGTGGCAAAGTGTACAAGAAAGTGAAGGATTTACCTCTAGCATCGTACTTGAGGTAAACCCTCCAATTTAAAGTAAATAAATCTGCAGAATTACAGCATTGGAATTGCTACTTGCAGTAATTCTGCAAAAATCCTGATGGAGTCCTATGGACTCCAAAAATGGCAATGAACACTGCCGTTCCACCACCTGTAATCTGGTTGTCAACCCACAGGACAGTAACGGTAAACGAGTATGGCAGTATTGCACCAGATCTACGGCTGAATTACCACCAAGCTTGCAATGATGCCCAGTTTCCCTTATCACCACACAGGTCTGAAGCGCAACAGACTTGTTTCTCACATCATTAGCCAAGGTGCATTGACCATTGCATCTGTGCAACAGAGAATCGACTTAGGGCAGTGGGACTCACGCAAACCTCACCGACCGCGAGGTCCCGTCATGCGTATTGAGCCCACATGCAGCATTGGTTCAATGCCAAATGGATTCCCAGTTACTTCTCTTTTGTGACTGGAAAGCTCTCAGGATATAGGTCCATGGAGTTGGAGTGGTGTCATGCCGACTGGCTGATTTCTACAACGGTGGCTGGAGTTTAATCACAGAACAATTAGTGGATGCCACTCTTATCAGCCCTCTCAACAGATCAACATTGAAAGTCATGGCACAAGGTAAAACCGCTGAGAAAGCGATTTTGGATTTCATTAATCAAGCCCTGTGTGGTGCAGGCCAGGCACCATAGCTGCATGGGATCATTCATTTGCACACCTGAGAGGTGGTCTTCGGAGGAGAAAAAGTACTTGCGGTTCAAGCGAGATGAGCAGGGTGTTTGAAGAAACCCATCAGCAGCAGAGTGAGGAGAGGAGGTTGCGCAAGTAGAGAGTGGAGAACAGAACAAGCAGAAGTGAGTTCAGAAACAGGGAGAGTCAAAAGGCAAGCGGGTGAAGGAGGAGGTGGAATCGCTCCAGAGGGAGAAGAGAAAGCAAAGGATATGAAATAGACCTGCACGGTATAAAGGATCGCAAAGGAGGTGGAATAGACCGGATGGGGGCGAGGCGAGAGTGAAGGACATAGAATATATGTGGAGGAAAGAAGAGCAAGGGGAAGAGGTTGCACAGAGCAGGAAGATCTAGAGATGGGTGGAGAAGAGACGAAGAGCATAATCTCAAGGGAGGACTGCGAATCAGTAAAGAGGAGGAGAGAAACCAGAGGGCTGAAGAGTCACAAACAGGGGAGAGATAGTGAGGCAAGGATGAAGGGAGGCGAAGGGTGCCCGGTCATTGTGTGGTGTTGAGGAGGAGAAAAGTGGCCTCGACAGAATGGGAACACATGTCCATCCTGTGCTGGCAAAGACAGTACACACACATAAGCTCCCTGGATCCAGTGAGATCTAGAGGAATGCGGCCCAAGTGCGGCAAGTCTTAAAACAAACCCAGGCTCCATGAGTCTGGCAGGTGAGAAGGACCTACTACAGAGAACTCAACTTCCTGATTGTAGAGTCAACAGTTGGAGGAACCAACCGAGCCTAGAAAGAGGTGCCAGGGACCCTTAAAAGCCCATTGACTGTGAGTGACTTTTCTTTGACTGCAGCAGGGCAAAGCGCCAGAGAAGTGAGGGAAAGACTGTCTGACTATGGTCTTGAAGCAATCATCAATTGCTCCTTTTTATTTTATTTTGACAACCATTCATTCATTCATTCATTCATTCATTCAGTTCACTCCAGGATATCGCTAATTTGTGTTCTAAAAAAACCTGTTAGAACCTAATCTCTCAAGTCTGGAGTTATCTGTTAATCCACCCCCAATGACACTCCTAATTTGATGGATTTGATAAAAAAAAAGGTCATTTGTAGCACTAAATAACATTGAAAATGCGATATTGTTCTTTATGTGAGCCTTACAGTATTATCCAATTGAAAAGCACTTAATTTGTAACCCGAGAATGTTGAAAGGCTGAGTTGTCATCCTGGGATTTGTATCTGTACTCTGCAGACTACACACATGTCTCTAAAACAGGTATTTTACCCACTGAGCTGTCTTACTAGGATTGGAATCTATAACTTCCAAGACAAACACAGATCTCCGCAACACATGCAGTAACCCCCAAAGCTTTTTTAATTGTATTAAACCTGTAATAATGTTTTCGGAATTACACATCTCTGCAGCAGGCACCCTAGTGTCTCTGCAGCAGGCACTTTAGCATCTCTGCAGCAGGCACCCTGGCTTCTCTGCAGCAGGCACCCTAGCATCTCTGCAGCGGGCACTCTAGCATCTCTGCAGCAGGCACCCTAGCATCTCTGCAGCAGGCTCCCTAGCATCTCTGCAGCAGGCTCTCTAGCATCTCTGCAGCAGGCACTCTAGCAACTCTGCAGCAGGCACCCTAGTATCTCTGCAGCAGGCACATTAGCATCTCTGCAGCAGGCACCCTAGCATCTCTGCAGCAGGCACCCTAGTGTCTCTGCAGCAGGCACCATAGCAACTCTGCAGCAAGCACCCTAGCATCTCTGCAGCAGGCACTTTAGCATCTCTGCAGCAGGCACCCTGGCTTTTCTGCAGCAGGCACCCTAGCATCTCTGCAGCAGGCACCCTAGCATCTCTGCTGTAGGCCCTCTAGCATCTCTGCAGCAGCCACTCTAGCAACTCTGCAGCAGGCACCCTAGCATCTCTGCAGCAGGCACTTTAGAATCTATGCAGCAGGCACCCTAACATCCCTGCAGCGGGCACTCTAGAATTTCTGCAGCGGGCAGCCTAGAATCGCTGCAGCGAGCACCCTAGCATTTCTGCAGCAGGCACTTTAGCATCTCTGCAGCAGGCACCCTAGCTTCTCTGCAGCAGGCACCCTAGCATCTCTGAAGGGGCACCCTAGCATCTCTGCAGCAGGCACCATAGTATCTCTGCAGTAGGCACTCTAGCAACTCTGCAGCAGGCACCCTAGCATCTCTGCAGCAGACACTTTAGCAATCTCTGCAGTGGGCACCCTAGCTTCTCTGCAGCGGCCACCCTAGCATTTCTGCAGCGGGCACCCTAGCATCTCTGCAGCAGGCACTGTAGCATCTCTGCAGCGGGCACCCTAGCATCTCTGCAGCAGGCACTTTAGCATGTCTGCAGCGGGCACCCTGGCATCTCTGTTGCGAGCACTCTAGCATCTCTGCAGCAGGCACCCTAGCATCTCTGCAGCAGGCACGCTAGTATCTCTGCAACGGGCACCCTAGCATATCCGCATCAGGCAATCTAGCATCTTTGCAGCATGCACTCTGGCATCTCTGCAGTAGGCACCCTAACACCTCTGCAGCTGGCAACCTAGTATCTCTGCAGCGGTCACCCTAGCATATCCGCGTCAGACAATCTAGCATCTTTGCAGCATGCACTCTAGCATCTCTGCAGCAGGCACCCAAACATCTCTGCAGCAGGCCCCTTAGCATCTCTGCAGCAGGCATGCTAGCATCTCTGTGGCAGGCACTCTAGCATCTCTGCTGCAGGCATGCTAGCATCTCTGCAGCAGACACCCTAGCATCTCTGTAGCAGGCACTCTAGCATCTCTGCAGCGGGCACCCTAGCATCTCTGCAGCGGGCACTCTAGCATCTCTGCAGCAGACACCCTAGCATCTCTGCAGCAGGCACTCTAGCATCTCTGCAGCAGGCACCCTAGCATCTCTGCAGCGGGCACCCTGGCATCTCTGCAGCGGGCACGCTAACATCTCTGCAGTGGGCTCACTTACTATGAGCTATCTATTCAGATGGAACATTCTCTTCTGCAGGTTACAAACACATCTCTGCCACAGCTATATTTCAGTGATAGGAATCGTCATTGGCCGACTTACATTTTTTTTTATGTGAATATTTTAAGTAGATATTCTGAACTATTGAATTATTATTTGTAATGTAGATTTTATAGATTTGTCCCACGCACATGCTATCTATATTTTGTGATAGATTTGGCACAGTGTAAAAACTTTGTAACGTAGCATAATATAACATACATGGAAACATGGTCTTTGCCAGTAAGGTTCAAGCAGGCCACTCCCTTTGTTGCACAGGCCACAGCTCTTATAAAGCCTGCACAGTTACGTATGCAGCTTAGGTCGCCCCTGGTACATCTTAAGTCGCTTTCCGAAATAGCTGTACGTTTTGGACATTGTTGCACAGTCAGTTTTCTAGCCCATTAAAGCACTGCTTGCAGCTGGAATTGAAACATCCACCCTTTGCACAGTGATACTCCGTCCTGAGTGGGCTCCTGGCTGTGGCCTCGGGTCATCCCTTTAATCTTATGTCATGCAGGCAGCTCCTGTGGGAGGACAGAGCATGCCTGCATTATCGGTTCACTTACCACTCTTCTAAGCGGACTGCACATGATTGTCAATTAAATCACTGTGGCTTCCAACCTTTTCTTTTCACATTAAATGAGAAGGTTTTCTGGGATATACCCTGTATTTGTTGCCCTCTATTTTCTTTCACTTCCTTTTATTCTGGTTTCTGTTCCCTTTAAGTTGTAAAAGATGCCTGGACTCCACTTTTTAGCAATACCTATGGAGCAAACTATTGGTGTTGGTAGTGGTACAGGCAAATTGTGTATGAATACACCCCAGTGATGCATCGTTTCCCCTCTTTTTGTATGTTTCTGGCATTGTGATTTGCTGAAATGTGGAGAGCCTGGGTGAGCTTTATTTGCAGCTGGTTGCTTCTGCTGTCAAATTAATGGAAACAACCCAACATTCCAGGCTTAACAGAACCGTGTTTGTGGTGTTCTACTTTTTTTTGTTTTTAGTGTGTTTCTGTTGTGTGCTAAATAAATTAATGATTGTTATCACTTGTACTGGTGCAAAAAGAGTTGCTGTCATCTATTGATTGCATGAAGTTTATTGGGGCATTTAACATATAGCAACCAGAGACTTTTGGCTTTGCCAATGCTTGTTTTATCTTCTACTCACTGACTGCACCACCAGCTGTTTGGTCTACTTCTCAGTGACTCCACGCTCTGAGTATGTTCATGACCGGTCTGGCATGTGACTGTGGTGGCAAGCGAAATCATTTGCTGTGGTCATATACTGCCAGCGGCACCCCAAAGGCAGGCCCATCACCCCACAAGTGTATTCCTCCTTAAAAGTTGCTTTGATTGGGGGAGCACATTTCATCTTTATGTGGCAGTTATGGCCAGCACCAACCTTTTAAGCAGAGGGTGCGTTGCAAGCATTTTTTCATGCTCACAATAGAGATATCTTTTGCAGTTTTTTGCAGTTGTATGGATGCACGTTTATGCCACCGTAAACTCGGCTTTGAATGTGGCAGCAAATTTCACCTTGATGTGGCAGTTAATGCCAGCACCAACTGTGGTATAGGACCCTCCCAAGTTTATTGCCCTTTTAAGATGGGCAGTGCTATGTGTGGCACTCTCAAGTGATTGCCCTTTTAAGATGGGCCATGACCGTGTCATGGCCCAAGCTAATAAAAGGAGCAACTGCAGGCACGTGAAGCAGAACGGCCGCAGATTCCAGAAGACGAGCTACTGAGTCCGTGTCTCATTTCAGGTGGGAGGCACAGGCTGGCATCCCCTGATGCCGTGGGACCCTCGTGCCAGCCCAGTGGCAGAGGCCCACACGGTCAGGGGCATGGCTGGCTGTGCCCCCACAGCCCCATTGGTGCTGGTGTCCTGAAGTACCATGGGGCCTGCCGGATTTCCAGGGAAGGCCCAAACCCCAAACAGCCTGTAGAGTGCCAGTGATTGTGGCACTCTGGGGACCCGCTGGATGTCCATAGCGGGCCCCCCCACAACATTGGCGACGGGGATGTCGAGTCCATGTGGCATGACCACTGCTGCCCGTGAGTAGTGGAGTGGAGCGCCCAACCCCACCGCAGGTCAGGAGGGGCCTGCACCTCACGGCCTGAGCCGCGGTGCAGGCCCGGGCCACCCTGCGGTTAGGTGCACATTGCAGCTCCCTGCTGCAAAGGAAAGGTGTCTGGGTGCTGCCGCAAAGAAAATTACGGTTCCTGCGGGGAGAGAGTGATACTCCCCTCCCCGCTGCATCCGCTGCAAACCGAGGAGTTGTGCTGCCAACGGGCGAAGGTGTGGTGCGGCCGCAGCAGCAGGAGAACTGGTGCATCCCGCCGGGGGAGTGAGCTGCCCTGGCCCCCATGGAGAGAAGAAGAGGGAGCGGGCCATCCCAGCGCCCTGCCAGCGGTCCTCCCCCCTGGCCGTGGCCCTCAGAAAAAGTCGCTCATTCCTGACTGTCTATCTGTGATTCAGGATTGGTGCACTTCCAACGATCTCTGCCTTAATGCCAGTAAGATGGGTATCCTTCTCATTGGGACCCCTGCCCCTGCTTTCCCTCTCCCACTCTGGCCACCCACCTTGGGCCCTCTTCCTTTGCCTTCCTGCGAGGCAAAAAACCTTGGTGTCATCTTCGACTCCACTCTCACTTTCTCTCCTCACATCTCGGACGTCGCCAGCTGCTCCTCCTCAAAGGGACTCTTCCCTTTCTCCCTTTCCCCATAAGCTCACTGTCTCCAAAGCCCTGTTTCTCTCTAGGCTGGACTACTGCAACAACCTCTTTCTCAATCTGCCTTCCTCTACTCTCGCCCTCTGCAACTAATCTGGAACAGGACTCCAAGACTTATCCTTGTCCTCAAGCCCACGGATCATATCTCTCCAGCCCTGAAATCTCTCCACTGGCTCCCAGTGGCTGCAAGGATCAAATTCAAGACCCTTTGCATTGTCCACAAGGCTTTCTGGGGTCGGCCAACACTACATCCAAAACTCTCTTCCAAAATACCTCCCTTCTGGAGTCCTTTCCCCTGCTTCCTCCAACTCCCTAAGGGTTAGATGCTTCTCCAGGCAGAGAGTGAGGGTATATACCTCTCCTCTGCGGTGCCTCCATCTGGAATGGCCTCACTGCCCCTCTCAAACTTGAGCAGACCACCTGAAGTTCCGGAAGCAGCTCAAAACTTTCCTATTTTCCTCTGCTTTCTCTCTTTCCCTCCCCTGCTGACCTACCTGACCTACCTGTATGCTGTACCGACTGGTTGCTTGGCTACCCTCAGAGTTTCACTGAGTCCAGGCTCTTTCTTGATCAGCCACCATTGCACGGCCTACGGTCTTATCACACACTTAGGGGCTGTAAATGTAACCCTACAGCCCCTTGTTCTCCTTGCACTATCCAGAGCCTCGCTGCCCTGGCTGCACTTACTCAGAGCATTACTGCCTGTTTTCCCCTTCCCTCCTCCTTGCATTTCCCCCCTCCCTTTCCCCTTGCATTTCTCAGTCTCGCACTTGCAGGATCTGAATGACACAAGGCCTAGTAAGATCATTACAAGTTTTGGGAGGATAGCTCAAGTCTCGCGAGGATAACTCAGGGGCAAACATGCTCGCCTTGGAAGCAAGACGACACGGAGCCCCACAGGTTCGATCCCGGGTCCGAATTTAGAAACCTCTGGGTATCATATCATTTGTCTTGTCCTCCCTCTATCTTCCCTCCATTCGCTTGTCGTGCCTAGAAACACTTGTGCACACGCGTGTTATAAACGAATTATATCATATCATATCATTTTATCACAGATGCCCAGAAAAAGATACAATGCCGCAGTAAGAAACGGCTAGACTGGTAGCACCCAAATGCCAGTCTAGCCAGGTAATTACACTTAGCAGGGCTGCTTTATCAGAAATGCGCAGTTAAAAAAAGTCATAACCAAAATGCCTCTCTAGCCACTAATACCACCTATCATGCCTCCTTAGCCTGGATATGGACAACCATTATAATTTATCGCACAATCCCGCCCCCGACACATCCCCTATACCTCCCACCCCCTGACTGGCTGCACCAAAATGCCTCTCTAGCCACTAATACCACCTATCATGCCTCCTTAGCCTGGATATGGACAACCATTATGATTTATCGCACAATCCCGCCCCCGACACATCCCCTATACCTCCCACCCCCTACTCTAACCTGCAAAATCAGCTCCTTGGCCTAGCATTACATTCACGTCCCTCTTCCTTGTCGCAGAGCTTACGTATTTATTTATTTTATTTTATTTTATTTATTTTTTACATTTATAAAGCGCTCACACAGCCCGCAGGCATCGAGGCGCTGTTACAGGAATTGTTTTTTTTTTTTCTTAGTTACGTACGTTACGTGCTTAAACACCCAGAGGTTTCTAAGCGCGGACCCGGGGATCGAACCTGTTGTTGCTTCGTGTCGTCTTGCTTCCAAGACGCGCACGCTGCCGCTTAGCTATCCTCCCGGGACAAGGCTCCTTACCTCATAGGTTAATACTGGGATGAGGAAAAGTGGGACTAGGAGTAATGAAGATTACAGGTAGCTAAGTCAGGCATTACCTCCATGTACCTCTACCTCATCCAAGTACTTGTGTATAAGGCAGATTGCCCCACACACAATTACTGCCTTATACACAAGAACAGGGAGGAGGAAGAATAGGGCTTGGAGTAATGATGATTACCAATAAGTAATCAAGGCATTAAACACAAGTAGTGGCGTAACACCATTGAGTTGACTGGGCTTTAGCACTCCCCCGTGAAACTTTGGGCTATGTTGACTCTACCTGGCTGACCTTCAGAGCAGTTGCCGGACAGAACAGGACACAGATGTTAAACGGCACCTAAGTTTCGCTGTTAACAAGGGCCCAGCAATTACTAACGTAAATCATTTCACTGTTAGTACCTGCATTCAAATGCCACATTTTTTTAGGCAATTTAAATCGTAATGTGGGCTTAGTACTTGCATACCAGGGGAGTGATTGGAAGGGTATAGAGGGAACTGGTAACCACTTATTCTCACAGCAGTCCATAAATGGGTGCTTTCAGACTTAAAGTAGAGAGTTAACTGCTTGTAACATTGCACTAGAATAGTCTCATTATAATGCGTAAATAAGTTAGATGCCCCCACACAAATAAGTTTGCCCCTCCCCACCGCCCGTGAAGTTAGCACCTTTCCTAACATTTGAAGGATTAGCCCCCCGAAATGTAGGTTTTGTTGCGCCCCTGAACACAAGCACACACACTATTCACCATATACACACACGCACACCCAGCCATCCATACATTTAAGTGTGCACTCTTTCACCATACAGGCACACCCAGGCAGCCATCCATACATTTATGTGTGCACCCTTTCACCATACAGGCACACCCAAGCAGCCACCCATACATTTAAGTGTGCACCCTTTCACCATAGAGGCACACACACCCAGGCACCCACCCATACATTTAAGTGTGCACCCTTTCACCATACACTCAAACAGGCAGTCACCTATACAATTAAGTGTGCACCCTTTGACCATGCAGGCACACCCAGGCAGCACCCATACATTTAAGTGTGCACCCTTTCACTGTACACGCACACACACACACCCAGCCACCCATACATTTGTGTGCACCCTTTCACCATACACTCACACAGTCAGCCACCTACACATTTAAGTGTACACCCTTTCACAATACACTCCCGCACGCACACGTCATGGGGTTGAGGGGAGCCCTATTACTTCAAAAAGAAATGGGTTCTTTTTGAAGTCACTCTGACTTCATAAAGAAATTATTTCCATTAAGGACCGATCCATAACGAAAATAATGTTTTTATGAAGGCAGAGTGACTTCAAAAATAAACTATTTCTTTTTGAAGTCATAGGGCTCCTCTGACCCCATGACATGGAGGCCTCCATCCTGGGGTCTTCCAGGTCATGGGGTGCGGGATCCAACAGACTTCAAAAAGAAAGTTTCTTTTTGTAGTCACTCTGCCTTCATAAAGAATGCAGAGTGAATTCAAAAAGAAACATTTAAAAAAAGAAAATTGAACAAATATTTTTCATTTTTTTTCTCCAAGTGGGCCCCCTCCCAGGACATGTGCTAGCAGGCCCTCTACATCACGGGGGCTGCGAGGGCCCCCGTTACACCAGTGCTTCCATCCCAGGGAATGATTGGGGGAGTGGAGTCGATACAGGTAGGGAAAATTGCTTGAATTAATTGATTATGCAGAAATATTCAATGATTTATTCTTATGCAAGAGATATGTATCGAGAGAGACTAGGTATTAAAACTAGATGGTATGCTTCTGCTGTAGACACCTTTGAACACAAGATTATATAAGAGCTGGACATAAATGAGCTTAACTCTCGTCCAGAGGAAGGCAGGATCCAATTGGAGAATCAAAATGGTTCATCAAAACCGGCTGAAACATGTGTCAACCATAAATGTTGAAAGGAATTGGCACATTGCTAAATAGGTCTACAACTAGGTGTGATGAATTATTATTGCAGGTTGTTGGTTCTGAGCCCCAATTAATAGAAATGGTCCATATACTAAATGTGATTTTGTTTTTCTTGTTGTGATTTTGTGAACTAAGAATCCTGTGTTCGTTTATCAATTGTATTAGGTTATGGGCGATACATTTTTTCCATTGTTCTGAAGTGAGTGTTTATTGTATAGCATGCAAGAAATTATTAAAATGTATATTTTTCTAAACCAAGTGGTTCGACTGTGAATATTGTACGGTCATTCTGCCTGACACAATTGGTCTTGGTCCTTTGTTCCACCCACAGGAAAATAGCTTGTGTTCAACGTTGGGTATTTTGTTCTCCCGCATTCAGTTGGCTTGCTTTCATTTCTAAAGCTTCACCACACCCTCTCCATTATGCCACTGGCACTTTACTGCTTCTTTTGGCAAGTTAGTGAACACCAGATCTCTATGTAAGCATTGTTCTGATACATAAGACCTAATTAAAAAGCAACATTATGATTGTTTACTCACTCCCGAGAGCTGATTTATGATCATTCAGACCCTCATATAGTTACTACAGGAACCACAAAGTGATGGATTAAAATCTTTGAATATAGCATCTAAAAAAACACAGAGGACACATTGTTTTTAAAAATGAGCCAGCCATTTTATTCTCAAAGTTGACCGAGCCATTTCCCCGTCGGCTGAGCTGCAACACAAATGATGCGCTGGCCAGCCGCCTTGAATACATTAATGTCTATACCACTCTATTGACACTAATGTACTACAGGCTCCTCCGAAGCCTTGTGGGTTCCATTAAAGAGCCGGCCCCCATAAAAGGTGATCGAATAAAAACATTCTATCCCTGTTTGAAGGATAGAAGTGCAAGTGAGACAGCAGCAGTTCATACCTCTGCTGTCACACTTAACAAAAATTCCATGACAGTGTCAGAAAAAACCTTGCGCATCAGCTTACAACTATTCCAAACCAGCACCAGGGGTTGCCTTTGTTTTCTGTACATTTAAAAGCGCACCCCGTTTGTGAATTAGGTATATTTTTTTAAAGCACAGTAATGGGGTGAAAAAGGACATCTGAATGGGCGCATATAAGATGCACCCATTCAGATGTCCTTTGTGGATTGTGCTGTTCCTTTTTTTGATCTCTTGCACCAATAATGTTTTGAGGACCTGGCCCTTTGTGTTTTTTTTCAAAATGGCAATTTTTATGGTGGATTTACCATTTTATTTTTAAACCGGCTGATATTGCTGTATTTTTCACAATTGCAAAATCACTGTAATCTGGGGGTTCTGCATAATACTTCTGTCATAATTTACATTGGAAGGCAGTGCAGCTGCCCTGGTTACATGGTTTCTGCAATCTCTCATCACCTTGCTCCACTACTTCATATTTAGTTCTTTATACCAAACTAGTGTACAGGTCCCTGTACAGGGATCAAAGTGCAGGTTTTTATTGACAGAGTTGGACCACTATGTATCCAAAGCCAATAGCTCCCTCTAGTGGTGACAACAGGCGACATTATGTGAATTGGACCACTGTATATTCTATCCTAAGTCAACAGTTCCCTCTAGCGGTGACAACAGGCAAATCTACTGGATTGGACAAACATACAGGGACAAACATACATCTGGCCTTTTATTACATTGTTGGATATTCCAGCAAGCCCTACTTGTCAGTGAGTTTGTCATCAATACATAATGATGCCCAGTTCCTTTCCAGGGTGCCTCGCCCATGCACCAGCACATGAGCTAGACCCTCTCAAGGGACCTCTGTCATTATGTCTGGACCCACACAATTGCAGTTTTTGGAAGAAAATGAGGAAATCCTAAGTAGGATCCTCTCAGTCAGGGACTCTGTTTACAACACCTCTCACCGGAAAAACAGTAGTTTCTCTTTCACTACCTCGCACACTCTCCTCATAGTCAGCCCCTGCTTCTCTGTCGTATCCCAAGTCCTACAGCAATCAGCTCAGTGGTCTGTCAGACGTACATCTACACCCATCTAGCCTCCATGTAGACAACATGATGTCACCTACTGTTAGGCAACTGTCACTGCAGTACAGAGGCAGCTGAACGAATGAACAACCAGCAGGACATGACATCACACCAGGGACTACTGATCTGAAAGCTTCACCATTTAAGTTCCAGGCAGCATTCTCACCAGTGAATGACCAGTTAAATAGGAAAACAGTATTCTGATCTACTAAATGACATGGGGGTGGGAGGGTTACATTTGGTCCTCAGGAGACCAGCTAATATTAAGACAGTGCTTTTAGACCTGTCTCTTTCCTCTGTAGCTACTCTAGTGATCTCGTTCCCTGACCCAACAAGCATCAGTAAACCTAGAGGCGCATACAGTGTTTGAATCACTCATGGTTTGAATCATTAAATAAATGGCTCCAATCAGTTCAAATGAGTTATGGGACAATGAAAACCAAGTCTTGAAATAGCTTATTCACATCACGCATGTCACAAATCATTTTGAACCACTGTAAAATATTGGTTTGAATCAGGTCGTACTGATGTGAATCTGAATAAATACCTGATATCAGATTGCAACCACATAAAATAAATAAAACCTAAAGCGAACAAAAATAAATTAGGTGGAAAAAGCAAAAACTGCCTGATGTTAAAATCTAGTACTCTTATCTTTTCAAATCGATAAAATAGGCATTCAAATCTTTCAAATAATTTTTAGTTTCAACTTCAAATGGTTTGATTCCTTTGATCCGACTCAAAACCCCTGATCAGATAGACTTGAAGCTGATTCGAACTGGTTCTTCCATCCCTAGTGTATACATGTGCTTTACAACTGTCAATAACATACCATAACATTCTGTGCCATTCTATGCAACACTATAGTTGAATACCATACCCTAACACATGTAATTCCCGAGTAAACAATATATGTATTATAAGATTAGGGAAAGCAGGCCCAAGGAAATTGACTGAGTTGCTAGCCACCTCATGGCTGAACATCATCACCGTGTACATGCCACATCCTCATAACTGGGCCCCTATAACTCTAATCTTAACTTGCCATGCACACCAATCTTTCCCAGAGACCAACCCGTAAGAAAACATACACACACACACACACACACATACACGCACACTGCCCACTTGCCTTGAACTTTTTGAGAATGAGTCATGGAGTGGCACAGTAGCTCACCAACGGCAAATATACACAGACATCACAGGTTACGTGGTAGGAATACTTGCATAAATACTTATGCAATAATATGATATTCCCGACCCCTGTACAAGCACTCCAAGGAAGCCGGTACAGAGGACTGAAAGACTTGCAGCACACAACTCTGGCAGGAGGCTACACACCTATCAGGTTCCCAGGATAACCACGGAATATGGAAACCACTTCCCATTTGGATCCAGAGAATGCTGTTTAGCTGATGAATGTTTACGTTGGCGATCGTGAAAACCTGAGGAGTTTGAGGCCTTGGAGGGCTGGTGTTGTGCAGCCCTGGTTTACACTTATGAAGGGGTTACTGTAAGTGCCCCAGGGTGAAATAACTTCATGGCTGTTTTCCCACTGCCTCAAGTGCCCTCTTTCCATATATCACCTCCCCCTAGGTAAATAGCACAGGGACACGCCCTCCTCCTTTATGAATTGTGTAGGCCTTATGTATTAGAATTGAACAAATTGACCCAAACCTTGTTGATCCTCAGCGGTGGCAGTGGGTGCTAAACGTAGGTCCACGCTATGAAAATACCCTTAATAAAATAACCAAATAGCAGTCTAAGGAGAACAACGCTTTGGCTGCCATTCCTTGTGTGAGTGCCAAAAAATGTAGCATGCCTCCACACAAAGCAAGCCCCACCAACCTAAAACTCCCGAGCGGTGATGCACGCCTGAGTCAAAGATGTTTACCCTGGACTCCCACGTCCAACTTGTCAAGCGTGCCTTCTTCCAATGACATAACAGTATGACACTGCATAAATCCCTCACCCCCACATGACTCAATCACATGCCCCAGACCAGGTGGGTCCTCAAGACCAGCAGGCCCATATTCCTGTGAAGCCAGCAGGCTGCACATGCATACCCGCAGTGTCTGTTGGCAGTTCAACATTGGTGTTGTGTCTTGACTTCTTGAATGAACATGCTAGGCTATGGTGAGTTTGATGGATTTATTAACCTCCTGGGTTACACCGATGTTTCAAGTAACTGTGCACAGTTGCTCCATTGTGTCCACGCATGAGAGGTGTCACAAACAGGTGTCCTATATTTATTCTATTATAAATGTCCCGCAATGCAAATGTCTTTATAAATCCTTTCAGGAGGAGGAGTGCCGGGGTTGCTGGTGCTTACAGCAAAGCACCCACAATCAGATTCTCGGCCACGGTAAGCCATGCATGCAGCTCTCATCAGTTGTTGCGAAAGACGGTGCACCGGTGTCTCGCAAGACTTAGTCACGACATACCTCCTTTTGTCAAGCTGCTTGGTACTTGTCATAAATCAACCACGTATCATACGTAAAAGGATACAGGTATAACCATAAAGGATACGATTGATAGGGTTCTTCCGGATCCTCAAGGAGGCAACTGCTTGAAAGTAGTGAAGTCAAAATAGACCTTCCAAATGATACCACTCTCTGCCTTAATAAAACAGGCAGAGAGAGGAATCACTGGAAAGGGCGTGGGAAACAATTGGAAGTCAGCCTAGGATAAAATAAGGTGCAATGAAGAAGTATCCCAACATTAATTCTCACTAACAGTTCAGCAATTAGAACCACACTGTAGATGCTGATAACTGGAGGTTCCGCCAACAAGTCTCTGAAGTAATCCAATGTAAAACCAACGAAAAGGAGGGAAGGTTAGTAAGGGAACACTTATCCCGAACGGCACGAGGGTCACGCTAGGTACCGGGTTGGTGCACCACAGTATAGCGTCCAATGTACCGTGCACAATCACCTTCCAAATAAACAGTTGTCGGCAGTACTTCCTTTCCCACGTAGAACAGAAAAGTAGAAATCCACCTGTTGTTTTATCACAGGCAACAGGATTCAAACCAAAGCGTAGCACAACTTGCATGTGGAAAACATCCAATAGAAGCAACCAGGAAGCCTCTCGTTAAGAATTCAGGAACTCGCATGTGGTTTTACATGCAGCCAAAGTACACGCAGCCAGGACAGCCGCACTTTAATAGTTCAGGCAACCGTGTGTGGTTTTACACGCGACAAACTTACACGCAGCTGGAAAGGCCGCACATTAAGAGTTCACACAACTGCGTGTGGTTTTACACGCAACAAACTTTACAGGCAGACGGGAAAGCCGCACGTTCAGGGTTCCACAGCCCGCATGTGATTTTACACGCAACAAACTTACATGCAGCCAGGAAAGCCGGATGTTAAGAGTTCAGACAACCGCATGTGATAATACAAACGGACAAGGAAAGCTGCCCGTTTCTTCTTGAAAGCGGCTACAAGAGTTCGCATGTGGAATAAACACGCAGAGATGAAGTTGCTGAAGAGTTGCGGGGACGCAGATCAAAGTTTCAGCCACAAGACTCCATGTTTGTTCAATCAGAAGCAACGAGCGACGTCCCAACGCTGCTTCTGAAACATGACAATTCCTAATCACGTGATCCTAACAACGTGTATAATGCAAACGTCGTTTTCCAGGCAAGGTATCAAACAGCCTCCATCTCGAGTAGAAGGGCTTTGCAGTTCTATGGGCATAACCAGATCCTTGCACCTTGCAAAGAGTGAGTAACAGGTCCAGATCTGCCATGCATGACTGTACTACCCTATATGATGAAGTCCACAAATCATGCAGATCTCTTCCTCTCGCATTGAGGCCGGTTCTCTCTGCTCTCCTCATTCTGTGGCAGCATCTCTGTCTGTTCACTCTGCTCTGTCTGCAACTAACTTGCATCTCTTCCTAATTATTCAGGTTCTCTGGACTCTCACTCCTCACTTGCTCACGTCTGTCCATGTTTGACTTATCTAGATTCCTCTTTTCGTCCAGTCTCTCACTTTCATCATGCACCTGTACTTGATATTGCAGCTCTTTTGACTCCTTGGCTCTCCTCTCAAACAGGGTGACTCTCTCCATGCTCCATCTTCTCCCATCTTGTGTGCATACATGGTTTGTGCCTCGATGGGCCTGCTGTATGTACTTAGACCCTTTTGCAGGATCCTTATGCGGCAAATTTATTTTGACAAAGTCACCTTCTTGAACACACGGGTGGACTGGCCTATAGTAAACTCTGGAGATTTCCTAGTCAGTCTTTACACCCCGGGCTGTTTTGTGAAGTTTTCCCAAATTATTCCATAGGAAAAGGGTTGGGTTTGCTGTAAATGTGTAATATGGGGCCAGTTTGTAAAAGTATTTCCAGGGACTCTTTTGTTCCCAGTCCATACCTGCATGAACATCATTCCTCTGGACTGCTTTTCTCCTGGACTGCAGTCCTTCATTTCCACCTTACTTTTCTTAATCCATCACACTACATCCTCCATATCTACAATGTCATCCTCTCTTACCAGCCATGGAGGTACCAGTGTGTATGCTGCTGTCCTCCCACTCAGTATGCGAAATGGGGAGAAATTTGTGGTCCCATTGGGGGTCAAGCAATGGGCTGATATGGCTTCCCTGACTGTTCTGTAAGGTTCCATTCTGGACACCGTGTCCAGCTGCAGCCCCCCTCTTGTCTCTCTCAACAAGCCCTTTGGCCTGGGGATGATATAATGAGGCTTTCACTTGAGTGATATTGTTATCCCTCATGAACTGTTCCATTACTCTCCTCGTTCTGTGCAAATCCTGTCTTCAGCGGAATCTCCAAATACACTGAACGCTGCCAATTCCCCCATCTTAGTTATGTAATCATCCTCTTTTCGCCCAGTCGCTCCCATTGTTTTCATGCACCTGTACTCAATCTTCCAGCTCATTGGACTTTTTGGCTCTCCTCCCAAACAGGACCTCTCTATCCATGTTCAATATTCTCCCATCTTGCATAAATGGTTTGTGCTCTCTTTGCGTTACTTTGATACACCTGCTGTACATTAAACCCTGTTGCAGGATCCTTATGTGGTAACTTTATTTTGACCAATTCACCTTCTTGAACATCATTCCTTTGAACTGCTTTTCTCCTATAATTCCAGTCCTTTGTTTGCGCCTTACTTTTCTTAATCATCCACAATACATCCTCCATATCTATGGCGTCATCCTCTCTTACTCTTGACAGACATGGAGGTACCAGTGTGGACGCTGCTCTCCCCCCTCAGCATGTGAAACATGGAGAAATTTTTAGTCCATTTGGGGGTCAAGCAATGGGCAGCTAAGGCTTCCTTGACTGTTATGTAAGGGTCCATTCCAGAAACCAGCTGCAGAGCCCCTTTGATGAACCTGTTTTCTCTCTCGCTGAGCCCATTGGCCTGGGCATGATATAGTGAGGGTTTCACTTCGGTGATATTGTTATCCCTCATTAACCTTTCCATCGCTCTCTTCGTTTTGCCCAAATCCTGTCTTCAGTGGTATCGCCAAAAACACACAATGCTGCCAATTCCCTCAACTTAGTTACATAATCATCCACTGGCTCTGCAGGTTCCTGCCTCCTGCTGTAAAATGTGATCCTTTGTAGCATTATCTTCTCTTTGCTCGAGAACCTTCAGCTTATGGCCCTTCCTTGGAACATGCATCTGTTACGGGATGGGATTACATCAGAATAATTCTGGGTCCAAATAACCAGACAAACTCAAGAAGATGGCAAGTTACTGTTTTATTAACAATTATCTTAAACAGGTTACAACGAAAATCAACGGATGTACGCTCAGTCTCTCAATGATTTCCACAAAAAATACAACTTATATACTTCATTATACATCAGAGTGACGTCATACTATGTGGCAATAGTGAAAAACCTATCAAGGGTCAGAATTGGTCAAAGGAGACATCTAGATATACAATCATATAGGCGCTAGGATTGTGAATGGCTGTCCTTTATCAGGTGGACAATTTATGCCGACCTCTTCAAACATGTCATTTCAGAAACACCAGTTACACTGTGTTTCATTGGTTTCTCCAACTATAAGGTCCTTCGTTATACAGACTACTACAATTTGGGACGCTTGTGGCATGTCTGGTTAATTCGGCTCATTTAGCAGCACATAAGCCAAGAACCAGGTGCAGGGAGATAGGACATGAAGCTACCTCACCACCCAATTAGGCCAGTATCTCTCATCACCTATGCCTTCTGCCATGTAATTGTCTTTGTACTTGGCCATGCAGAGTATTCTTGTCCTGGGAATGCAGGGGAGTGGGGGCCCTCGCTATATTGTCTGGAACTCCTAGTTCAAACTCTATTTCCATCCTTGACTCATGTGACAAGAGACCACGATTTTGGTTCATTCTGCAGGTTTTTAAATGCTTTCAATGAATTAAACTTGGCATCCCATGTGTTCTTTCTTGCACCTTAACGTGAGAGGATTCATCCTCCGCATGCATGTTCTTCAGGGTAGATAACTGACCTCAATTTCCAGGATCTTGACTTCAGGCCAGACAACCTCTCCACGCAGATTCAACAACCTGTTATTCTACTGCAACACAGCTTTTCATTCCCCTTTCATTGTTTTTGGCTTATTATTTCATGATACCAATGTCCAGTCTCTGTACAATGGCGGCTCCGCCTGCATTCTATTTACTACTTATAGCTAGCCTATACAATGACTTGATCTATCTTGCGTTTCAGTGTCAGTACATTCTTCACGCTTCTGATTTCTGCAGAGCTATTCTATCATGTACTTTTCTTTGTTATAATTTTAAGGTTCACTTAATTATTTTCTTCATTATTTGTTCTCTAGGATTCATACATCATCTTCATTCAGTATCCTGGGACGTTGTGCACACTTTCTTGTGATGTCATCAGTCTGTTTTATTAGTTTGTTCTCCTATTTCTTCAGGGATCTCTTCCTGCAGGGCATCATTACCTCGTGGGTACATTCAATATGGTTGTTTCATTGGATATCTCTCTCCAAATACTTGCTGCAGTATTGGTAGGATAGCTGGTGTCAGACAACGCACAGTCTCATGTTTCCAGTACACGGAATGTAGGGGGGTAAGATCGCCTGTGGATGTATACGTCTGCTCCTCTACATTCCCCCATCTGGTTGAGTCCTCGACCACCTCCTCAGGATTTCCTGCTTCTTTACATCTTCTCCTAAAGAAGGGTTTCTTGGGTATCCATATCTTTATCACCCCCCTCAGAGTGCCGCATTTTTAATATGTTCATCCACACGCCAGGTCATGTAATTGCATTCTCCACTTGGGTTAAGAAAAACTCAACGTCCCACGTAATTCTTATGATCCTTTGGATACCAGAATTTTGTTCCTTCAGGTGCCACAATACTTTCTTTAATACGATCTCTAATGGCATCATCGGTCAGCACCTTGTCTTCTGGTTCATCCTTTGTGTCAATCATGATCTTCATTCCCGCTGCTTTCCATGCTGTTTTGTGGCATTGTCCAATTATTATCCTTATGATACAGAATCCAAACATTATTCTCACCAATATTGCTCTAAGGTACTTGAATAGATTTGCCATCCAATAAGGGATCCATGAAAACAGGAGTGAGAACCAACTGTCATCGCCAATGGCCTCTGTCTCTTCCTCCATTTTTACGTATAGTTCTGTCAACATTGATATAGCATCCGTCAAAGTCCAGTTCTCTCCGTCATGAGATAGTATGAATGTACAACATGATGTCCCGATCTTGGCACAAACACCTCCTTCCAGTGCTGTAATCATGTCGAGGACATACCTATTCTGGAGGATCATCAACCTTATGTCCCTCAACTCTTCTTTTATGGTGTTATATCCGTTTAGAGTGGCATTGATTGTTTATAGCAGTTCCCATCTGGCGATCTGTAGCCATTTAGTATTCACCACTGTTTGAATTCCCGGCATGAACATAGACGTCAGCATCACCACAGTCGTACTGAAGAACTTGTGCTCATCATTAATGTCTTAATATGCCTTTGGTGATTTTTGTGAGAAGTAATTGTCTCTCTTCATCTGCTGGAGTTCAAGTGACCTTTTTTGCAGGTGTTTGTCCACTTTTGGAAATGTTAAGATCACTCTGAGGAATCACCAATGCTGGAACATGGACGTATACCAAGAAACACACTCCACCCCAATTCCTGGGCAGTTTCATGTATGCTCTAGATCTGCAGGTCCAATATCGATCCATTAAGACAGCCGTCTCTTTCCTCATTCCTGGAACGTCAATTATGCTTTTGCACCCTTTATTCTGTCCAACTTGATTTTTTCTGCTTGCTCCAGAAGCACAGTGTTGCATTAACCAATGGGACTATAGCCACTGGGCCTGATTCGTCTTCCACCCATGTCAGCAGTTTAGAGTACTTGGCCCATGACTCTAGACACTCATCATTCACCTTCTGCACCTCGTCCACTGCCTCTGTCCTCAGCAGATTAGTTGCCGAGGACATCATTCCATCTTCCCGTCCTTTGGCTGTACTTTTTCATCCATAGATTAGCAGCTGTGAACGCTCCCTGCATCCAGGCATCCCAGCCCTTTCCGTCATGTCATAGCAATTCATTCTCTTCATTTCTTCAACAATCAACCTGTCTTATCCTGCAGAAGGCTCCATGAGCATCTAATCTGTCCATCCAGGCTCCTTTTCCATTTGTGTTGTCTTGATATAATCATCCTGGTATGGAAACAACTGTCTTGATCGCCATCGCAAGGTTGCCCAGTTCCCTTGAAACTGTCCTCTAATAGTACATGCCGCTAGATGACTGAGGCACTTCCCATCTTGTGCCGACATCTCTTTTGAAATGAAGTTTCTTACTGTAATTCTGGCATAGGGGTTGATAGAGCAGATGTAGCAGCTCTCATCAGATGCTCTCTCCCCCAACTTTCTCATGTGTTGGTACCACATGTTCTCTCCTAAATGAGCCGGATTATCAAGAGAGGTATTTATTCCTTGATTATCTTCTTCTGCACTCCTCTTATGCCATTTGACATGGCCAAAGAGGTCAAAGAAATTATCATAAATTGTAGTCATACTAGGGAAAATCACAGGTGTCGTGTCTTTGATTGGACCATTAGGATAATAAAGACTTCGAAATGTAAGATACAGAAAGAAAAAGAAAATACACATGCATATGTATATTATGAATAGCAGTCCAGAAAAAAAATTGGTGTGCTATACCAATACGCGTTGAACTCTTGCTCTATCTATAACCACATTATCTTCTTCCCAGATCATTTCAATACACATGTTCAATTTACTTTTGTAATTGCACAATCCACTCAATTATTGCAATTAGAAGTCTTCTTACTACTACACCATTTTTTGGGTCCTTGAGAAAGGTATGCATATTAACATCTTTTCTAACAAAAGTAGGGTATGACTGAAGTATAAACACAAAAATTGCAACTATGATCTGATGTGTATCGCTATAGATGGTAACATATATTTTCAAAATAAAAGGTTTTCCAAAAAAGAATCTGGATATTGAATTTTCTACAATCTTTAATCAGGAACTGACGTTTGGACATAGTAACAACATAATTTAATTTTTTTTCAAAGAATCTCTCGATAGTACGTTTAGCCTCTGGAATTCTCTGCAAGTCCATGCTCTTCCTGCTACAAATGTTTAAGGCATCTCCACTGAATTCCAGTCCAAAAGAAATAGGTGCTAACCACACAATGTCTTATAATCCTTCTTCTTGGTCATCGATCGAGTCTGCACACACTGCAATTCTTCTTCTCGTCTTGCTTCTTGGTCAACAGGTGCTGGAGAGAGAGTCTTGCCTTTGTAGATTTTCACATAAGTCAAATGTAACCAAGCTCTTCTTTCCAATAACTTAACTACAGTACGGGAAACTTCCTCAACACAAAAGGGGCCATTACATTTTGGTTCATGCCATCTACAAGTAAAATTCTTCATAAGCACTTGCTCTCCAACATACAACTTTGGTTTCAGTAATAATTCACTTGTTACGGTTACTGGGCTGTCCTCTTCCATGTTCCAACCCCTCCCTCCGATGGTTGACTTGTTCTGCAATGAAAGAAACACTGGTAGTCATACATGTCAAATAATCATGCATTTCATCACCTAGAGCCTGCGCTACACTCTCAGCATCACTCCTGACTCTAGATGGGGGTGTAAGAGGTGTCCTCATGCGACGCCCTGTCACTAACTCATGGGGCGTAAGATGATGGTCGGGCCCTGGCTGATTTCGAAGGGCACACAAGGCTAGGGGTAGGCAGTATAGCCATCCCTTTTTCAATGTTAATCTGATCTTGGCTATCCTTTCTTGTAGGAGGCCGTTGAGTCTCTCACATATTTCGTTTGCTTGTGGATGATAAGCGGAAGAAAACGTATGTTTTATACTTAATAGAAGTCCTATTTGTTCAAATAACTCATTGGCAAAATGTGTCCCATTATCAGTCTGTTGTATCTTATGTTTGGCGCATGTGAAATGTTGTTCCATCTTCATGGACCAACATTCCATGCAAGCCAGTTAAGAGTTTTCCTTCAGTGCGGCTGTCTGTGCGGCTTCCCGCTGGGTTCAGAATAAAGCTGTTACCATTTACCCAGTGTCACGGATTACTTCATTGGCGACGAGGAGTATTCTGGACCCTGTCTTCAAACCCACACATGTGGATCAGTCATCACGCTCCGCTATGCAATTGGTCTGCGGGCTCGTCTGATTAGACAGAAGAAGCAGGAGTCACGGGGAGCTGAAAATCGCAGTGCGGCAGCGCTGTGCACCCCCCGTTGATGTCAGCCGGGTTCTGATCGGCGCCGCGGGTCCCGGAGCTCCGTGGCCTTGCCCCCATGCCTTCCAAGGACAGCGCAGTGCTCACCTGTCTGTTGGTACGAGGTGGAGCCATCGCTCAGGGGCTTATCACAGCTGCGCAGAAACCAAAGGAGGGGCTACAGCTGTGTGGCTTATTGCAGCTGCGCAAGAGGCCCAAGGAGGGGCTGCTGTCTGGGGGCCTGCCCTGCATATTGACGGAAGTGGGAGGGGCCAGGCTGCTATCCGTCAACAACACCTGGATACTCGTGTGGGTAGCAAGTACGTACGCCTGATAAGGGGCGTGGCCGGTTGTGGGCAGAGCTCCGCAGGTACGCCCCACTGACTGGTGCCCTGTGTTTCTGTGCCTCCCATTGGATTTACGTGGGCACTAGACCCGCAGATGGAGTGTTGCTGGTCCCGCCCACGTATACATTGTGTGGAGTGATTGCGCATTGGCTGTTAAACTCCGGTGCTCCGCATTAAGGTCCTTGAGAACCAGGGCATTGCAGCCCCTGGTGTTGTCTGTTGGTGGCATTTATCTCATAAGCGGCTGGAGTGTGATGCAACTATAGCCTTGATATAAGGTACTGTGTTAATTTGCCTTAAATTATTAAAGGTATACTTGAAGCAGTCCTGGTGGGAGTGTGCATTGAATCTCGGAAGCCAAGTACTGTTCCTGTAAAAGGATACTATGATCTGGGGACACCCCTTCAGTTCTGCATATTTTACGTGTTCCATTGTCATGTTTCACACGGCAGCCAGGCCTCCTCCAGCATTTTTGCCTGCTCCAGGTGAACCTGCGTCCCCTTGGGACCAATGGATTGATGCCTTCAAGGTGTATTTGAGGGCAACTGGGGTGCAAAGTTTAGTGATGATGAGAAGGAAGCAGCACTGCTGAACTGTATTGGCACGGAAGGTTTATGCATCTTTCTCCATCTGCCAGGAGAGGAAGTAAATGTGCCTGCTAGTGGCGATGGTGAAATGGTGGTGAGTGCATATGAGACAGCATTAAAAAAGTTGGAAGGTCGGTTTGGTAGGAGAATCAACGTGGTTTTGGAATGCTACAAGTTCTTTTCCAGACCACAAGGCTCAGGGGAGTCTGTTGATTCATATGTTATGGCCTTGAGGGTGTTGATGGCCACCTGTAGATTTTCAGGGATTCTCGAAGAATACTTAAGAGACCAGATTATGATGAAGACTAGCAGCCAGAAGATAAGAGAGAGACTCTGGATTGAATGCGACCCACCTGGGTTACTGGGTTATGATCAGAATTGCATTGAATTTAAAGGTCTACGAACCATGTGCAAATTGTATGTTGCCCTCAAAGGGACTAATGTACTGGGTTGGGATGAACAAGCTGCCATTAATATTCATATTCACCCAGGGAAAGATGTGCATGTATTAAGCATTCAGGAGCAACATGGTGATGAGGTATGTCGGTTGACATTTGAGTGGCTAAGAGTGAAGTACCCGGAGGTGTTCTTGGATAACTTGGGTAAACTCAAGGGGTTTGCACACCGTATTGTTCTTAAAAGGGGTGCAGTGCCCAAGATACATAAGGTTAGAGGGGTTCCGGTGATGGCAAGGGAAGGTTTAAAATCGGAATTAGAGAGATTGAGGGCTGATGGGGTCCTAGAGGAAATTGAGAGTTCAGAGTGGCTGTTTCCTGTTGTCCTTGTCAAGAAGAGTGATGTGGTCTCAGGATGTGCATGGATCTTCGTGAGTTGAACTCGAGTATTTGGGTAGATCGCCATCCGTTGCCCAATATTAATGAGCTTCTACTTACCCTGGGTAAGGCAACATTTTTTTTCGATTTTTGACCTTTTCCGCTGCATACCACCAAATTGACTTACATGTTGATTCCAGACCTCTTACATCTTTTGTAACGCCCTGTGGGGTGTGTCGCTTTTGCTGCATGCCTTTTGGTCTTGCATCGGTTTCTGCGGTGTTCCAGAGACTCATGCATGAATTGTTAGGTAACATGGCTGGGATGTGTTATTTCCAGGATGACATATTAGTGTGGGGTAGTTGTCGAGAGGAACATGACGTCAGAGTGCAGGAGGTCATGAAAGTGTTGAGTGAAAAAGGTTTGACCGTGAAGTTGTCGAAATGTCAGGTGGGAGTGGATAAGGTGACTTACTTGGGCCACACCCTAAGTGCTGAAGGTGTAAGACCTAAGGCAGATTTGGTACAAGTGATCAAATCGACGCCGGCACCTAAAAATAAGGACTAGATAAAGTCATTTTTAGGATTAGGCGAATACTATGTAAAGTTCATTCCTAACTATGCTGAGAAAACAGTTTCTATGAGAGCCTTACTGAAGAAATGTGCCAGATTTCTGTGGTCGGATGAATGTATGGAGGAGTTTAAGGCTGTGAAGAATGATGTAGAGAATGCTCCATGTTTAAAGTCATTTGACCCCAAATGCAAGACAATCCTTACCGTGGAGGCAAGTGAGGTGGGTCTGGGCACGGTATTGGAGCAGTGGCACGAAGGCGGGTGTAAGCCTGTGGCGTTTGCATCCAGAACTCTGAGGGATGCGCAGTGTAGGTATTGAGTGATTGAGCGTGAGGCTTTGGCCGTAACCTGGGCGTCAAAACACATTAGAACGTTCCTGTGGGATATTCCATACGTAGTCAGAACAGATCATCAACCTTTGGTGCATGTCTTTTCCACTCGGGGAACTGTGTCTGTATCTCCAAGGATTGCCAGGTGGGTTGTGGATTTACAGGAATATAATTTCGTCATGGAGTATTTGCCTGGTAAAGAAAATGTGGTGGCCGATTGTTTATCGCGATTACCCGTTATAAAGCCTTTGGTTGCTCAAGATGTGGTTAGTGGTGAAGAGGAGTTACAAATTGCCTGTGTTCTTCCCACAATTGATAAGTCTGTTTGGTTTGCAGAAAGGGAAAAGGATGTGGAGTTGGCTTGGGTCAAGGAAGGTTTATGCAAGGGTTGGGCGGTAGTTAAGGACGGACCTGAAGGTACGGGTTACGCCCAGGTGTTGGACGAATTGGCGGTTGCTCCGTGGGGTGTGTCCCGGGGAGATAGGTTAGTGCCACCTGTCAGTCTAAGGGGTAGGCTTCCTGAGTAAGCCCATGAAGGGCATTTCGGCAGATGCTTGACCAAGAGGACGTTACGTGAAGAGTATTGGTGGCCGGCCATGGACCGTGATGTCGAGATGGTGGTGAAGGATTGTTGTGCTTGTGCCATGAGTAATAAGAGCAGGGTGGTACATCCCCAGCCGATTCATGTAGTCGACATTCCCAAGGAGGTCTGGTCAAAGGTGGCTTTGGATATCATGGGTCCATTTGAATGTTTAGAACCTGAAAGTAGATTTTTGTTAGTGTTGGTGGATTACACATCCAGATGGGTGGAGGTAGCAGCGTTTGGAAGGGTCACTACGGAGTGTGTTATTGCTTTTTTGAAAAAAGTTTTCGACAGGGAAGGCATACCCGCCAGTTTGGTAATGGATAATGATGTTCAGTTTACCTCCAAGCTCATGATATATTTCTTGAGGCGGTGTGGTGTAGAGCATCATCGTACGGCTCTTTACAATCTCAGTGCCAATGGTCTGGTGGAAAGAGTTAATGGGGTTGTTAAAAGTGCCATTCAGTTAGCTCATGCCAATGTTTAGAAATGGCAAGAGGTGGTGTCAGAGTATTTGGCGGCTTATCGTAGGACCCCATCTGCCAGCACGGGTAGGACACCTTTCGAATTGATGAGGGGAAGAAAACCTGGTTCTGGACTAAGGACGTTGGCATTGGGTGGTGGTGGCCTGTGTGATTTGGACTTAAGTGGCGTGAAACGCAGAGTTTTTGCGCGCCATGAGGCAGTGAGGATAAGCAAATGGTTAGAAAGGAGTTAGAAGTGAAGGTGGGGGATGTGGTATTCGTAAAAAATCCTAGATTTGTTCCCAAAGGAGGGAGTGCATTTTTGACATCCATGAAGGTAATCAAATGTGGAAGGGGCTATGTGCAATTGGAGGATGGCTCAAAGTGAAGCAAGAGGCGGATTGTGGTCCTAGATAGCAGTAAATTGGGTGTGGGAAGGGAGGCCACGTCTAGTTGGGACCGAGATGGTGAAATATTTGAATTCACTCCCAATGGTCGGGAAGATAGTGTGTTGGAGGAAAGTGGGTCACGTCGGAGTGAGAATTTTGCTTCGGAGGTGGTTAGTGATGTGGAGACTGTGTGTGTTGATCTTTTGGATGGTGGCCTGAAGGAGGGCAGGTCTGGTGATATGTGTGGGGAGAGTGGTGGAGTCACGAGGCGCCCAGTTAAGAGCTGTCGGCCTCCTGTCAAGCTCAGAGATTATGTATGTTAGAGTAGTCCAATTGCATTAGTGAGTGACATGTCAGCAGTCACTAGTTCATTGTTATTTAACTGTTTCAATGCTCTGTATTGCCTTCATAGTTTTTTTGTTCTCTATTCGGTTATGTATAGTACTGCTCAATTTATGTTCAATTAATCCAAATTTCTGTTCCTGTGTGCATTCATGTGCTGTTGTATGTTTGAGGGGTTAAGAGGAGAAGATATGTTGTATTTTATGTTTGGCGCGTGTGGAATGTTGTTCCATCTTCATGGATCAACATTCCATGCGGGCCAGTTAAGAGTTTTCCTTCGGTGCGGCTGGCAGTGCGACTTCCCGCTGGGTTCAGAATAAAGCTGTTACCATTTACACAGTGTCACGGTTTACTTCACGGTCCTGAATACTATGCACACACCTCATCTTGGAAACACTTTGCACACTAGAAACTTTGCTGCTCAAGTGGCATCAGTGTGTGTGCAAGGACCAGCTTCATTCCACCTAGAAAAGGGAAACACCACCACTAATGGATACCTGTATCCATTACATGTCTGTGTAACTGATATGTAAATGCTGATACAGGCCATTTGGTTGAGGTATTAATCCTCTGATTGTTCTCAGTGTATGCCCAGCTATAAATTTCTGACACACAATGCAATTCACAATGAACTGTGCAATGTGTTCCAATAGATTGGGAACAAACCATTCTTCTGCAATTGTGTCAGCAAGACTTTCTCTGGTTATATGCACGGGTAATGCACCTGCTCGAGTGCAATTTTCAACAATGCCGCTGGCAACCACTGACTTTCCAGTGCTGTTCTGTCTCCATAATGTATAAAGAACACTCCCTATGTTTCAATAGCTCCTGCTCTTCTTGTGGGTCTCTACCCTGGATCTCATTAGTTGTGTAATTGACAGCATGTTAAACCCATCTCGCACTAGCATGCTTCTATTCAATATTTCTTTAACATTCTCAGTATCAAACCTCAAAATTACAGAAGAATAGGCAACCCTTTTGGCTTCCAAATCTGCGGCCTCGTTTCCGCGAGAGATAAAGTCTGTTTGTTTAGTATGTGCTGTACATTTTATGACCGATATGGCTACTTGGAGTTGTAGTACCTTAATGATCCTGATCAATAAAGATGCATGGTGAACTGGAGTGCGGTCTGTGCAGAGATAACCCCTCCCTTTCCAGCATGACAGCCCTGCATGTACGGTTGACGTCACATAGGCGGAGTCACTGTACACCGTCACTTCCAGATGTTTGTGTTTCTCGAGCGCAACAATAAGCGCTACTAATTTTGCTGCTTGTGCTGAAAAATGAGACGTAGTCTTGCACTCGCTCTTACCTCAAATTCACCATTTAATCTCTGTCTTACAACTGCAGATCCTGAATGCCTCTCCCCACTAGTTTGGTCAATTTTCGGAGAACTATCAATAAGGAGAATCTCCTCTCCTGCTAGAGCATTTACTTTCACATGGCGTATATCATCACAAAACTCCACATAATTAGCTCAATCATGCACATGATCACCTTCTTTTACGAGTTCAACTATAAACGTTGCTGGGTTCACTATTTTACACCATACAAGCTTAATAGCGAGGTTAGAGATTATTACTTCATAAGCTGAAGCTCTTTGTGTTGTCAATGTACCATTGGGTTTCTCTAAAATGGCAAATAAGGTGTGCTTCAAGTAGAATGTCACAGCGCAGAGCATGGGAATACTTGTGGACTTCTCAATTGCAAATGAGGCAGCAGCAAAAAATTGTTTGCATGGGAAATGTCCTCTCATGACTGGATCTAAAATCCCACTGTAATACGCCAAAGGCTTGTACCCTACGGTTGTTCTTTGTGTGAGTACTGCTGTCATTACCGACCCATTAGTGTGTGAAAACAAATACAATTCCTCAATACACTTGGGGATTCCCAAAATTGGAGCTGTACAGATTGCTCTTTTTATTTCCTGAAATCCTTCCTCCATCTCTCCAGTCCATTCTACCTTTTCCTTACCAACTTGTGCTTTCTTAAGTGCTTGCAGCAGTGGTTTTGTGTATGTGCTGTAATCGAACACCCAGGCCCTGCAATATTTGCATAAACCCAGGAATTGCTGCATTTGCCTCACAGTATTTGGCTTTGGTGTCTTCATGATAGTCACAGCTCTTTCAGGTGTCACTTTCTTTCCTTCATGTGAGATTAACTGGGCTATGTACAACACCTCGTCCTGGCAATACTGTAGTTTCTCCTCATCTACCTTGTATCCCTTGTCTGCCAATATAGTCATTAACTGGCCAGAGTCCTGTCTACATTCATCCTCTGTTTCACTGCAGATTAACATGTCATCTACGTACTAAATTACTGCGCTCTTGAGTTCAATATTGCCTAATTCCATCTGTAGGACCCTGTTAAAGATCGATGGAGGATAACAATACCCTTGAGGTAAACAAATATGTTTTATTCTCTTTTGTCTAAATGTAAAGGAAGTAAGGTCCTTTGAGTCTTTGTGCAACGGGATCGAGAAAAACACATTTTTCAAATCGATCATTGGGAGGTATTTGGCATCAACTGGGATGCTACACAATATTGTGCAGCATTAGGAACTAATGGAAACTCTGCTTCTACAATCTGATTAAATGGGCACAAGTCCTCGATGAATCTCCATGACCCCCTTTAGATTTCTTAATCGGCTATACCGCAGTATTGCATAGGGATTCTGATGGCACTAGGATTCCCTGATTGAACAGTGCTGAAATATTCTTTTTTTTAAAACTTTGTTTATTTTAAATCAAGGCAGGATGACAAGTACAAACATTATAAGCAGTGATTATTTAGGCAAGTTGATCCCCAGTCCTTTATCCCCCTCTGAGTCCCCCCCCTCCCTTTGGTCCATCTGTCCCTTAGGCATTGTAGGCGGACTCTTCCCTCCCGGGCTGTCCAGTTTGCGCCTCAGTGTCTATGTATCTTCCTCTGGGATCTCCTGATTTTTTAAGATCCAGCGGGCCCCAGTAGGTTTATAGGTCAGGGCGGGGAAGCGCTGGTCGAATTCCAGCACTGGGGCCCAGATATTCTGGAAACGATGAAGAGTTCCCGCTTGTGCTGCCGTCACCTTCTCCGCTACCAGAATGTCCCAAAGTTTGGTCCACCATTGGGCTATGTGGGGGCCTTCCGGGGGTTTCCAAGCTCGGGCCACCACCGTTTTCCCTGCTAGTAGGCAGTGGGTTAGTAGTTTCGCTCTGGTCCCGGAGCGCGGGTAGGTCCCAGGAATCTGAGCTCCCAGCAAAACTGGTTCTGGTTCCAGGGGAATCGTTGTTCCGGTAATTTGTGTGATGGACCCCAGGCATGCTTTCCAGAATTGTTGGATCTTCGGGCAAGCCCACCACATGTGGAAGAAGGAGCCTGGGTGGTAGCATCCTCTCCAGCAAGAATGATCCACCTGGGGGTTCATATGGTGAAGTCTGAGGGGCAGGTAGTACCACCGCAACGTGATCTTTTACGCACATTCCCTATTGGTGATGCAGGTGGACGAGGTGTGTGTTCTGGTCCATATGTCCACCCAGGTTTGATCCTCTATCGGGTGACCCAGGTCTGCCTCCCATTGGGCCATGCAGCGGGTTTTTGTGGTCAGGAAGTCACTTAGGAAGCGCCTGTATAGGGTGGATATTCTGCCGCGGGTTGGAAGATCTCCCAGAGTGAGTTCTAGGGCATTAGGAGGGCGTGTCGCTGCTTGCAGAGTTTGGGGATGTGAGCACCAGTGGCGTAATTGAATGTACGTGAATCTATCCCTTTCATGGAGTTGGAATTTCTCCTTGCATTGGGCGAATGTGAGAGGTCTCCCCCCCGTATACAGCTGGTCTATGGTCTCCAGCCCGCCTTTGATCCAGTTACGAAAATTGCGAGGATTCGTTCCCGGTGCGAACGTTGGATTATGGGAAGACCGGGGAGCGTGGGCTCAGTCCTCTTGGCACTCCCTTTCGTTTTAGCGCCCAGTCCCAGGTGCTAAGGGTGTGTTTGGATGATAGAAGGAGCTCTCCCCATTGGGTCCTGAGGGGGGGCGGGATGTGTGGTAGAAATCGTAAGGGTAGGGGCACTCGCGATTGTTCCAGCTCTACCCATCTAGGGCAGTTTGTCGTATTTTGCCAAGCCTGGATCTGGGACAGTTGTACTGCCACTCTGTAGGCCTGCAAGTCTGGGACCCCCAACCCTCCCAGTTTGGAACTCCCCAGCATAGTTCTGAGAGGGATTCTCGCTTTCTTACCTTTCCAGATAAAGTTCAGCATTTTTCTCTGGATCCCTCGAAGAGTTGGTGTGGGGATCGCTACTGGTAGGGAGGCACAGGCGTATAGGAATCTCGGAAGGAGGTTCATCTTGCATGCAGTGATGCGCCCGAGCAGTGAGATCTCTTGGGTCTCCCAGCGCTTCAAGTCGCCTTCCAGTTCTTTAAAGAGTCGGGGGAAATTGGCTTTGTACATGTCTCTTGGGTCAGCCGGGATGCGGACCCCTAGGTAGGGGATGGCACTCTTTTCCCATGTTATCGGGCACATCTTAGTCAGTGGTTCTTGTTCTGCTGGGGTGAGGCCGATACCCAGGGCGGATGATTTATCGAAGTTTATGGTGAGGCCTGAGACTTCGCCATAGCTGGCGATTTCACGTATCGCGTGTCTTAGAGATGAGTGGGCCTCCGAGATCGTGAGCAGAATGTCATCCGCGTATAGGGCGATTTTGTGATGCGTGGGGCCACTTTGTATGCCCTTGATTTGGTCATTTCGCCTGATCTTTTGTGCGAAGGGCTCCATGGTGAGTGCAAAGAGCAAGGGGGACAGTGGACAGCCTTGCCGGGTTCCGCACGATAAGGGGATTGGGGCCGAGTTATGTCCGTTGATTCTCAGGCTAGTTTTAGGGCTATTATAGTTGGCTAGAACCATCGTTTGGAAAGCTGGCCCGAAGCCGAAGGCCCCTAGGGTGTGTCTCATGAATGTCCAATCCACCCTATCAAATGCCTTAGCTGCGTCGAGAACCACTAAGACTAGTTTTTGGGAGTTCAGGGAGGCAAGGTCCACCAGGTTCAGGGTTCTCCGGATGTTGTCACCTGCTGTCCGGTGTAGGATGAAACCTGCCTGGTCGGGGTGAATGATCTTCGGCAAGATGCGGTTTAAGAAGGTTGCTAGAATTTTTGAGTATATGTTCGCATCGATGTTTAAAAGTGCGATCGGTCTGTAGGACGTTATGCTTCTTGGGTCTTTTCCAGGTTTAGGCAGGAGGATGGTGGTTGATTCCTGCATCGATGGGGTCACCGCTCCCGTTTCCCTGAAGGAGTTGAATAGGGTAACCAGGTGGGGGGTCAGTTGTGTTCTGAATACTTTGTAAAACCTGGTTGAGAAGCCGTCTGGGCCGGGGGCCCGTGTTTTAAGTGATTTGATGGCTTCCTCAATTTCCTCCCCTGTAATGGGCTCCTCCAGTTCGTCTCTCGTTGCGTCAGAGAGACGGGGCACTGCTGCCTGCTGCAGGTATTCCTTCTGTCGTAGTAAGTTTCGTGGGGTTGCCTTCATGATTTGGGTCAGATAATCTATTGCGAGGCGTTGCTTTTCGGGCTCTGAGTATAGTGTGACCCCGTTGGAATCACACAGGCCCGTGATTGCGTTGACGCGTCTTTGCTTGGCTAACATGGCCACCAGGAACTTGTTCGCCTTGTTACCCTTCGCGTAGTATGACTGTTTGGCCTTCGCCATTAGTTGGGCGGTTTGTTCCACGTAGTGGGTTTCCAGTTTTTTCCGTGCCGTACGAATGATCCGTTGCGTTTTAGGGGACCAGCCTTTCTCCTTATGGAGTGCCTCGGCCTCTCTTAGTTCATTCTCTAGAGCCGTCCGGGTCTGACGCCTGTCTCGGTGGTAGGCCGCACCTTGGGCTATCAGGGAGCCCCTGATTACTGCCTTCATGGCGTCCCAGTTGTTCGCTAATGAGGTGTCTGAGGCTGGGTTTTCGTTAAAGAAATTTCTCATTCCTGTTGCGATCTTGTCTCTGGTGGCCATGTCGTTAAGGATCGGGTCGTACAACATCCATTTACGTGGGTTATTGAGGTTAGGGTTCTGAACCCGGAGTTCCAGAAGCACTGGGGCGTGGTCGGATATCGCTCTTGTGCCGATGGAGACTTCTTTGACTGAGGTGAACGTTTGCGGGGAGATCAGGAACAGGTCGATCCTTGAAAAGGTGCAATGGACGAAAGAGTAAAAAGAAAAATCTTTTTCGTCAGGGTGAAACACCCGCCATGAGTCTATTATCTCCAGGGTCCTGAAAAGTCGGAGGAGGCTAAGTGCTTGGGCAAAGTCGCTTGGTGTCGGGGGGTGTGACCGGTCTCTGGTGGGGTCGGGAACCCCATTGAAGTCCCCACCGAGAATTGTTTGGCCCTCCACAAAGCTAGCAAGAGATGTGCCCAAGGAGTCATAGAAGTGTGATTGTCCAGTGTTAGGGGCGTACACTGAAATGAGAGTATATAGGTCTCCCATTAGGAGGCATTTGACTGCTGTAAATCGGCCTTCTGGGCATATTTTCGTTTCCAGGATCTGTGGGTTCAAGTCTTTCCTGAAGAGGATCGCTGTACCTCCTTTTTTGTTTGTTCCAGAGGCGAAGAATTGGAGCGGGAATAACCGGGAACAAAGCCGGGTCATATCTGCCGGCAGTAGGTGAGTCTCTTGGAGCATGGCTATCGCTGCGTCTTCGTCCCGGAGTTTCAGTAGAATTGCCTTTCGCTTTGTTAGGGGAGTTCAGGCCATTAACGTTCAGGGAGAGGACCCGAAGCGTCTGGAGGTCCGCTGAAGACTCACTCTCCTTTCCTTGGGTTAGGGGGGGGTCGTGGGGCGGTGATTCAACTGCCATGTCTGTTAGGGAATCTCTTGATATCATCCTGCACTTGAGGTTTTAACGCGGAACCCCAACGGGGGGCCGCAACTTTAACTGGGGGATAGACCGACATTGTAAGTGCGGTCGTACCCTCGGCCAACAAGGCCAACTGTCCCATCACGTATCGTGTACTGTGGGTTTCCAAGGAACAAAGGTTGGAAAGTATCCTTGGAGTTGGTATGAACCATGGGTATGGCCCGCAGCCACCGCCTTCAAGGTTCCTTAGCTCGAAACATAGGTGGCGGGTCCTACTTTAGGTAGGGGCATCTGTGTCCAGGCTCAATTGCTGACGGAACCTGGGACCGTGGAAGCGTCCTCGTTCATCTCTTTCTGTTGCTCTGCTGAGTTGACGACCATGGCGTGCGTTTGGGCTTTGGGGAGGGAGGCGGTCCAGAGTCTTCGGTCCCCTTCGGGTTTGGCGTGGAAGGATCTCGGGGCGAGGCTGGATGTAAGATTTTCTCTGCATCTTCCAAGTGGCTGATTCGGCGTAGGGTACCATTATATGTAAACTGGAGAGCTGTCGGAAACAGCCACCGGTAACGGATCTGTTGCTCCTGAAGGAATACTGTCAGGGGCCAAAGTGCTCTTCTTTTCTGGAGAGTAAGTGGTGAGAGGTCCTGGTATATTTGAAGTGGGGTGCTCTGAAAAGTGATCTCTTCTCCTTGGCGACTGATCGCTGATATTGCCTCTTTGGTCGTGAAGAAGTGGACCCTGGTAATAACATCTGGGGGGGGGTCCGAATCTGTCCCACGGCGCGGGCGGAGTCTGTGGGTCCGGTCCAGCAGGAGCTGGGATTTGTCCAGATGCGGGAGTAGGGCCTCAAAGAAGCTTCCCACGTAATCTGCCAACTTGTTGTCGGGGATAGAGGATGGGACGCCCCGAATGCGGAGGTTATTGCGACGTGCCCTATTTTCAAGGTCTTCATGTTTGAACTCCAGGATCTCGTATTTGTGGTGCAGGGAATCGATGGATTTTTGCACTTCCCCCAGTGTGGTAGTGTGATCCTGAGAGTGGTCCTCGATTTCTCCGAGCCTCTGTTCGATTTCTGTGACCCTTTGGTCCGTCTGATCAACTTTAGCGGTGAGTTCCGAAAGGCAGGCGCGATTTAATATCCGCCATGAAGGCTATCAGGTCTCCTTTGGTAGCGAAGGCGCCCCTGTCTTCTTGTGGCTTCTGTGGGGTCAGTTTAGGAGGATCCTGTTTCTTGGGTTTCTCCGGTGCAGTAAACATGGCAGAGATATCTGTGCCCTTGCTCACCTTCGTTTGCCTCGACATACTGCTCGTATCAGGCGGTCTTGGTTGAGAGAGTAGCAGCGGGGCCTAGGGCGGTGGGAGACTGCACTCAGGGTGTATATCGCTCTAGGCCTCCACTCTGGGCCAGATCTGGGCGAGTGGGCAGGGGCGGCCCGGGAAGCGTTGGTGTGGGGGAGGGTCTCCATCGGGAACGGTGCAGGATGGCCGATTGTTGCATGAGGGGGGGATATGTCACTACGATGAGGCCCACAGGATCAAGGCCTCTCTGGATGAAAGCAAGTCTTCCGCTGCTTCCCCGCCCCTCCTCCGGTCTCCATCGGTGGTCCCTCCCTGGTGGAGGTTCCAGGTCCCTCTATGAGCCTCTCGTGTGCGGTTCTGTGATGATGTCGGCTGTCGCTGAGCGGGGGTCCCGACACGTTCTGCGTAGCGGGGGGAGGGGTGGAAGTCCACTCTCCTGGTCCCTCGGAGTGTGCGCCGGAACTCAGGCCCTAGTCGCCGAGAATGCACACTGGTGTGTTCTGGGCTGCCTTGGTATGAATCCGATGGTTCTGTGCTAGAGTCCGCTCCCCCTCTCCAGCTCCCCGGCGTTCTATGGCCCCGCTACCACCAGGTGCGGAGTGTGCTGCTGGGTTCCGGCTTGGCGGCCATCTTGGTTTCTTCAGTTGGAGACGGGGGAGAAGTTCGGCTGCTGAATTCTGGTAGAACGCCTCCCCGGTCGAAGGCTATGTTTGGCCAGGTTGTGCCATGTCGGTTCCGATCGCCATAGATGGCATTGGTGACTCGGAAGCCCGCTTAGAACCGCCGGGATTTGACGGCGGCGGCGGGCATCCCACGGGCGGCCTCAGAGGAGCGACCACATCGATGGCGCTCCAAGCCACGCCCCCGTGCTTAAATATTCTTAAATATGCCTTCATCAGCTTTTCGAGACATAGGGTACTGTTTTGCTTGGGGTAAAATTGCTCCTGGCTTGAGTTTTAATTTAACATATCCTATTCCTTTCAATAGGCCTACATCATATGGGCCCATGTTCAAGGGAAACTTGGCACCTTTCCTAGGTGTTCCTGAAAGAATGATGGTCTTTGCCACATTTGTGCCATTCACTGTGGGACTTCTCCTTTTCTCGATCTTTATCCAGTATGTAATGCTTATAAAAAACACTACCTCATTGTCTATACGTTCATCTCTGGACATGTCTTCATCTGTAATGTCAGTCAATCTGTATCCTCCCTCACGAGCTATCACTGTCCTCCATTTTCAGCCTTTGTCATCTACTCCTTCAAGCATTGCTATTTCTCCTCGTACTACAGCTGCTTCCAATTCTATAGGAATAGTCTGCCCTTCTTCCTCATCTATAGGTACTTGTGGCCACATAGAAACTAATCAGGTATCCTCACAATCTTCCCTACTAATCCAGGTAGCCATGTTAATAAAATTCTCACCCCATACACGAAGATTTCCGGATGCACAGGGACTCCTCGTAGCGTCACTCGCCCTGTGAATGCCAGTATAAACTCTCCTACATGTAAATGGTATATTCCTGGAGTGGAGCACACTATTCCTTGATCAGTGAATGAAATTGTCATGTTAAGCTTCGTCATCAAATCCCTACCCAAAATGTTAACTGGCGTTTGTCGCATATAACAAGGGGACAGACATGTCACATTCCCCTATAGAAACAGGTAGTTTGTCAGTAAAAGGCACTAAATTCATTGCTTCAGAGAACCCTCGAGCATTCATGGCAATACCTGACATTGGGTATTTTCGCTCCCTTATACAAGAGCAACTTACCCTAGTGTCTACAAGAAAAGAAAAAGATTTGCCTCCTATCGTCACATCGACCCTTGATTCTTCTTGGGGGTCTGGTGTTACTGATAGTACTGAACACATCAATTCACACTGTGAGCTGTCCTATTGAGGGTTCAAATTCATCCCTGTTCCCATGAAAGGGTTCCCTCCTACCAAAGTGACACCCCCTATCCTAGGTGTTTGTATTTGCCCTGTGTTTGCATTTTCTGTGTTTGCATAGGTGCTTGTTGTGATTGCCCTGCGGTGAATGCATTTGCACCAACCCCAGCTGCTCTGCCTGTTGTGCTTGCTGTGCTTGTGTCTGATAAGATGTGTGATCCTGGGCAAATCCCTCTCATGCTTCTGTACTGTATGACAGTGGATGAGCTGTCCCCCCTCTTAAAGGTTGTCCATTTTGTTGCACGTTTCCTTGTTTTCTCCATACACGCGCAACATGCCATCCCACAATTCCAACACACCAGCGGTGGCCCTCTGACTAACCCTCCATTATATCCTCCCCGTGTGTTCTGACTTCCACCCTGGACATTTTAAAATCTGCCTTGGGTGTTCTGAAATCCGCCTCCTCTTCCTCTGACGCTTACACCTCTACCTCGTGGCCAAAACCCATACCTACTTTGATCTACTGGGTGTACATTATTCACCTGCGATGCTCCCATTATTTCTTGTATTCCTCCTCCTTCTCCACAGGTCAATACTACCCCTTCTATAGCAAAATTTGACAATTTCTTCTGAACTAAAATTCCTCAATCTTTCTGTTCTCATCTTTCTTTCCATTCTTCTCTTGTAATAATCAGCAATGATGCTTGGTAGTCAACCGTATCTCCGCCCATGGCTTCGCTTTCAATCCTATTTGTTTTTTCATTTGTCTCTGTACCTGTTCTGGCAACCCTTGACACAAAATATGATAGAATAGTGCTACTGTTATTTACCATGTTCACACGTTTCAAGCTGCCATCTCTCTTGGATATCCTGAATATAAGCAATAGGGTCCTAATTTTCTTTCATTTCCAATTTTCCATGTCATAATCGCACCCACATCGGACATATCAGGATACTCTACCCTGAGAGCCCTCCAAGCATCTGCCCTGCAATTATTAAATGTTGCTCCATCATATGCTATGTTTTGTGCTGTCACTACTTCCGCATATTCCGCTCGTCTCATCATGTCGTCAGCTCTCTCTCCAAGAATAGCTGCCATAAACCTTTTATGTCTCCTATGGCTAATATATTTCCCCCTGTCATTTTCTCTAATTCGTATATCCATTTCCCAGCCCCCAAAGTCAAACCAAAGCCATGGAATATATTGAGGTCTTGGTCCCCTTTCTCTAGCAAGGGGAACTGAGAACCCCATCCCATAATTGGTCCCCATTTTTCCTTTACATAGTGCATAGGTAATCGTCCCTATTCGTCTTCGTGCTGGTAGCGACCTTAACCTACTCACATAAGATGGAGATTCTCCTCCCTCACTATATAACCGTCTTCGGAGAAGTTCGGGATATGATGTAGGATCTGGTGTTCTTTCCTTAGGGTGTTCCAGATCCGACCATCTTACATCTTTATCCATGTTTTGACTTCCTAAGGGGTGCACATACCCTCCCCGTCTATCTCACGGCCTGGTTGCCTTTCCTCATCTGACATTGGTAGACCCTAACTGGTGTGACTATCATCCTCCCCTTCTCTGTCTAAGTTTAACCTGCTCAAAGACAGTGCTCTGTGTTCATCACTGATCATGTTTTCCTCCTCATCCTGTAGTTTTGGTATCGGGGATTGTTTATCATTCCCCTGAGTTCCATATTCGCCGTTCTGTCTTATTTGCTGATATATCTTATCAATCCTTTCTCCAATAATTTCTGCATCATATCTTTCCTCTTCATGTGTTGCTTTAAGTATCTCTTGACTCTTTTCTCTCATTGGAAAACCTTTGTTTATCGTGTACCATTGCCACTGTATTTCGTCGCTTGGTCTTATTCATTCTTTAAGAACGAGACTGGCATCAAGGTCTCACCACCTTCCATTCTGTTTTATCTCTTTGTCCACTTCCTTTCGCTTTGTCACATCCCTTCTTGCCCTACCTTCTTCTTGCCTTCGTTCCACTTCCTCTCTCCTTCTCTGTGATCTTTTTTTCTTCACTATTTGAGCTTCTTCTTTCTTTTTTCTTTCTTTCTTTCTTTCTTTCTTTCTTTCTTTCTTTCTTTCTTTCTTTCTTTCTTTCTTTCTTTCTTTCTTTCTTTCTTTCTTTCTTTCTTTCTTTCTTTTCCCTTTCTTCTATTTCTTTCTTCCTACTGTCGTACTTCCTTTGTTCCTCTGCCTGCTTTTTGTCTTTTTCTTGTTGTACTCTATATATCTGTTCCCATGGATCCCTGCTTTTTCTTCCTTGCTCATCCTCCCTCAACCACTGTTCTTGTCCCCTATCCTTCTTTTCTTTCTCGTCTTTGTCATCCTTTTGCCTATCCTCCTTGATGCTTTTCCCATCTAACCTCAGTAATATCTGTCCTCCCATCCATTTGTTCTGTACAGGCATTACCTCATCCACCCTACCCTTTTGTCCTTTCCATCCCTTAATTTCTTTATCTATATCTGTTGATATATTCAATATGTTGCCTCTTTCTTCTTTATCTCGTATTAACTCGTACTTTCTTCTGTGCACTTACTCTATCAGAATTGTCCCCGGACCTCATATGATAGCAACCTCGTCTGTTTCCTCCACCCTCCCATTACTGTTTTTTTCCTCCCCACTGCCCCTCCAGCTCTATCTGAAATGTCGTCAGGCCTAGTATGATAGTTGCTTGTTTTGTTCTCCCACTCCCTTTCTGCACCCCTCTCCCTCACCTTTTGTTTTTCTCCGGCTCTACCAGAAATATCGTCAGGCCTAGTACGGTAGTCGTCTGTCTGTGTCCATTTCCTTCCCACTCTCCCCCTCCCTTCCTTATCTATGTCTTAGCTCTTGCACTATCTGAAATGTCGTCAGACCGAGTACGATAGTTAATTTCACATCCTACTGTTCATGGCCTGTAAGAATGTCATTGTATTTTCCCTTGTTCCCTCCCTTGCCTTGAAGCACTTTGAAACACATTGTGTATAGGCGCTATATAATAAGCAGGGGGTTCATATGTTGGTTACTATACCCTGCTTCTGCTTTTAATTCTGCTAAAGGGTAAAATCCTGTCTCCTCTGCATCTACGCTCTTAATCTTGGGCAGAGTAAGAGGAGCCGAGGGCTCAATGCCCTCACCATCATGCTGATTAAGCACCCACTCCTACTGTACTGGATCTTCTTTCTCCTCTTGGTACATTTTCAAAAGTTCTAAACCTCCCAGTCTTTTCTCTAATGTCTTTCCTGTGTAGTCAGCGTGCACATATGTGGTCATGTTTTGTAGTACTGCCTTTGACAATGATACCCCTTGTGGCCATGGCATGAAACATTTCTCAGCTGTGCCCTTTACCCATTTTGCATTGTACTGTTTCAGCTTGGACACATGTTGTGGTAATGTTTTACAAAGGTGCATGAAGGGAGTGTACTCCATAATGACAAGTTGCAATTGACTGTCAATATTTAACAGATCGTTAATAAATCTCTACCTATTTCAAAGCCTATCGCTCAACACTTTTAATCTCAAAACAATAAATATGAGCAAGCACTATCAATCGCAGCTCAATCCTCTTTGTTTCAACAACCTATTTGTCTTTTGATTAGCGCCAATCGTTTACTACACGTTACTCAAAACAACGTAATTTCCAGCCTGCACAGCTTATCACCTCTTGAAACTTCATACATCAAATAATACTGAAAATAATAACACAATACACATGAATAACCATTGTGATCACCTTTCCTTTTCCCTATAATCATTTACATTACGAGGTATTCTCTTCTCACCTCCAATTATGTTACCCTGTATGCGGTTTAAGACGTCACCTTAAACAGTCCTGACTGTGCGTATTCTCTCTCTTAATATTCCGACTGGAATTTGAGACGTCTTCTTCTATCTCCCTTGAAATAGGATTACCTAGGCTTTCCTTTATCTACACAAAATTTCCAGTTACTCAAAAATATTACAATCCCACTCCTCTATATTGCCATTTCCCTTAGTCTACTTACATCATCTTCATTCAGTATATTGGGACGTTGTGCATGCTTTCTTGTGATGTCATCAGTCTGTTTTCTTAGTTCACTCTCATATTTCTTCAGGGATCTCTTCCTGCAGGCCATCATTACCTCGTGGGTACATTCGATACGGTTGTCTCAATGGATATCTCCCTTCAAATACTCGCTCTGGTATTGGTAGGATAGCTGGTGTCAGCCAAAGCACAGTCTCATGTCTCCAATACAGGGGATGTAAGGGTGGTAGGATCTCCTGTGGATGTAAATGTCTGCTGCTCTACAACCTCTAACAATTCTCGTCACAACTTCTTTGTATACATCATCATTATCATCTTGTATAACTTCAGGTTTCAATCCCGCAATAATTCTCTGACCTTCGACGCCCAAGGTGTTGAGCAGTATCGCCCTCTATCTCACTGCAGTTTAGCCGGTGCCTCCCACTGCTTCCAAATACATTTCAAATAATGGTTCCCATTGAGGACATGGTATTGCGTGCCTACCTGGAGATTGTAAGAAGGCTGGGGGTGGCATCGCTCCTTGCATCATCTTTGGGGCAGGTTTGTATCCTTCTCATCATCGCCAATTATGTTGTGTCTTGAATCAACACGCTAGGCCATGGTGAGCACGATGGATTTATTAACCGCTAGGGTTATGCCTATGTTCAAGTAACTGTGCACAGTTGCTCCACTGTGACCGTGCATGAGAGGTATCACAAACAGGTGCCCATATATGTATTCTTTTGTAAATGTCCTGCAATGCAAATGCCTGTATAAATCCTTTCAGGACAAGGAGCGCCAGGGTTGCTGGTGTTTACAGCAAAGCACCCGCACTCATAATCTCGGCGACGGGAAGCTGACCGCGCAGCTCTCCTTAGGTCCGGCGAGAGCCGGCGGCACAGCATCTCGCAAGACTTAGTCCCCACAATTGGTTTCCAGTGATGACTGTTCTCAACAGATAGACACAGCTGGTGAATTGGAAGGAAATGTAATCATAGATTAGCATTATGTTTAATAAAACAACTGATATAGTGCCAATTGCATAAGGAGCAAAGGAGCTGATAAAGCAAGACTTCCAAGCATTACTGCACAAGGTACACAATATTGACTCTTTTAAGAAGTTGTAGGCCTGCTTGACAGCACCAGCGACTACCTCCATCTAAAAATTGACGTTTCCCCCAACTGCACCATAACCATGCACATTGTATATAGACCCCCAGGCTCATCCTCTGACTTCCATGACACCCTTATCCACGCACTGTCCAATAACATCAAAAAAACATTCGGGGTGACCTCAACCTAGGGCTGAACGACCCCAAGGACCCCCCTGCGAAATCCCTCAAGAAAGCCCTGTCCAACCTCGGCTTCACACACTCCATCTCCGAGCCCACTCATATAAAAGGGCGCACCCTCGACTGGATCAGTCATCACAACTGCTCCCTTCTCATCACTGCTAACACCCCCATCCCTTGGTCGGACCACCACTACATCCAATTCACCCTCGGAACCAAGAAAGTGGCCCTGGCCCCCCCTCCCACCGTGCCCAGCAACCTACGCCCGGAGCTCCCGTCTTCTCACAGCTGAGAATCTAGCACCCTACCTCCTCAGCCCTGCCCTCCAGGCCCCCTCCTCTAACAACCCTGAAACCTTAGCTGACACCTTTAAGGATATCATCACGTCAGCCGTTGACGCCATTGCTCCTTTGACCCTAAAAAATGCAAAAAAAGCCAAACATGCTAACTCATGGTTCTCCAAAGAACTTCTTGAACAACGTGCGCAAAAAAGGACGGCCCTCTCCGCTTGGAAAGCCAGCCCCTCTGAGGCCACCAAACTGAAGTTCAAAACAATCTCCAAATCCTACAAGGCTAACATTACCTTAGCGAAGGCCGCCTCCTTTAACACTAGGATCGCTGAAGCCATGTCAGGGTCCAAGGAACTATTCACCATCTTTAGGGAACTGGAAAAACCATCTGCCCCCCCCATCAATCATCAAAGATGACAAGTGGTGTAATAGCTTTCAGTCGGCCATGCTGGACAAGCTCAATACCCTCCAAACCAAAATCTGCAGCCACCAAAAAGCCCATTCCAACATCGTAGCCAAATTGCACGCTGAGCCACCCATCAAGACCAGCGCCTCCCCTTTATTTGAATTCAAAGATGTCACTTAGCGAGAGGTCATCACCCTGCTCAACTCCATCAAACCCTCCAATTGCAAGGGCGACGCCTGCCCAGCTAGCCTCATCAAAGACTCAGCACCTATCCTAGCCCCCTTCCTTACAGCTTTTATCAACTCCTCCCTCCAGTCAGGCCATGTCCCAACCGGACTCAAGGAAGCTTGGGTAAGCCCACCCCTTAAAAAACCCTCACTTGACCCCACAGTCCCTGGTAATTACAGACCTATTACCACTGTACCCTTCTTGCTCAAAATCTTGGACAAAGCAGCTTACCTGCAAGTCCATAAATTCTTAGAGGATAACCGGCTCCTAAGCCTGCGGCAATCTGGATTCTGCCCACAGCACGGCACCGAGACGGCCCTCCTAGACCTTAAGAATCAAATGGACGATCTTAGAGATGCAGGCAAACCTGCTCTCCTACTGCTCCTTGATCTATCCGCGGCCTTTGATCTCGTGGACCACAACACCTTGTGCCACCATCTAGCCACCCAAGCCAACTTCTCCCCGAAAGCCTGTCAATGGATCACCTCCTTCCTCCAAGAAAGGGCCATGAAAGTCTTCTCAGAGTCTGCATCCGCCACCCCGAGCCTGCTCACCTGTGGTATTCCCCAGGGGTCCTGTATAGCACCTACGCTCTACAACCTTTTCACAAGGCCCCTGTTCAGCATCTTGGATTCCCTTGGCATATCCTACATCAATTACGCGGATGACACACAGGTACTCATCCCACTCTCGGGCAACTACCAAGCAGACACTAACACCATCACCACTATCTACTCCACCATCCAATCCTGAATGGCAGAAAACTGGCTCTGCCTCAATAGTGAAAAAATTGAACTCCTCCTCATAGGATCACCGTTCACATTGGGCAACCTTGGAGACCAGTACTCTACCTTCACCATCGATAACGTTCCTATTAAGGTCTCAAACCATGTTAAGACCCTCGGGGTCTACCTTGACTCCGACCTCTCTATGGACAGACAGGTCAATGCTATCGCCACCTCTTCAGCCTATTACTCTAAAATCCTCAACGCTGCTAGGCCCTTCCTGGCCCGCCACAATTGCCTCACCATTGCCAGGGCAATTATCAGGTCAAGGCTAGACTACTGCAATGCCCTCCTCGCTGGGACCTCCAGCAAAAAAATGGCCAAATTGCAGCTAGCTCAAAACAATGCGCTCAGGGCAGCCACAGGTACAGCCAGAAGAGACCACATCTCTGAAATCAGAAGGCAAGCCCACTGGCTCCCTGTCAAAGAGAGAATTGTCTTTAAAACGCTTGCCCTCAACCACAAATGCCTCCACGAGCTTGCCCCGCCTTACCTGACCGACAGAATCATCAGGCACACAGCCACCAGACCCCTAAGATCGCGCTATGCCAACACGATTGTCAAACCCACTTCACGAAAGGTGCGCGCTGGAGGCTCCAGCTTCCCCACCCAAGCAGCCACGCACCGGAACGCAATGCCACCTCACCTAAGACTGATTGAATCACACCTAGCCTTCCGCAAGGCTATTAAAACTAGACTCTTTGGGCCTCATCACGACTTCGGCAGTAACCCTTAAATCCGGCGGTAGCGCTATTACCGCCGGATTTAAGGGTCCGCCGAATCAGGGCTTCGGCGGATTTCGCCCCAGCTCTGAGCTGGGGGGAAATCCGCCAAAAATTCACACTATTACCGCTGGCGGGAAATCCACCGGCGGTATTAGCGCGAAGATTCCCCATTGAGCCCAATGGGGAATGGGGCATTCCCGAATGGGCTCTGTGGGGAATGGGGACTTACATTACTGCCAAACTCGTGATCCGGCGCTATTAGCGCACGGGAGTTCGGCGGTAGGGCTAATACCGCCCGCGCTAATAGCGTTACTGTTACCGCCCAAGTCGTGATGAGGCCCTTTGTCTAAACAGAATATCTATCACGAGTTGGTTTGAACAATTCCCTGCATATTTGTTCGCTACTGTGTAACCATGAGCCCATTGGGCACCCGCCTGTAAGTCAAGTCTGCTTATTTGCTCGCTACCGTGTAACCATGAGCCCATTGGGCACCCGCCTGTAACTCAAGTCTGCTTATTTGCTCGCTACCGTGTAACCATGAGCCCATTGGGCACCCGCCTGTAACTCAAGTCTGCTTATCATCTGTAACAGCGCCTCAATGCCTTATGGGCTGCAAGCGCGCTTGATAAATGCATATAAATAACAATGGCAATATGGAAGAATGGTGGTCTTATCTGATAACAGGAAGAAATGTACAACTAACTTGTAACGTGATTAACTTTATGGACATGATATTGACATAAATCTTTAGCCAGCCAAAGTCAGGGTTTGACTTCAGAAGACCCACTACGCCCACGCTTTGCCAAACAAGGGAAATTAGAATAATGGCACGACGTGGGCTGGGGATTGCAAATGAAACGAATGTGACAAAAAAGTTTGTTTTTCTTTACAAAACTAAAGTCAATAAACAAAAAAAAAAAAAAAAAAATAAATAAATAATAATAATAATAATAAGAAACTGCTTTGGCACAATGCAGATACTAATATGGGCATCTACTGGTAAGTCTTCCGGACTCTAGTAACACCGGTCATGAAACCAACACACAGCAGACACTGTGTTCTATGTGTTCATGAGTGGGGCACAGTACACCATTCCTCTGACCAGTCTAGACTCCCTTAAATTTCTGGAAATTTGGTGCAGTATTAAAGCATAGTAATGTAACATAACATGACATGAAATGAGTGTGGCAAAGGAAACCCTCCCAATATTAGGGCAGTCTCTCAGGTCAGCCGATGGCCAGGCATGTTCGGAGCAAGACATACATTGCGAGTCTTCACAACCCCCTCAATAACACAAACGAGCACAGACCCTTAAGACAAGGAAGTCCAAATGCTCTCCCAGTAAGAAAGAACCAAAGGTAGGGAAAGTAAAGCCCAGGAAAACTGACTACTGCTTGTGAGGGCCGCCAATGATTTATGTTTTGGTCAAACCCCAACTGTTTGAAGTTTCTTTCCTCACGTTCTTTTTTAACCACCAAAAGATAGATAGTGGGTTGGGGTCAGGTAATACTGGTTGGGTCTGTGGGGGGACAGGGGAAAGAGAAGGGGCGATCATTTGGCAGGGTTCTCCCCCACATTCTATGGTAAAATATTTGGTAAATAAATGGGACCAGTTCATGCTTGATTAAAACACATAGAACCACCAGCCAGAAACAGAATGTGCATCGCTCCCACTGATAGGATGCACCTGTAGGAAAAAGGAAATCCTATTTTTCAAAGACATGGGGCTCAGACATAACATTAAAGTTCTGGAAACACTACTTTACTGCTTGATAATGGATCAACAACCATAACCGCAAGATTTCGAAGAGGAGCCTAGAAAAAAAGATTGCACTCACTGTGAGGCCCTCCAAATGTTTTGGACTCCAACTGCCATTATTCCTGGTCAATGGTGAAGGAATATGGGACTTGTAGTCCAAAACAATTGTAGGGCCAAATAATGAGTAACCATGGCACAATGCCTGCAGAGGGATGGTGGGCAAGGCAAGCGATCTTAACATTTTAGTTCCCATTAGAGTAGACTTCCCACCCGCATCTTAAATAAGCCCTACCTATCTATCAAGGGCCTAACAGCAAGGTGGAAAGATAACACAAATCTGCAGGTCTTTACACGCCATTTCAGAATGCTTGCACCCTCCCTAGTAGGTTTTTTGTAATAATCAGAATGGGAACTGGGATATAGAGACTACATTGCATGCTTTTATCTTGAAGTCTTGTCATTTGAATTATTTAATGCAATTAATTAAGATTCTGTGTGATTTCATCGATTTTTTTTATCGAAGTAGATTTTGTCGAATTTAGTTTTTAAAAGGGTTGATTTTGTCAAACATAATTGCGGGGGGACCGCCAAAGCCCCCCACCTTAACCCGCCTACTTTAATTATTATCTAAACCCACCCCCACATATATTTTCGGCAAAATACATTGGAAAAAATTAGACAAAATCTACTTCGACAAATTCTGTTGCAGCCAAAACTGCTTTTACCATTAATTCATACTTGAGAATCATGGATTCCTTAAAAATAACTGAAGGATGGGAACTATCATTGACCTATTTGGATTTGTTTGTGTTTTCATATGTCAATATTGCTATATTGGTCGATTGTTTGACTGCCGACCAATTCTGTCATATATATAACATGCCTTTTTGCGTTAATGCTAGCTATGAAAGTAAACCGCCTCTGTAAGCCACTGCTTTAGTTAAATAGACCACTGCTTGCGATTCTTAGGCCGCCCCTTCCTCCCCACCCCGATGTCTTCCCCCATGAAGCACTAGAAGGACATAACCCTTTAGATGATCCATAAATTGTGCCCTAAGAAGGTGTATATGGTTTCCCCGCCCAGATGTTGGGCAGTTTCCACTGGATGACGAACCACAGCCTCTCAGATCTCCAGGAGTACACACCATTACGCTGCTCGGCAAGGGAATGTACCGGTAGCAAGCACATCTGGGGAGAACCGAGTGGCTAACCCAGGATAATTATTGTTTTTGCTTTAGATTGTTGACAGTGGCGGAGCTTGCCAGTTTTTTGTTGCTGATGTTCTTCAAATTATACCTCGCTAGGCTTGCCAAGATGGCTGACACAAACATACAGGCACACGACACATTGTGTGTACGATGACGTAAAGCTGGAGTTCAGAATGTGCACCCCACCCAGGAAAGGGGTCTTTTTGGAGGAGGGGAAAGAGAGATGGTGTTTAAGGGGGCTTGGGTTCTGGTGGTTGGTAATGGCACAGGGGGCATCGAGACACAGAATAAAAGTGAGGCAGGTCGAACTACAGGTTGTCCCTTTTCCTTTTCCTCCTGTCGTTCCTGCTGGGCTAGGTCATTCAGCATTTGGCAAGTGAGGCTAATAAATCATGCAGCATGAGCAGCCCTATCTTCACTGCCCATGCATGGCCACTCCCCAACATGAACTTCCTCAGGCTTGACACGCCTGCACACATCTGATTGGTTAGCACCGGCTCAGGCCATTCTAAAACAAACTCCATCCTTAAGAGACAGCACAGGCGGATTTTCTGTACCTTTCAACCCGTATTGTATTGTATTGTGTATGGATGTATAGTGCGCAGCTAAGGCCCAAAGGCATCAAGGGGCTAGACACTAAGAATATCAGGTCATGGGGGGTACCAGGTGGCCTTCATGGTTGGGGTTAAAGAGTTGGTGGATCACTCCACTTACTTTATTGTTAAGGTTACTGCTAGGTGAGAAAAATGGTGTCCAAAGCACAGGACACCATGTGGATCCCAACCCTTGAATTCCAGCACAAATAGGTCACCCTCCTTTGCATATGTTTAATTGGGCAACATAGTGAACGTCACCTTTCCCCATTGAAAGACTTGTTTGATGGTCAGTTGGCATCTTTGGGGCCTAGGGAAGACAGGTGCACTATATAAACCACAAAATACGTCTTTGCATGAGGATCCACGGGTGGGTGGCGCGGATAGGTAACTGATAACATGCTGATCCAGACAGGGGTGTTCCTTTCTCTATGGGCAGGTACTGCCGCATGTGGTCGGTGTCCCGGCAACACGTGGTCGCCATTGTTTGGATTCCCCATGCCATGTTGCCGGGTCCTCCGTGGTCTGGCAGACTTAAAGATGGGGTTCCAATTTACACGAGATAACTGGGGCTGTAATATGAACCCCTCTGAGTATTCAACGCTAGTAAATAATGGTGCAGCCACTTGCACTAGAGTGGCTCAAACAAAATGGCGAGCTGCCAGTGATTTACCACCCAAAAACACCTGGAATGTCTTACGCAGCAACAACATATCTTGTGGAAAAAGCATACTTTTTGTGGAAAATGCAATACTCTCTACTCCAAATTACAGTGTCCACAATGGAAACCTTGCTGTAAGTTTGTTATTTATTTCATTTTGGGTATTTATTTGAGTGCTGCGGGATCTTGTCTTCCGGAGGAGAGGGGTTATGGAGGAGAGCTGCAGGAGGGCAAGGGGTGTAGTCGATGGGCGAGACGACAGTTTCCACCAAAACGGGGATGCGCGAGGAAGAAGGGACTCACAGGTGATCTGTGGGCTTACTCATATCACGTTCGTACACGCAATAATAAATACGCCACCCTTCACCCCTGTTGTAGCATCCACTTGGAAGCTAGGAACTGCGGGCATGACATAAAAAGTACACACCCAGCATTGGGAAGCAACAGGGGGCTGCACATTTATGGGGGTTACAGCGTGTGCATTTGGTGGTCACTGGTTTCCTTACAGCCTAGCATGTATTGCCATCTTTCGATTTAGGGGAGCGGGGAATAGTTACATCCACAGTTAATGGCAAACATTTAACAGTGCTGAGAAGGGGCAAGTAGGGGAACAGTGGTGCTGGATGTAAATGGTGGTGGTTAGGAAGGATACGTGGTTTGGGGATTTGGTAGGGGTGTCTCGCAGGGTGGGTGTGAAGAATGTGAAGGGGAGTGTCTTGATTTCTGTTCGGAAATGCACGGGGGTGGAGTGAGTCCAACGTTGATGAGGTTCTGCAGTGCTGGAGGGCAGCTGGACAATGCTTTTTTTCCTGGTTCTTTCTTTTTCTTTTCAAATTTGTTTCATATTCGCTCACTACTCGCCCGTAGTGTAGCCACTCGCAGTGCCTCACAGCTTTCCAAATCATTATTGCTTGCATTACATTAATTCTGGAAATCATAGATTCAACTATTTGGCACACATAACAATTTGTGACAATAGTACACAAAAAATGGTTGTTCAATGTGAAAGGATGTTTAATGGATGTGCATGTGCTGTGTCTCAACAACATTCTCCCATAGTGGAGACACACGCAGGGAAGAGACATCCCATCTAAATTGCATTGGTGATGTGTTGCGTCTGCACAGCACTAGTGCGGGTTCGCAGTGTCTGGTGGGGTTCTATTAGAATTTGACTAACATTATTCCCAAGTCTCCTGATTAATTGTGTGAGGGATCTTTTAATCTTTACCTACACTTGAGGGGATGCTTATCTCAAAAAAGGGGAAAAACACGGATGGATCTGGCTGACCCTTTCAATCATTGTACTAAGCCTGGTGACCAATGTCCTAACCCATTGGGTCACTGTGTGATCCTGATGGATCACTGTGCACACCTGTTTTGTGTTATCCATCTTGACCACTGTGCGATCACATTGGATCTATGTGCTAAATAAGCTAATCACTGTACTAACTCATTGGTTTACTGTTCTAACATGATAGTCAGGAGGCCGTAGTCACATATGAAAATGTTTATGAGCAGAATAAAGAAAAGTGTCAGTGGTGGTGTGGGGGATGCCTCGGTCCCTCACTTCCTCTGCCTCCACTCTAGAACTTCACCCATCATGGTCACATCCTGAGCACAGTAGGCGGTACCGCCTACCTGCACATAGAAATGGCCAATATTCATTGTCCTTAATCTATATATGTCCCCTTATGTACTTGTGACTGTTCCATTTACTCCCCTCCACAACTTGGTCAGAATGTCCCTCAAACTCACCCCATTGTAAGAAGCTTGCCGCTTCCCATCAAATCTGATTTCTTATCTATTGTAGGTTCTTTTGTGATCAAAAGAGCATTGTTTCTCCTGTGTGTATATTACAGGGCCTGCGGTAGTGGCCCTGTAGTTATGGTTACGTTGCTCAACTAATAAGAAGAGCTGTTTTGTGGCAGCTTGACCCCCCCCACACTCCCAGCGAATCCTCACCAAACTTTGCAAAAAAAGTATATAGCCCCCTTTGGAATGATTCTGCGAAGTTCAGTGCAGTTTTGTTCAGGGGGGGTAAAGTAATAGGGGAAGGGGTTCCAAAAATGTGTGGAAATACTCATAGACACAATGGAAACATTTATTTGCTCACGCCTAAAGCCCAAACCGCTGGATGGATTTTCACCAAATTTGCTTGGTCCCAAAAGTGGGCTTTTTAACATTTTGTGTAAATCCATCAAAAAGTAGGTAACATACAATTGCTGATATCTGGGTCCAGTCCACGGACTCACTCCCTGAATCGGGGTCCGTGGACACATCTGGGCCAATCATGGGGTGGCATGACGTCCATGGATTTCGTATGCACCCGCTGATTGGATGGTGAAAAGAGTGAGGTGCATCATTTTTTTTTCAAAATGGTCGCCATGTTGGATACACGGACAGTGGCCGGTGTCCGCGGATAGCATGGTGGGGAAAAAGTCTGGAAAACGCAGTTGGGGTTATTTGGTGGTCGAAAGAGGGGCTTGAAAGGTTGGAGGGTGGAATAAAGATGATATGGAGCTGTTATTCCAGGTGAAAAGGTGGGTGTGGGTGCCGCGCAGTCCGCGGACACCACAGTAGTCCTGGGACAGCAATGTGAAAGAACAGATGTAAAACACGTTTGGGGTTATTTGAGGGCTGAAATAGGGTGTAGAAAGGGTAGGGGAGTGGAACAAAGATGATGAGCTGTTTTCCTAGGTGAAAAAAGGGTTTGCAGATGCCACCAAGTCCACTGGCAATTTTGGTGTCGGCAGACACTATTTCAATTGCAGTGGGTTCAGGGTAAGTTTTGTTATGAGAAGGTGTATTGTATGTACTTGTTATGTGTATTAAATCTATTGTGGTGATTGTGGCCAGTGGCCAAATTCTTGGGGCAGGCCATGCCCCCAAGAATCTGCCCACTGGTCACATCCACCACAATAGCAATGTGTGCATAGTAATTATAGGTAGTGTAGTGGGAGTATACAGTATTTGTAATATGGTGGAATGATATAATTAAAGTGTATATGGTATTTATGATTGTAGTCATTGGTCAAAGTGTATGAAAATAAGTAGTGGAACAATGTTCCCCGCTGACCTGCACCCACTCCCCACAAACCCCATCACCACGCCTCCTCCCACACACAAAAAAAACCTCCCAAACACATGCACCTGCTGTTTAAGGGAACGGTCTGAGTAAGTTTCAACTTCTTCCTACCCTTTCATTTGAATACGAAACCATTCCGGAATGGTTTCTGTTTCAAATAAAAGTATAGGAACAGTAAAACTTAATTTAAGAAAGCAGAGTAGCACCGCGTCCAACCCCTCCCGTTCACTTCAAGCACTGATTGTAGTATATTAGAGGACAGTGCTTCTTTTTGTTGTAAGTTTAGAAACTACCCTAACCAAGCATAGAAAGTATATTATGTTGGCCGAAAACCAATCGCATCATATGCCCTACATCGCCAACAGAGAATCGTCAGCATAACCATAGAGCGTCCATTTTGTGTAAGATCCGCCATTTGCTTTCTCTGCCTTTCTGTGAAACGCCTTGCAAAAATGTATATTATTCCAAAAGCTCATGCTCTGAGCGAGGCCACAGTTTACATGTTGAGAGACCGGCCCAGACAGAAATGCAAAACAGTACAGAAATACATTGTTTTCCTCCCTCACAAGTCCTTGAAAGCGAGCAGAGAAGCATTTAATCAACGGCCCAGGTGTCGGCATGTCTCGCTGAAACTGTAGAAACAGGTCGTTAAACGTGAATTATACTTTCCTAGTGGCCCCCCTTTGGGGCTCTCCTTAGATCAGGCTGACCCCTAGTTCACGAATAGAAACCAGTAGATAACACGCTTTGGAATGTGTCTCTCCTACGAACACAGTATCCTTGCTGAACAAGCGCCTTGTGTTCTTCATAAGAAAGAACTATGTCTGGTTACTGCAAAATTGCAACTGTTGCTAAAACAATAATATAGATTGAGTAAGAAACGTGTCATGATGTGTCATATTTATCATAATTGTCAATTACCGAACCCTAGCTCAAGAAGATACATTATGGGCGGTTTTGATGTGTCACAAAGAGATTGTACGATTGTCTTTTTATATATATGATACTGTTGTAGAATGTTTGCTCTCTTGCGTCTCACGAGGTCTGGGTGACACACGTTGTGAGACGTTAGACCCAGCCGGCTGACTGAGAGTATGTTTGCTTTGCAATAAACCCTAGTACTTGGAAATCGAACCTCGTGTCTGTCGTATCACTGGTATATGGTGATTGTGCCTTGTTTCCATACGCGAGGGTCTTCGGGGCCTACCAAGAAATGGCACCCGAATAGGGACATCCCCCTTTTGCTCCATCGTGTACGTTGAATTTGAAGAAGGCGAAAACTAATCGAGGACAAGGCCGTCGAGCTGGGATCGAAAGGTGTTCGGGGCGCCCCTGTGAAAGTGATGAGAGACTCCTTTGCAGATCTATACACAGCCGATCCCTGATCGACAAGCAACGGCCAGAGAGCATCGAGGCGAGGGTCCCGAACGAGGCAGATTGAGCCAGATATGCAGTCACAACAATTCTTGATTGTGTCTGTATACGGACACATTGCGTCTTGAGAGACAAACTGATTGATCAGGTGAGTCGTGCTCCAATTCTTAACAGCCCTGATAGTGATTGAGTGTTGCTCTTGCAAGATCAGTGTAAGGTAGAAATAAGATCAATATGCCTGGGAAATTGTCTTCCTGTCTAGTGGGATTTTTCCACTGCGGTAGACAATCTTTGGAAACTGGCCAGGTATTTGAAATGTATGTAAAATATGGGATAGGGCGATAATGTTTAATGAAATTTGGCATAGGCAGACCCGACATGTAGTAGATTTGCAGTGGCCCAAAGATGGTACTTTTGAAATGGCACGTATAGAACACTTAGAATCAGTACTGCTGCATAAGAAAGCACGCCCCGCGACATTTGATGTCATAAGAGACTGGAGGAAGGAAGCTAACCTCTGTTTAAAAAGTAGGGAGAAACATGCACAGAGACACAAATCAAACACAGAAAAAGCGCTAGAACTAGAAGAGCTCAGAATGACTGAGGATATCAGAAGAGGGGATAGGAGTATCCAATTAGGTATACAAAAAATATATCCACAACAAGAGTTACATGCATCAGATGAATTAATAACTACAAATCTGAATGAACAAAGACAAGAACGTCCTCAAAGCAATATTGACACAATTGCACCAATACACATTGCTCCACCTCAGTTGCCACCCCCCCATTCCTGTTGTTCCAACTGCACCATCTCCCCCTGTGCATGTGACACCATTTCTCCCACCACCGACAGAGCATGAATTAGTAGCTGCCGCAGAAGGCAGTTCTACGGAGGCAGGGCCTGCACAAAGAGGAAGCACCAGAGTAATGCGTAGTACGGTTAGTAGGGAGAGAAGAGAAGAACTGAAAGAATGGGCAGAAACGTACATTGAAGGCAATGACGAGGGATCCGCGCTGAGTGCAATGTATGACTATAAGAAGCTCGGTGAACAACAGGTATTGTTAGAATGCATGGGGGAGTATCTTATAGATAAATGGAAGAAATTGACCGGTATGTTAGCACCACAGAAGTTGCGGGATCTAAATGCTTTTTCACCTATGAGGGAAAGTGCGGCAGAGATAAAAGAGCACGTAGAGCACGTAGACCGGCTATTTGAGTTTAAAGGTGAGCTTGATGAATTGCATACAGAGGTGAAAAGAGGGAAACAACAGGTGGTACCATATGTCAAGCAGTGATTTTTTCTGCCGACAAAACCTGTTAGTGAAGAGATGAAAATGTGCATGCGAGAGGCGATCAGATGGATTACGGATGCCAACATTTCTCCAATGGAGGTGCATGATACGTTTGATAAGTATAAGGTAAAGATGGTGAGGAAGGCATTGCAGGTGATGGTTAAGTATTTACAAGATGAATGTTTTGAAAAGAAGTATTGTTGTCTCCCTGATTTAATATACAAAAGAGCGTTTTTACCGGAAAATGGAAAGTCTGCGCTCTCCCTCGATTTAGCTATAGTGCTTAATAAGCGAACCAATGAGGAGATGCCAAGTTCAATATTGCCCATGAGAGAAGTCCCTCCCACCTTTGTGCTAAAAGTAGAGATTGCTGCCGCTGGTGGACAACCAGCGAGGGTAATATTAGCCCATTATACAGCACAGTTCGTGCATGTCCCTTTTTCCAGACAAGAGGTGAATAACATAAAACAAATAATCCCTGATTTAAGGAAGAATCCGGCATGATTTTATAAAGAGATTGAGTCCTATTTGAAATCGTCTATTTTCACGATGAGTGATATTGACCTATTATTTCCAGTAATTCTCCCCATAGATATATGGAAACAAATTAGAAATGTAGATGATGCTGATATTTTGGGTGGGACATAGGAACATTTGATTAAAGAAGATACAGACAGAAAAGCTTGCGAGGGGCCATCGCCGGATTTATTAGCATTACCAGCGCACATAGTACAGAAAAAACACTAGTACCTGAGAGAAGAATTGTCTGGGATAAATTAACGGCATATGTGCAAGGTAAAGATGAATTGGCTACTGACTATTTCAGGAACAAGGAGGGAGAAATAGACTATGCAGTTATTTTTATTCCGCACTGGATCCTGTTGCATGTGCTTTGCCTCGCTGTTTGCGAGCTGTTGCTGCGGCTGCCGCGTCAATAAAACAAACCGAGGGAATGGTTTTGGGTCATGCCTTAACTTTGATGGTGCCTCACACAGTATACATTCTTTTAAATAGAACGCAGACGCAACATCTTACATCAGCTAGACTTACGAGATATGAAATTGTCCTATTTGCACCGCATATTCAAATTTTGAGATGTTGAGCTTTGAATCCTGCAGAGTTAATGCCCCCTCCCAATGAAAGAACGGGTGAAAAGAAATCACCACCCCATGATTGTATAATGGTTACTGAACAAGAAACTAAAGGAGGTATTGACCTAACCGACACCCCACAGAAAGAGCCAGACGGAGAACTGTTCTGTGACGGTTCCTGTTTCAAATTGCCCGATGGCAAATCAACTGCTGCATAAGCCATCACGACACTAAAGAGTATTGTAGAGAGCAAAAGGATCCCATATAATTCAGCACAGGCTGCAGAGATAATAGCGTTGACCAGAGCATGTGAAATTTCTGAAAACCTGAATGTAAGCATATATACTGACAGTCAGTACGCATTTGGGGTGGTACAAAATTTTGGTCGACTCTGGGCTGAGAGGGGTTTTCTAACATCGCATGGAACCAAGATTCAACATGGTTCTTTGATAGCAAGATTGTTGTCTGCACTTGCACGTCCTAAACAATTAGCAATAATAAAATGCAAAGCGCATAAGAAAGCAACATGTAGCATTGGAAAAGGAAACACATTTGCAAACAAAATTGCGAAACAAACTGCCACTGATCTACACATGAAGATGTTTATTGAGAGGTCAGAAGAAGTACCCTGCATGATAGAAAATGGGATTGCCACAGTTAAGGAGAGATGCAAACAGAAGCAACTGCAGTTGAAATAAAGAATTGGTCCAAGGGTACAGCAGAATTAGACATAGAGGGTTGCTGGGTAGACAAAGAGAGTAAAAAGTGGATGCTGCCCAACTCCTATGTAAGAGCGATGGTCATTATGGCCCACAGTCCCACACACATATGTGCTAAGAAATGTATTCAGCATTTAGACACAGTATGGCAGAATCCACACATTAGAAAAACTGATGAAAGACTGGTCCAGAACTATATGACTTGTTTGCAACATAACATTGGAAAAGGAACCGCATACCAGTAGGTAGTTTTGGCCCCCCCTCTATGCCCTTTGAAGTCATCCATTTTGATTTCATAGAAATGGAAAGATGTCAGGACCTCAAGTATGTCCTGGTGGTAGTCTGTGCATTCAGTAAATGGGTGGAAGCATACCCGCTTAAGGACTGCACAGCAATGAGCACAGCAAAAGTGATGGTGAAAGAGTACTTCTCTAGATTTAGCCTGCCACGTGTTATATGGTCAGATAACGGCCCGCATTTTGTTGCCGCCGTAATATTACCAATTTGTGCAGGCCTCCAGATTGATAAAAGATTCCATTCAGCCAGACACCCGATGAGTGCCGGTCTTGTTGAGCGCCAGAATGGTATTTTGAAAAATAAGATTAGCAAAATATGTTCAGGAAGTCAACTGAAGTGGCCTGATGCGCTGCCCTTAGCTCTGTTGTGCATACGCACGTCTGTACAGGCAAGGACGTGACTCTCCCCATACGAAATCGTGATGTGGAGACCCGCGAAAGTTTGGAGCACCCGGCAGCCTAGGTGCTTGAATGAAATTGAATACCCTTTGCTCAGCACTTATTGTAACGTGTTAACTCAGAAACTGCGTTTCATTCATCAGCAGGTGCAGGAGGCTCTTCCTGTCAGATACACAGGCCCGAGGCATTGTCTGCAGCCAGGAGAATGGATTCTGGTAAAAAACTGTGAAAGAAAATCTTTGCTTGCACCTCGTTGGAAGGGCCCCTACCAGATACTCCTGGCAACACAGACTGCAGTCCGAGTGGATGGTCGAAAGACATGGATTCATGCGACTCATACGCAAAGAATTCCATTCCCGTTGAAATAGCTGCCTGATCCAGACGACAAGAAAGAAACAGCTAGCTGCCCTGGACTCGAAAGACATCATCGCCAGTTCTCTGCCGCAAGTACTGCCTAAGCCTGAGAAAGAGCCTGAAAAGATTGCCACGAAGGAGAAAGGGCTAAAGGTGCCCCAACTTTGCCCAGCTGAGCTTGCATCATCACAGGCTGACATTAAACCTGCTTTATCACTTATTGCATCACAGGCTGACACTGAGCCTGCACCTGGAAGTGAATCTGCATTATTCATGGATCACACAGTACCTGGAGCGAATAAGGTACAACGTACGTTCTCAAAATCGGAAGTGATCTAATCTACATGTTCGTTTTGCCTCTATTCCCGACACGGATGAATTGGGAATCGGAGGCCTAGGGAAGTGGAGCGTGGGAGCTGTATCAATCTGCATCAAATTGAAAGCTCTGGAACCTGGCTTCCCGGTGCTATCTTTGAAAAGTGAATGACCTATGTTGATCACCCCGTGTGAACAAGCGGGGCGCATATGGTACCAACACAATTGATGCCTGCTCTAAAGTCTTTGGAGCACTGTGCAGAGTCATAATAATCTTGCTCCACGTTTATCGATTCAGGCTAATGAGAACTGGCCTAGACGCTTTGCTGACTTCTTTGAACGCTTTGCTGTTTTAACGGGCGCTGCAGTGAAGAAATTATTCGTGACGAACATTGCCGAGAGGATTGCAGACAATGCCTATACTCACTTCTGTTCCCTCCTGCACCAACATTGATGATGTTATAGATATAGAGATAAAACATTTTTCTAGAAGAATTTGCTACTTTGCATTATGAGTACACTGATCCCAGTGTTATGGTATCTGGATAGCGTGCATCCATTAAGTTCTCTTCTGCCTGCTACCAATGCACCTGCCACACACAGTCCAGTTCATGTACTCTCTTATACTCTCCCTCCACTAGAAGAAAGACACAGAAAAGGGTATGATAATAACACGTTGCTTTTGATCATGAATATAACTCACTCTATCCTGAATAGAACAAATTGCTGGGTCTGCTCCCATTTACCCCAGCATGGTGGGAAAGGAATGGGTTGGTATGTACAGCCATTACCCCTTAGTACGGCATGTTATGCATCACTAAGTGCACTATTTCATGGGAAATGGAATAAGAGTGATACGGGTCAATTAGATGGAACAAGCATAGATGAGTTCGAAAGGGTGGTAATGGAACCTGGAGGTTGTTCCATATTTAACAGAGCAAGAGTAATAAAACCAGTGGTCAGACCAGTAGATAGACTTTATGTGCCTTATAAATCATCTGTAATCACTTTTCACATGAATCCAGTAGGGAACAAGGACGTTGTGCCCCCTCCTATACTATTAATTACAACCCACGCACTGTTCCATTTTGCTTACAAAAGAAAGGTTCCTATTCAGTAGGGGCATTCACTAGATGCATGAATATTTCAGTACTTGAGAAAGAAGAAGATCCAATATATGTAGGTGATCCCGTTTATTTTATATGTGGAGAAAAAGCTTATCCCTGGTTGCCTAGAAATTGGGGAGGGACATGTTACATAGGGATCCTTTTCCCTGGTGTATTCCTTTCCAAAACGTCAGCCATATCTAAATTATCTAGATCTAGGCCCCGGCGGGATGACACAGATTAATTGCAGAGGACATAGCAAAATTATTTATCCCATTCTGGGGGCAAGCCATAAACTCCTGGAATATACGAAGACTGTCCAGGATATTAGAAAAAACGATAAATGGAAGGACCGATATATTGTATAATATGACCCTAGAAGAAAAGGCAGTTAGATTAATGACAATTCAAAATAGAATGGCTCTTGATATAATTTTGGCCGACCGTGGAGATGTTTGCAAAATCGTGGGGTTAGCCTGCTGTGTATTTGTAATGTAAGTGATTCCTCCCCTACGATTTTTGAGGCAATCAAGAAATTGCATATTCTGAGTTCTGACATTCATACTCTGACAGGCGGTTGGGAGCTGAATATACGTTCCTGGTTTTGGGAGTTACTGCGCTTATGGGGATGGAAACTAATTGCAATTCTGGTAACATTACCTGGAATCCTCATGACATGTTGTTGCATACACTGCCTGCCAATCTTTTGCTCTGAAATAACGGATGAATGTGTCCACGTGGTAACAGAAAAAAAACTCCCAAATTGAATACAAATGTAAATAACGAGATGGAAACGATGAAAAAATTCATGTCAATTAATATTGATGATGAAGATTACAGTAGCATGCATAGCTCGAAACAAGATACATGGTCAGACGAAGATGCAATGTATGGTTGATGCTCTTGGCTTACGGCCAAAAGGAGGGTTTGTAAGTTTAGAAACTGCCCTAACCAAGCATAGAAGGTATATTATGTTGGCCGAAAACCAATCGCATCATATGCCCTACATCGCCAACAGAGAATAGTCAGCATAACCATAGAGCGTCCATTTTGTGTAAGATCCGCCATTTGCTTTCTCTGCCTTTCTGTAAAATGCCTTGCAAAAATGTATATTATTCCAAAAGCTCATGCTGTGAGTGAGGCCACAGTTTACATGTTGAGAGACCGGCCCTGACAGAAATGCCAAACAGTACAGAAATACATTGTTTTCCTCCCTCACAAGTCCTTGAAAGGGAGCAGAGAGGCATTTAATCAACGGCCCAGGTGCCGGCCGGTCTCACTGAAACTGTAGAAACAGGCTGTTAAACATGAATTATACTTTCCTAGCGGCCCCCCTTCGGGGCTCTCCTTAGATCAGGCTGACCCCTAGTTCACGAATAGAAACCAGTGGATAACACGCTTTGGAATGTGTCTCTCCTACGAACACTGTATCCTTGCTGAACAAGTGCCTTGTGTTCTTCATGACAAAGAAGTATTTCTGCTTACTGCAAAATTGCAACTGTTGGTAAAACGAGTAATATAGATTGAGTAAGAAATGTGTCATAAAGATAGTTAGTTGGTGCTGGAGCACTTTTACATTGTTTTAAATTGCTTTTAATTATTTTAGTTGTGTATTATTAAAATTGTAAACAGTTAGTGTAGCCTGCCAAACCTATATTCTGAAATTGAAGTTACTCACTGTTGTTTTGTTTTTAACAAGTTTGTATTTTTATTGCTGCCTTTCCGTGTGCTGTAACCGAGTTCCTCGGCACACACGTGCAAAGCGGGTGAATAAACTACATTACCCAGCGGCATTGTAGTTCCCACACACATTTTTCTTGTCCACAGGCACGAACGCGCCGGTGTGAATGAGACAGGCAGGTCTGTGTGGGTCCGTGCGCGTACGAGCATTTCGGCGGACCACTCTATCAGCTTTAAGACTACTACACGATTATAAGGGGTAGGTTTAACAACATCAATATATTTTATATCCCATGGGGGAATCTACTGTATCTCCTGATGGGATATCTTCCAATGTCAGAATTGATAATACTAGGGCATATGCCATACCTCATAAACACAATCAAGATAGTATTGTTAGTGTTATGAGAAGTGTTCACACACTCACTAAGCTAACCATTTCCCTTTTAAACACCCGCTCATTGGTCAAGCATGGTATTGAAATACATGACTACATTCAGGAGCACAAACCAGACATTATGTGCCTCACGGAAACATGGCTTACGGAAGCCCATGGGCCAACTATAGAACAGGTGACTCCTACAGGGTATGTGTTCTTTGGGAAGCATAGAGAGAATAATATTGGGGGTGGAGTGGCCATAATATGTAAAAAAGAGTTGTTGTTTTTTTAGACTAAAATACAGTGCCTGGGCTGTGATATCATCCATGTGAAGTTGACCTCAAACCCTAACTATAGCTTTTACATTGTCTTACCTTACCACCCACGAGGTGAAGGAGGTAATTTTAATGATGATCTAATTAACTTAGTCACGCCTATGCTGACTACTAACTCAGGGCTAGTCATACTGGGTGACTTTAATCTATGGAAATATGATAAAATAGATAAAAAAGCATTACAATTAGAAAATAGGATGAAAACTCATCATATTGTCTATTATAACACTGAGCCCACCCACAATAAGGGACACATTTTAGACTGGATCGGAGGGGGGAATGTCCAATTTGGGCCTATTTCCACTACCCCATGTATCTGGTCTGATCATTATCTCCTGACTTGTTGCTTGGAGCTCCCTGTTAAACCAGCAAGAGTGCACACTATGGCACATACAGTTAAATTACGTAATTTTAAGAACATTACTTCTGACATTCTAAAGACTTATGTAGAGTCACTCATGGATAAAACAGACAAACAGGATAACCCTGAGAGGCTCACAAAAGTCTATAATGAAGTTATGCTGGAAATGCTGGATAAGTATGCCCCTTTGAAAGATAAAATAGTTAAAGACTTGCCCAATCGCCATAAGTGGTTTTCTCCTGCACTAGCTAAACTTAAAGCCAGCAAGAGACAGGCGGAACATACTTGGCATAAAGACAAATCCAATGAGAATCTGTTAGCATGGAAACTTATTGAAAAGCAGTATAAGGTGATGATCACAGAGACTAATAAATCCTTCTATGATGACCAAATATACCAGGCTGGAGATAAGACCAAGGAACTCTTCCGTCTTTTTAGAACTTGGGAGAAACCTACGGTCTGTAACCCCGATATCAAACCTACCATTAATGATTATAGTAGAGTTCAGAAGGCCTTTGCAGATAAATTGTTGAAGGCCCAGAAGAAAATTGAACAGGAAGCACTGACTTTTCCATCGTTTGATCCCTTGCCTACTTCTAAATCTTTAAAAATAGACAATCCTACCACCTCTCTAGGCAATTTTAATTTTACTGAACCCGACTTAGCTGAAATTTTGGAGCTTTTAAAAAATATGCACCCCACTAATTGCCCAGGGGAAGTTTTTCCATCAAAATATATATTGGAACATCGAGAACTGTTTGCTCCGTTCTTTTGTCGGTTTGTTAGTTCATCTTTACGTACTTGTTCCATTACCCAATCTATTAAAAATGTGGCAGTTACCCCTCTGTTAAAAAAACCTGGTTTGGACCCGTTAAATGCAGCCACCTTAAGACCAATTACAAATACTCTGATTTTTCTTAAACTACTACACAGCTCCAATCCTATGTATTTAACACCAGTAAACTACATGTTAAGCAATCAGGCTTCAGGAGCTTTAATGGAACTGGGTCCGCGCTTCTGGACTTATAAACACACATGCTTGGTAAATTAGAACACAGCAAGTCGGGGCTGCTGATGTTATTAGATCTTTCGGCAGCTTTTGACTTGCTGGACCATAAAATCTTGCTCAATAGGATGGCGACTGTTGGAGGTCTATCCAGCAACGCCATCTCCTGGCTTAGATCCTTTTTGGAGGGTCGCCAGTCTTGTGTTTATTGGGGTGACTGTGCTTCTGAGCCACAGATAATAACATGTAGAGTCCCCCAAGGGGCATGCCTTTCACCCTTATTGTTTAACATTTATATTTTACCTTTATGTGTTGAGTTGGAAACCCTGCAGATTTTTTTCTGTAATTATGCAGATGATTTTCAGTTGGTACTGAACATAACTGGGAACTATGATGTTGATCAACAAACTCTGACTGCAGCATATCACGTCATAGAAAAATGGATGTCAGTGAACTAGCTTTGTTTAAATGCCGCTAAAACAGAGTTGATGCTTTTCGGCTCTCAGCATGCTCAATCTAAATTAAACCAAAAATATAATTGCTTCTCCATTGAAGGCAATCATATTAAGATTGTGCAGAAAGTTAAGACTCTGGGCACCTATATGGAGGAAAGTCTTGATAGTGAGGCACATGTCACAGCCATTTCTACCAATACCAACTACCATCTTAAGGTACTAAGACAAGTAGCCCCGCTAATATCGGTGGAAAACTGTATAAAACTTGTAAGAGCAGTAATTCTGCCACGTGTGGACTATTGTAATGCCTTTCTGGGAGGAGCCAGTAAGGCTAATATTCAACAGTTGCAGAAAATACAAAACACAGCGGTATGAATCATCTTTCAGATGAAAAGTTTTGAACCCACTAGCGCTGCAAGAAAAAACTCCACTGGCTCCTGGTGGCAGCCCGTATTCAATTTAAACTACTTACTCCATGTCATAAATGTATCTTCGGTAATGCCCCCTCATATTTGAAGGAGAAGATCAATATTTATCAACCGAATAGATGCTTAAGATCAATGGATGCCTATTAGTAGTGCCACGGACAAAAAGATCCGGTGGACTGGGACGGGCCTTCCATGTACGGGGTGCACAAGCCTGGAACACCCTACCACCTAGGATACGTAAGATTGAAGATCATCTTCTCTTTCGTAAACAGTTAAAAACAATCTTGTTTAGTTAGGATTAATTTCTAGTTTTCCCTCGCCGCTTCTATTTTTGGCACCTGGATGCCTGCGGGCTTTGGCACCTTATAAATCTGAATAACATAACATAACATAATGTGTCATATTTGTCATAATTGTCAATTACCGAACCCTAGAACAAGAAGATACATTATGGGCAGTTTTGATGTGTCACAAAGAGATTGTACGATTGTCTTTTTACATATATGATACTGTTGTAGAATGTTTGCTCTCTTGCATCTCACAAGGTCTGGGTGACACACGTTGCGAGACATTAGAGCCAGTCGGCCGACTGAGAGTATATTTGCTTTGCAATAAACCCTAGTACTTGGAAATCTAACCTTGTGTCTGTCGTATCACTGGTATATGGTGATTGTGCCTTGTTTCCATACGCGAGGGTGTTCAGGGCCTAGCAATGTCTCCTCCACCTTTCACACGGTCAACAATTGCATTCTCATTAAATGGTTACTTGATACCATTTGTATCATGCAGCGGGGACTGGACTGGCTGATTGGTTTTCCTCACTGACTGTCCTTACCAGCTGCAACTGGGCTGTTTGTACTCCACCACCTCATTGTGTACCTGCTGAGTACCCAAGGGTTTTATCCTATAATTGTGGATCTTTCATATCTATTTTGCCCCTCTGGCTCACCTGATGTGCTTCTTTCTCATTTCCAGTGTTATGTTTATGACAGATAGGTTTCCTTAAACTTCCCTGAACTAATTTGTTGTCCTTGTTTTTTATCTCTAATTGTCCGACTGCCATTGAGTCATTGTGTGCCGCTAAGAATCTGTGTCTCAATGCTCATAACATGGAAATATTTTTTACTGTCACACCTGTGTCCTGTTTTTATTCTTCCCTCTGGCAGCTGTCTTTGGGCCCTCTACTTTCACATCCTGTGAGGCCAAAAACCTTGGGGTTATCTTTAAGTCCTCTCTCTCCTTTACTCATTACATGTTGGAGCTTGTAAAGAAAGCCCATGCTTTCAGCTTGGCCTCCTTACAGGAATTGTACTGTTCCTCACCTTCACCCAGAAGGTCAACATCTTTAGAGCCCTGGTCCTGTGTAGGCTGGACTAATGTAACAGACTCTTCCGTAATGTCCCCCTTTGTAGTCTATGCCCCCTTCGGCTAATCTAGAATAGGGCTGCAATATTTATCTTTGGTCTCAAGCCCAGGGATCGTATCGCTGTTTGCTTAAAATGTCTATATTGGCTCCTGCTATTTGCAAGGACTACAATATGTCCAACTTTGTTTCCCTAAATACTGTCCTGATAGTGGCCTCCGCTGTTGTAACGCCAATACTCTGCTTGTCAAACGCTTTTTGAAATGGAGAGCAGGAAGCATGTCTCTGTCTTCGGCCGGTGCTTGTTTTTTGAACAGTCTTCCTGCTCTTCTTATACTTGAGCTGGACCTCCTTGAGTTCCGGCAACTTATGAAAACTCTACTTTTGTATTCCTGTTTTGCTTAGACCCTTCCTTGATAATTCATACCACTGCCACCGAGACTGGTGGCCTGGTCCCTTATGAACCACATAGGTTCCAGGGCCTATACCTAGTTGACACTAGCACTCCTCCCTCCCCTTCAGTACTGCCCTAGTGGGGCTACCAGCGGGCGTATGTGTGCCACACAGCAGGTAGCCAGTGGCCTCCCAGTTTGGCAAGTCTTGGCACTTTCCTTCTGGGCTCCTATCAGCACTTGGTAATCCACACCCCTCTTTCCATGGATGGAGCTCTTTTACTGCACAATGCATATGTGGATTTACAGCAGCAGCGTGTAAAAAGAATTTGTATAAGCAAGTGAAATGCATATGCAAAGGATTTGTAGAACATCTTTAAGTGGAAGTTGGTGTGCAGAAGTTTAGTATGTTGATAGGGTTATATGTAGAGTTTTTTAACTGGTTGGTAGATGTATTTGTGACTGTTTTAAAGTAGGCAATGAGGGATTTCTACAAACATAACAGTAAAAAGGGTTGAAGGGCTATTTTGTGCGATGGTGTGCATGTGCGATCCATTTTTTTAATAATGCATGCCATAGAGAGGTGACTGTGGAGACTGCGGATAGTCATGAAGGGCCATGGAGTACGGTCCTCATTGTATGCTAGAGAAAAGTATTTTGGGCAGAAAATTGTTTCTGTACTTTTTTCTTTTTCTCTAGTATAGAACTGTCCATTATTTCTATTAGCATAGTAGAAAATGCTAATCGGAATGTTGGAGAATCTTATTGAGTCTAACGTAAAGTAGATGGAGTCTATAAGCTTATTTTTCTACTTCTATTTTTTGACAGTGAAAGGTGGTTCCTAACGGAACCTTTTTTTGTGTTATTTGATTATTTATTTTAAAACAATTTGCAGGAGAGGCCAGGAAGTAGGTGGGGAGGGAAGTAAGGGAAGTGGCAGCAAGCACAGCTATGGACGGGCAGGTGATCAGGGGACAATGTTGGGCGTGCATTACATGTAAGGTAGGGAGCAGTGTTTCTCATGCTCTTGATTACAGCCTCAAAAATGCTTCAAAATGGCTACTGCCTGCAGAGTGGAGTGTTGCAGTATATACAGAGTACTGTTGTCTTCGAAAGATATGGATCAGCAGCCTCTTTTATGGCTTGCAAAGTAGCTGGTGGAATTTTGTGCCCCACAGGAGTGGCCTGTGTGGTTGCAGTATTGGTTGAGGAAGATGAGGTAGTGGAAGACAACCTACTACTTCCTGAAAAAGGAACAGCCTTTCTGAGAGCATCCCGTTGGTTGGATTTGGTGTGGCGGCTCATCGAGGCTGTCCCGTAGGAGCACTGCCCAGGTTGTGTGTGACTGAGTACAACATTGCACTAAGTGCATTTGTTAGGTCCTGGTTTCGTCCTGGGTCCCTGTTCGACGAGTGCTGTGCGATTCACCAATCAACAACAGCAAGGAGCCAACCATGACATGGCGCGTTCCCAAAAATGCCAACCACTAACTCTGTTTGGATAAGCCAGTCACAGCATAGCGCTCCATGTAGGAACCTGTCCGAATCTTCCAACCACAACGTGGCGTTGGTCCTCCTGTCCGGTTCTGAGTTTCCGGGGGAAGAGCCTACGCCCGCCGACACACACACTGTTTGCCCGGACACAACGGCTTGCATTGCAACTTTTCCTTGCAGTAATGCCCCCTACTTGCTTCTGCGACCCTTCTTCCTTTGTAATTTCATTGCCACCTTCTATCGCACCTCCCGCACGTTCCCTCTTCTATCTGCTCTGTTTTTCCCTATTGACCTACCGTGCCTCCAGTTTGGGTTCAGCCCTGTCCTTCTGCCTCCAGCATCATTGACTCCTGCTTGGCCTCCAATTGGGACTGTCCTGCCATTCAACCTTCACTGAGGACTTCTGTTCTGCCTTCAATTGGGGTAATTCCTGCCATCCAGTCAACCTTTTCTTCGCATCAACATCACCAGGGTTTTCTTACTCCCATAGGAGTTTTTCCTTTGGTTTTTTCCTTCCCTTTTCCGGGTCAGTCTGTGTTCTTCAGGACAGCCCTAGCATTGGGAGAGGAGAGGCCTTATTTACACCACAGGAGAATGGCTGATAACCGAAAGCCTAAAAGCATTTCACTTTGGTAGCCCTAGCCTTTGTTACACCACCAACAGTGGTAAAGAACTGCCACACCCATGATTCTCTCTGGGTGCTAGAGGTAGGCATTTCCTCTACCTCATCTTCCTGGTCCTCTTCATTATTTTCTCAATTATTGCGCTTCTGTTGTGTAGACCCTCCAGCTGGTGGTGGTGGCAGCTCCTGGGGAGGAGGGATGGCAATAGTTGATGCCATTTTTGAAGATAAATAGCAATTTTGTTAATATTCTTCTAAGCATGTGCTGTGTCTAAGGTTGTCAATGTAAAATGAATTAGAATAGGTGTAGGAGCTGTGCAAGGGTACATTTTCAGCTTCAAACTTCCTAGATCAGCTGAAAATGCAGTTGCAAAGCACAGACCCGTTCACGAAGTGCAGGTGCATTCGCAAGCATGTCATCATGGAGCGCATGTGGTTACGTGACACTGCCTGGAAAGTCTCCAATAACGTCAGACGTTCGGGAACGTTGGTGAACACTAAAACTGTGGGAAAAGTTACAAAAAGTGTATAGAAATGTTGACAATGTTACTAGGAGGTGGGGAATGGCACAGTTCTATGTTTAAACTTTCTACATCAGCAAAAAATGCTGCTATATTGGAGGTAAGTATGATATTGGAAGTTATAGCAAAATAGAGTGCACTGTTAAAAGCCCATGAAATTCAGTGAAAAAATGTTGTTAAAGGGACGTTATAGTTAAGTTGCACTAATAAAAACCTATGAAATTCAATGAAAAAACTTTGTTAAAGTGACGTTATGGTTACAAGACAACCGAAAAACCCCCAAAAATTCACCAGTTATGGTGAGCTCAGCACATATTAAATGAATTTTGATGAACAGTCCCTTCAAGGGGTTGTGTTTATAATGTTGGTAACAATATGTCAGGGGTGATTGGGAGACATATCATAAACTATTTAATGTATTAAAGAATATTCTCATCTAAACAAAACATTATATTCGAGTGTTGTTGTTTATACAGGTACCTAATCATACATACACATAGGCAATGGCTCCAGCATGCACCGTAGAAGTACAATATTTTTAATCTGGTAATTCCCGATAGTAAAATAATAAATGCTACCTTATGAGAGTTTAGAGTAATGTTAAACATGGAATAAATAGCTAACAATTCAAAACTTACTACTGCACACTTGTGTTAGTATAAAAAATACATATAAAAACCCAGAATGCATATAAATTAGAGGCACAAAAAGGGAAACTAAGGTAAGGAAGAAAGAAACAACAGCACCAAAAAATGACAATCACATTAGAGTTCATCCTCATGTACACAAATTAATTGTGTGTTTGAGGCCTGCTTATTGCCATGTATGGACACCATGAGCTCAGATCAAACTTTAATGAAAGTACTTTAAGAACAGATGAGAAGGTTAATGTCTAGATATATAGCACCTTTACAATTTTCAGATTCCCATTGTCAGTAAAAAAAAACACTAGCCTAGACATGTCAGTGAACAAAAACAAGTGGCCCAGATATGTGATGTCATCAAATTATATTTGTGATGTCACCTTTGATGTCCTGGTTGTAAGCCTTAGCAGTGCGGGGTGGTGGCGCGAGTTATGGTTGCTTAGCTTACCATAACTCATGAATGTCTGTTTTTTTTTGTTTTACTTGTAACCATAACGTTCCTTTAACAAAGGTGTTTCATTGAATTTCACAGGTTTTTATTAGTGTAACTTAACCATAACGTCACTTTAACAACGTTTTTCATATATATATATATATATATTTATATATTATATTTTATTGTTAGTCTACGTTGACTTGCTTTCTTGGTTTACTTGTGTCCCGCGTCCTAACCTCTGTGAGACATTGTAGCAATTTCACTGCACTGTGGGGAAGCTGGATTTAGCATGCACCCAGCTCACACCTTTACCGTCAAAAGTCCAAAACTGGGATGGCATTGTACAAGCAAAAATCAAGCACATGAACCCAATCAACTCCTCCTTAATGCTTTCCACTTACTGCCATGCCATAGGGCTTCTAGGAGCCTCAGAAAAGGTTCTCCAGAAATACTCATGACCCACGCTGGTGCAGTCCTCTCTTCTTCATGGGTCAGGAGGGTGTGAAACATACTGTAACAACTATTTCTCAGGCAGATATATGACCCTGACACAATACTCCAGTGAAGCTGCTGTTTGCTATGATGTAATCTGAGTCAACACATTCTGGAGGCAAAATGGCCTTGATCTGGAATATTCCTCGGACTGAGAAAATAGTTTTTGTTGCAGAGAAGGGTCACAACTTGAAAATATTTTGGTTTGTGTACATAATGGCAGGCACATTTTTGGCAGGATTCGTCCATGAATTGGCAAACCCATAAGAAAACCTTGCAGAGTTCTCCCACAATTTGTCAATACTATCATGGCACAGGCCCATACAAAGATAGCTCTCCGATACAGTGCTCATTGGCCTCTCCTAGCCCAGCCTGGGACATGGCCAAACTCACATTTGGGAATGTAGGATTACAGCTACATAGTTGAAGCCTCAGCCCTGAACGCCATTTCCACCAATACACAACAACAAACAATTCTCAACGCATGTCTGGGGGATATAAACAAATACATTTGAATTATTTGACGTGCAGTATCCGTTTGAATCCAGTACCTTGAGTAAGGTCCAAAACAGGAAACATTATTGACCGGGTTGGTGGCTGTTACCCAAGTGCAAAAGCACTCCAGCAGCATTTAAAGCTAGTAGCTACAGCCCTCATTTTTAATATTATATTTTTAATAATATATATTATATATTAATATTATATGTGTCTGGCAATACAGGATCAGGCGCTTTAGTCCTTGTATAATAAAGATTATCACCCCCCAAGCCGCCTAAACCCCAAGAGCCCAGCAGTTCATTCCCATTTTCACATTTCAGGGTGTGTGTGTGTATCTGTGTGAGTGTACATGCATGTATGCTTGCATGCTCGTGTGTGCCTGTGTGTGTGTGTACATACATGTGTGTGTCTAAACCTTCCAGCCATCACATTTTTATTTTGCTAAAGTCACACAGAGTGGGACGGTTATGCCCAGACATCGGTCCTGAATCTGCCCGGCCTAAAGAACCAAGCTACTCCTCACTGATAATGCCGACAAGGCTGAAACATGTCTGGGCATGCTTGTGGTCCCGCACAGAAGGCATGGGACCTAGCAGTTTGGGCTGGACTGTCCCTTTTGGCGTAGGACCAAGCTTGATTTGCATATGGCTTTTCCCCTTCTGTAATGGCTTGGCAGGCTGAAAAGCGATGGTCTGGAGAGTTACCCAGAGCTATGCCTGTGGTTATGATTAATTCAAAACCTCCCAGCCATCACCTTTTTGTTTTGCTAAAGTCACCCCGAGTGGGACAGGTATGCCCAGATGTGGGTCCCGAATCTGCCCTGCCTAGAGGCCCAAGCTACTCCTTACTAATGAAGCCCAACAAGGCTGAAATATGTCTGGGGATGCTTGTGGTCTCGTGCAGAAGGGATGGGACACAGCAGTTCGGGCTGGACTGCCCCTTTTGGGGTAGGACCAAGCCTGATTTGCATATGGCTTTTCCCCTTCTGTAATGGCTTGGCAGGCTGAAAAACGATGGTCTGGAGGGTTGCTCAGAGCTATGCCCATGGTTATGATTAATTCAAAACCTTCCAGCCATCAACTTTTTGTTTTGCAAAAGTCACCCTGAGTGGGATAGGTATACCCAAACGTGGGTCCCGAGTCTGCCCTGCCTAGAGACCCAAGCCAATCCTCACTTAGGATGCCCAACAAGGCTGAAACATGTCTGGGGATGCTTGTGGTCTCGTGCCGAAGGGATGGGACACAGCAGTTCGGGCGGCCTGTCCCTTTTGGGGTAGGACCAAGCTTGATTTGCATATGGGTTTTTCCCCTTCTGTAATGGCTTGGCAGGCTGAAAAACGATGGTCTGGAGGGTTGCCCAGAGCTATGCCTGTGGTTATGATGAATTCAAAACCTTCCAGCCATCATCTTTTTGTTTTGCTAAAGTCACCCCGAGTGGGACGGGTATGCCCAGACGTGGGTCCCGAGTCTGCCCGGCCTAGAGACCCAAGCTACTCCTCAATAATGATGCCCAACAAGGTTGAAACATGTCTGGGGATACTTGTGGTCTCGTGCAGAAGGGATAGGACCTAGCAGTTCGGGCTGGACTGTCACTTTTGGGGTAGGACCAAGCCTGATTTGCATATGGTTTTTCCCCTTCTGTAACGGCTTGGCAGGAGAAAAAACGATGGTCTGGAGGGTTGCCCAGAACTATGCCCGTGGTTATGATTAATTCAAAACGTTCCAGTCATCACCTCTTTGTTTTGCTAAAGTCACCCTGAGTGGGACGGGTATGCCCAGTCGTGGGTTCTGAGTCTGGCCGGCCTACAGACCCAAGCTACTCCTCACTGATGATGCCCAACAAGGCTGAAACATGTCTGGGGATGCTTGTGGTCTCGTGTAGAAGGGATGGGACACAGCAGTTCGGGCTGGACTGTCCCTTTTGGGCTAGGACCAAGCTTGATTTGCATATGGATTTTGCCTTTCTGTAATGGCTTGGCAGGATGAAAAACGATGGTCTGGAGGGTTGCCCAGAGCTATGCCCGTGGTTATGATGAATTCAAAACCTTCCAGCCATCACCTTTTTGTTTTGCTTGCATGCGCATGTGTGTATGCTCATGGGTGCTTGTGTGCGCATGTGCATGCCATTGTGTGTGTTGGCTTAGTTTAAGCTTCAGAAATTGAGACACTTCTAATCTATAAGCACAGTAAATAAGAGGAGTTAGTATAAGAAAGCGGAACCACCGTCTTTCTTACCTTTTTCCATGTTCTAGCAGGTCTCAGCATGTGTCACTATTCTATCTCCAGGTGGCATTTGAAGTTAACCAAGTCTATCAAGCCCAGAATGTAGTTTGTAAAATGAAAGATCTTTACATGGAAACATGGTGACAGAGTGATGTGCAGCAATGTGGCTACCCTTAATGTAATAGTAGTTGCCATTTATATAGCGCCTTTTCTCATTTATATGGTCACAACCTGCTTGTGGTGGGAACGCCCTTGGGGATCGAAGTCCAGGTATGGGAAAACACTTAGAATGCGTGTGTGCATTTGGCCAAGATTAGTAATTAAGTCGGCTGAGTGCTGAGGGAGGTCACAAGAGTGTGCTTGTGCAATAGACTCGTAATGTGTTTTATTTATTTTTATTTTTATTTATTTGTAACGCGCTGGGACAACACCCATAGGCATAGAAGCGTGGGGACAAGACAGAACAACACACAGCCAAACAAATAAGGGAAACATTTCAGTCACCCAAGAAGGGATAAGCAGGATGGCTAAGTTTATTCGAATAGACAGGTCTTCAAACTACACCTATAAATTGAGATTGCCCCACACAGTCTACGATCCAGTGGGAGGGCATTCCAAAGCCAGGGAGCGGCCACTGAGAAGCAGCCATTCTGAACATGGGAAAGCTTGGCAGCGGGAGTTTCCACCAAGCCTGTGTTATTGGTGCATAGCGCTCGCTTAACTGGCAACCATCTAATCCTTTTGGATAGATATGCTGGGCTTTTTCTATAAAGACAAGAATCCGTGACAGACAGTGTTCTGAATTGAATTTGCTTCTGTACTGGTAGCCAATAAAGTGATCTTCCTGTTGCAGACACATGCTCTGTTCTGCGAAAACCAGTCACCGCCCTGAGCATTATTTTGGACCACCTGTAGCCAATTAATCTCTGTTTTTCAAATGCCCTGCAGAAGAGTGGCACAGTAGTCCAGACGTGAACCAATGGTTGCACGGGCTAGTGTTTCACTGTCTGCCCTGTCAAGAAATGGTCTTGCCTGTATGAGTAGCTTGACATAGTAGGAAGCATGTGATAACAGGCTACTGACGTGTGCCTTCATGGCAATCTCCGAATCCAATATCAAGCCCAATGGTTTAACTTTAGGGAATGTTGTTAAGAAGCAGTCAGAGATTTCAAAAGCGCCATACGTAGGATCTAATTTACTTAATTTGGAGGCTGTGCCCACCAACATAGTCTCTGTCTTCCCATTGTTAACAACCAAGCCATTAATAGCCATCCACCCATGGATTCTAAGTGTCATTAATGGCCTGAGAGTCAAGCTCATGATTGCCAGAAAGAGGAAAGAGACACTGAGTGTCATCCGCATAGTTTGCGTACCCAACACCTTCCGCATCCAGGCAGCTGAAAAGGGGGAGAATAAAGATGTTGAAAAGCGTTGGAGACAGACATGAGCCTTGGGGCACCCCGAATTCCAGGACATATTCTTCTGACATGAAGTCTTCAAAGAAGACTCTCGCCATCCGGTTAGAGAGAAACAACAAAACCCAACTAGCCGCCACACTAGAAAAATGGGCAGTGTCTTGTAATCTAGTGGTTAGGATGGTATGATCAACAAGATCACATGCTGCAGTGAGATCTAGTAGTATCAGGAGTGATGCTTTGCTATTATCCGCGTGTTGCAAAATGGACGGTTTCAGTTCAAGAAGAGTCGTTTCAGTGCTGTGATTATATCTGAAACCGGATTGAATGGAGCTTAGAGTGCCATTAAGCTCCAGGAATTTTTGAATTTGCTGATATATTACTTTGTCAAGGATTTTCAAGAGAAATGGTGAGTTAGTAATTGGCCAGTAGTTGCTTGAGATGTTGGGATCCAGTTTTTTAGGAATAGTGAGATCCTGGCCTGTTTAAGCGAACTTGGAACAATGTTCTCACTGAATGAGAGATTGACAAATTTGGTTATCAAAGGGGTCAGCATCTCTGCACATGATGTAACAATGGTGGCTGGAGAGATCAGATTGTGGGGTTTTGACTGAATTTTGGCAAAGGTTGTCATTGTATTCTAATGGCAGATGTGTTGAGGCAAGTCTGGTGTATGGAGGCAAAGACGTATGGAGGCGAAGATGTACGTTTCCAGTTAGGCTGAATTTGTCGTAGTCATTGCTGCATTCTAATGTGTGTGGATGGATAGCCGTTCCTGCGGCAGATGTCCACTGAAGTGGTGCGTTATATGTACCTTAAGCTCAGATGGATCTTGCTGTGTGATCAGATCATCTGTATAAAAAGAGATGGTACCCTCATAAGCTCTTCTAGGCACTATGGACAGACTACCCTCAAAGTCTTCTAAGCCACTAGACCGGCTATCATAGTACATCATCTAGGCGTGACAGACAGGCTACCATAAGATCTTGGAATCATAGGATTCTCTAAACGCAATAGACAGTCTACCTTTACAGTTCTTCACATGTAATACATCTACTAACCTACACAATTTCTTCTACGTGCAATACATGTGGTACCCTTCACAATTTCTTCTGAGTGCAATACATGTGCTACCCTTCACAATTTCTTCTACGTGCAATACATGTGCTATCATTCACAATTTCTTCTGTGTGCAATACATGTGCTAACCTACCCAGTTTCCTCTAAGAACAATACATGTTCTAGCCTTTACAGTTCTTCACATGCAAAACATCTGTTAATCTACACAATATTTTCTAAGCACAACACAAGTGTTAACCTACCCAATATCTTCTGGGTGCAATACATGTGTTAACCTTCACAGCTCTTCAAGTGCGATATAGGAGCTGGCTTACAAATGTTCTTCTAAGTGCCACAAATGTGTCAACTTACATGTGACAATCTAAGTTTAATATCAGGCTACCCGCATATCATTGTGCAATCCTCACAAATTCTAGTGCAAAGATGAGCTAAAATCAAGAAACTTCTTGGTCCAATACCAAGGCTAAGTGTGATAGGAAGGGTATCCTGATGCATCTGTTAAGTGCAAAAGAGGCCTCTCCTAATACATCTTCTGAGTACACATCTATATTCAGAGATGTTCTAAGTGCAATTTCAAGGCTATCCGCATACATCTTTGATCAAATCATTGGCTATCCTCCAAGTTATTCCAAGGGCCAAGACAGGCTAACATCATGAATATTCCCAGTGCTATACCATGGCTAATTGCAATAGATGGGATGTCCTCTTAATCTAATGCATCTTATAGGTGCAGTAAACTGTCTATTCACATATCTTCAAGGCGCATGGGACCAGTTCTACCTATAATATTCTGTCTGCTTTGGTCAGGATGCCATCATAAATCTTCTGCACATAATCGACAGGATGATGTTTGAGTGCCACGTGTTTTCCACCATCAGATACATCTAAGTGAGACACGTTTCCTGCTACCAGAAAAATGTAGGTGCAACACATTGCCTGACCCCAAAGTACATTTAAGTGCGACACATTTCCTGCCACCAAAATACCTCCAAGTGTGACACATTTTCTGCCCCCGAATTACAACTAGGTGTAATACATGTTCTACTTGCAGAACATCAAGTGGAAAACGTTTCCTACTCCCAAATTACAGCTATGTGCAATACATTTCCTACTCCCAAAAATCCATCTAAGTGTGACACCTTTCCTACTCCCAAATTACAGTTAGGTGCAATACATTTCCTACCCCCAAATAAGGTGCAACATAAAAGGCCCACTCCAAGGTCCATCTATGTCAAACCTGATGCCCACTCACTGATCCATCTAACCAACACAGTTCTTCAAGTGTGATACATGAGCTAACCTACACAATTCTTCAAGTGCAATAAATGTCCCAGCCTACCCATTTCTTCTAATACATACGCTAGCCTAAACAATTGCTTGTGAGTGTAAAGCATGAGCTAACCTTCACATTTCTTCTAGGAGCACTAGTTGTGCTGACCTAACCCAAAAATTATGTTTTGTGCAATACATGTGCTAACTCACAAATATCTTCTAAGTATTCAAGTGATGTACATGAGTTAACTTACACAATCTCCTCTAAGTGCAACATCCGTGCTAATCTACATGTGCAAGTATTCTAAGTGCAATAACAGGCTACCTACATATCTCTGTGCAAGCTCTGGACTATCCTCACAGATATCCTAAGAGTAAGTTAACAGGCTAACAACCAGAATCTACCAGGTCCAATACCAGGGCTAAGTGCAGTAGGCAGGCTAACCTGACAAATCTTTAAGCACAGAAGGGCTATCCTAATACATCTTCTAAGTGCCATAAACAGTCAGTCCTCATAGATCGTCAGGCGCATTGGATTGTTTCTCCATATGATCTCCTGAGTAATGAGGTCAGGAAATTATCATAGATCTTCTGCATATGGTGAACAGGCTAAGTTATAAGTGCTACACATTGTCTACCGCCAAAAATCCATCTAAAAGCAATGCATTTCCTACTCCCAAAATGCATCTGAGTGCGACACCTATCCTACTCCCAAAATACAGCAAAATGAAATACATTTCCTACTCCCAGAAATCTAAGTGGAACACCTTTCCTACTCCCAAAAATCAATCTAAGCGTGATACCTATCCTACTCCCAGAAATCCATTTAAGTGCATCACCTTTCCTACTCCCATATTACAGCTAAGTGCAATACATTTCCAATTCCCAAAATTAGCTTAAATGTAATACATGTCCTACTCCCACAATCAATCTAAGTGCAATACACAGATAACGCCCAATACATCTATCGGACTATCTAGGGGGTGCCGCAGGTAATCTACACAGTGTTATAATATGATGGTGGTAATGAAGGAAGGAGTTTTAATTGAGCACTGTAATGGCTGTGTTCAGCGCCCATGTCACCTTACCTTAGTTGATGCAGTAGGGTGCTTCGTTGGTTATCCATGGGCAAACAGGGGCAATTAGGGAGGGGCAGCTGCCCAGAAGGGAGCTGCCCTTTACCTCTGGCCCTCAGCCGGCCGCCCATGCATGGCTTCCCTAAGCCCCTCAATGAAGAGGGCTACTTTCTGGTGGAGGCCACAATCACGGGCTGTGTGGGTGCGATGGAGGACAGGGCAGGGTGTTGGGAGGAATGGAGGCACAGGGAGCGGCAGGGGATAAATAAATAATAAAGAAAGGTGGATGGCAGGTGAGGGTGGGGAATAGATGGGGGACATGAGGCCACTAACCCCAGGAATAGTGCCCCAAGCAGGAACAGAGGGCAGGATCTGCTCTCGTGGTCTTACAGCTGTGGAAGAGACCGAGTGCACTGTACTTGGCTACCTAGAAGCCCGGGCCAATCACGGTGTGGGTGGGAAAAGGGAGGTCCAGAGGGAGGATGCACAGGGGGGAGGGGAAAGAAGGGGAAAGGCACAACGGGAAGCGCTGTCAAGGTGGGACACTGGTAACCTTACCAGCGGTCCTCTAGGGAGATGTTGCTCACACGCGGAATGGAATGTAAGGCAACTAGATATCCTAAAAATCCCTTCTGTTTTCTGGTGGACTTTTGACATTGGGTCCTGTAAGATTAGCAGCGGGAAGGGTTCTTAACACACATTGTCAACTTTTGCACGAGTTCCTCCGTTTTAATCAAGAGTGCAAATGAAGAATGCTGGTACTTCCACCCTAAGTTATTTCAACTTGCCATTATTTATAATTTAAATCAAATCCAGTTGGGGAAAATGCTGAATTTTGTACATTCTAGATTATAAAAGAAAAAGAATGTTGTGGGCATATGAAAGTAACAACGCTTGCTTTAATGGTCCAAATTTACAATTGATTTATGTGTAGTGGAGACTGAGGAAAAGGGCTTACATATGGCAACGTCGTCAGAAAGAAAGAGAGTTTCACACTGCACGCATCCGCATGTTGTCAGGGCAGGGCGGATGCTCCAAACACATAATGGATGACATGTGGGACCTGCCATCAAATCTGACAAGCCTGTGCAAGCGCAAAAGGAAAATCTTTGTTCTACGTGAGTTGAACAACACAGGTAAAGTGAACATTAATCATCGCAGTATCAAAAGCAAAGACACACACAAGAGAAAGAGACACACACACACACTCTGTTACCTCTGATGTAATAAGGCAAAATGGGGGGGGGGGTCGCCTGAAAAATGTACTAATGTCTGATGCATTTCTTTTGTTAATCATTCACATATATAGGCTTTTGGTCAATTGGGTTGGGAGGGCCCCCTAAATTAGTGGTTTCCAAACTTGTTTATGCTGAGACCCTCCCTTTAGTAAAAATGTTGTTGGTGACCCCACAAAGCAAGGACTGCTTATATTTTCTATTAAAATACACCCCACGCCACTCCCTCCCCACATCCTCTGGGCTCCCTAGGGCACAGAGGGTGGGGCAGCAGCCATACAGTTCAAAGAGGACTGCCTTAAAAAGATGCTTCTCCCCTGCTCTGGAGTGGATGCATGGGTGCCCCTGAATGTCCTACATATCAGGAAGTGAGATATTTTCTGAGACATACACATCAGGCATATGGGCGTCCATCTCACAAAACATAACACTTAAACGTAGGATAAGAAGTTGTCCTGTCACAGAGACACAGGTGAAAGAGGCTCTTTGTCAAAGGTGTGATGCTTTCCATGTTTTGACTAGAAGTACTTCATGCTGCTCAGGGCCCAAGAAAAGGCGCAAGAGTCCTTGGACGCTTTCCTTGCATCTCTACGTCATCTAGTAAGAAATCCACTCTGTCATTCCACACTCCTTCATCGCCAGCACTCCATAGAGCAGGGCTTCAATCTACAGAGAATCCTGGCGATGGGGAGAGCCCACTGATTGGCTAATACTAGGACAGAACTGGTTACGGTTGCCTGAAAGTAAGTAGATATCGGCAAAGTCGACATGATATGGCGAATGCCACCATGCAGGCAACCGACAATGACTTGTGCAGCTACTCCAAAAGGGAACAACAACCTTTCAAAAGTGTGTACATTGCTGTAGCCCTTTCCCTCAGCAGAGCCAATACCCAGCAAAAGGACAAAGCTGTGAAAAATGCAAAAATATAAAATACCCTGCTGCAGATCTCAAACAGAGCTATCCTCTGTTGAACCCTCTGCACTCATCAGAACCCAGAATAGACTGCATTCGGGTGGATCAGACACAGACCACAGACCACTTGCAGGAGCCTTTTACAGAATATAAGGGGAAATCTTATTCAATTTCACAGTTCTGGGCCACGGGTACACAGAGGTGACATCAACACAGGTGTGTGGTTGGGGTTTAAGACCTGAATATAACATCTGTGATTGACATGGGTGCTTTGGTACATGTAATGACCATTTCCCAAAATCAACACATCTGGCCTTATCCAACACTCAGACAACACAAAGTGAACATCTAGGCGGAGTGCCGGAGAGTGGCAGTCAAGCAGTCACTCCAGTTTTGTGTGGTCTTTTTTTGCTGCCTATTCAGCAGAGGAGGAGCTACCCTTCAAAAACTTGCAGAGCCCGCTGAGCGGACGCGGAGTGGCAGAGAGTGGCAGTCAAGCAGTCACTCCAGTTCTGAGTGGTCTGTTTTTGCTGCCTATTCTACAGAGGAGGAGCTACCCTTCAAAAACGTGCAGGGCCTGTGCACCGAACGCTGAGTAGCGGAGAGTGGCAGTCAAGCAGTCACTCCAGTTCTGTCTGTTCTGTTTTTGCTGCCTATTCAACAGAGGAGGAGCTACCCTGCAAAGACTTGCACAGCCCGCAGAGTAGACACGGAGTGGCAGTCAAGCAGTCACTCCAGTTCTGTGTGGTCTGTTTTTGCTGCCTATTCAACAGAGAAGGAGCTACCCTTCAAAAACTTGCAGAGCCCACAAAGCGGATGCGGAGTGGCGGAGAGTGGCAGTCAAGCAGTCATGACAGGCATGGCTGCAAGGACTGCCCATCTCCTCGCACCGACCCAAGAAGAAGGGCGTCGACTGCGCAGTTCCTGTGTCCGTCTGGATGTAGAAAAACTACAACCCATAGAATTGCGAGATGTACGGTGTGATGCCGGAAATGCATCTGAGGGACAGGGCCTCTGAATCCTTGTCCTTTTTCTGTTTTTACCGTGTGTTCTGTCATGTTTTCTGCCCAGGAGTCCATGAGGGACTCCTGGCAGTGCAGCTCTCTTTTGGGTTGGTGAACAGACCCATGGGATACCCTTATGGCACCCATGGGTAGGGGTACAACCCTGTGCCCCTAGTGTATGTTTTTGGGCACCTGTGGGTGGCCCACAGAGCAGGGTATGGGCTGGTGGCAGCTCCATGCTGAATTTGACAGGTGCTCTGGGTGTCCTCCATTTTGGGATACCCAGGCCCTGCCATTGGAATCAGTTGATTCCTGATAGGAAACAAGATGGCCCCTGTGGCCTCTTGCTTTCTATTGCCTGTTATCTTGTTTTTCCCAAAGTCCTGGGAAGCCCTGACTCTGTCCCTTCCCCCTGACTGGCTGTTGGGTGGAAGTTCCATATATGGTGTTGTTGTGAAGGCCCAGCTAGACTGACTGGAGCCTTCCCAGTGACTGTATGTTGTGGGTACCTCCTGTGGGTGGGACCTGGGTGAATGGAGTGTGTGACCAATATACACTCCTTGTTGTGGTTGTCTGGTTTCTGGCATGAGAGACAAAGACTGAGACAGCCCTGCCCGAAACTGGCCTGAATGCAGTGTGTAGTGTTGAATGGCTGGGTACTTGTCCCAATCCACATTCCTTGTTGTGAGTGTCTGAAAGGGAGGAGTGTGGCCTGAATGCACTGTGTGCCTGATTGGCTGACTGACTGCATGAATGCCCTTCTGTGTGATTGGCTGCTGTGTGTGTGCCAGCAGTGTGGATGAGAGACAGAATAGTATATCTGGGGACCTCTCACCACTGGAAATTGTTCAGAAGCATTCAGAAGCTGAGTCTCCACTCAAGAGTAACTGGATTTGCTGATCCTCGACGTCCAGCTGGAAGAAGAAGACTTGCTGTGGCATTTGCTTCGACGGAACTGAAGGTTGTCGAAATCGTCGAGGACTGACCCGAGAGAGGACCTGGTAAGGCGCCCTCTTCCCGTGCTCCGAGGGACCATCGAGCACCGCTGAATCTTCGCCGAAGCGCCCTGGAAGTCAGACCCTCGAAAGGCTGCCGACCCGAGACGGGACCGCCGAGGAGATCGAAGTGAAGCACCCGGACCTCGACGCTGTCGAAGTCCATTGCCGTCGACCAGGGTTCGCAGGTCTGTGTAACCGCTGGAGGCCCGTCGAAGTTGTGTTGCCCAGCCGTGGGAACCACTTGACGCCGTGCCGCCGACGACCGGAGCCGTCCGCTCCTTGCCTAAGAACATTTGACTCGAAGGACTCCCTCGTCCGCACCGTCGACCGCTTTTGCCCTGCCGGAGAAAGTCGAGGACGACCAACGCGCCGAGGAGAATCCGCCGGTGGGTTTCCCGCCACCTCACGATCCCAAAGACTCGAGCGACTCGACGCCCTTGCTGGGCTCCCGTCTCTACAATCTTTGCGGTCCAGAACTATTGTCATCGAGGTGCCCCGCACACCTCCGCCTTGCAGGACGCCGACGCCCCAACGCCGACGAGCACCGCTCGGACGAAGCTGCCGCCTCTTCGACATCGTTCTACCTCATTTGTCGACGGACGTTCGACGCCCCGTGCCTCCCGCTTGAAAGGGAAGGCATTCAAGAAGGGCCGTCGATTCCCCGTCGCCGAACCCCGAGGTCTTCGACGTTTCTCGACGCCTCTCGACGATCCGTGACTCCTGCTTAAAAGGGGGTCATTCAAGAAGGATCTGTCGACGCCTCTTCGAAGAACTCGACTCCACCAGGTACATTGGGGGGGTAAAAACATTGTAGGAGAGAATAAGACTGTTGAACAATATATGGACTGGGCTTGTGTCATATCCCTTTATTTTACAGGTTGCCCAGGTGGGGGATCTCCACACAGAACTGTGTCCAGTAGCGAGGGCCAGTATTCTGCCTATTGTTTCAACCCTCTGTTATCTCTCCTCTCTCTATTGCTGGTTTCCTTCTTATTGATCTGTGTGCCATTTTTAACAGTATTGTGAATGCACTTTAATGAGGTCTAATATTAGTGGTACCACTTTAGAATTGTAGATATTTACCATTATTGATCTTCCTGAGCACAAAGTGCGTTATTGTGATAAGTGTACATAACCTTTGAATATTAATTATATAAAGACTGTGTTTTCAGTAATACAGTGTGTGGACATTCCTTTGTGGGGGCTTGGGGGATACACTGTACTTAAGAACCAGCCTGCATCACCTCCTGAGAAGCTAGGCCTTGATTGCTCGTCCATTGCTACCACAATCGAGAATCTTGGCTGGGGTCCTCTGTGCCTCTCCTCTACCATATAGAGAGCGGAAGTACAGACCCCCCCACCGGTCTTGACAAGCTGGTGGCAGCGGTGGGATGCTTATGGTTTTAAGACTCAGTGTATAACCGTGCCACTTACAAAATATCCGCACTTTATTAGATTAAGGTTTGGGTGTGTACCAAATAACTGCATTACAGGCAATGGAGCCCATTGCAAATGGTAAATTGACTCGGATGAGCTTAGAGGCTCTCCAGAGTGCTTGTGAAGCCAGGGAGTTGGACTTTGTGGATAAGTCTAGGGCTGAGCTGATAGCTGCCCTGGTGGACTACCAGACTGATGGTGAAACCCTTGATGAAGGGGGGGATGCAACCAGTGAGGACTCTGCCCCTGGGGTTGTCGCTGAATCTACTTCTGGGAATGCCACCATTCCTGCTGCCTCTGTTCCAAACCCCAGCAATTCCATGGAACTTGAGTTATTAAGGATGAAATTGGCCTTTGAATATCGCAAGTTGGAAATAGAAGCTGAGCTTAAGAAAGAGGAGCTGGCACAGCAAGTGGAACTCAAGAATAGGGATCTTGCGCTCAAAGACAAGGACACTGAATGTCAGAGAATCCAGCTAGAGAGAGCTAGAGTGGAGACTTCAGCTAGACCAATTGAGAGTGGCAGGTCCCCAGCCACCAAGTTTATGAAAGATTTGGTTGGTGTGTTTGTGGAGGGTTCAGATATCCTCCAATGGATTGAAGCGTTTGAAATGGCTTGTGCAATTCATGATGTAGATAAAAGAGATTGGGCTAAGTGTTTGTTAAGCAGAGTGCCTCAAACTGGATATGACTGTATTCTGAAGCTGAGTGTGGAGGAAAGGGGTCAGTATGAGTGTATGAAGTCTGCTTTGATTGCCAAGTTTGGCAAGACACCTACCCAATACCTTAAAAGGTTCAGGGATTTTAAGAAAAGAGAGAATGTGTCTTGGGTTGACTGGGTGAGTACTGCGCACATGAACATGATGGGGTGGATTGACGGTTACAAGGTGAAAACTTTTGTTGAGTTGTCCCACCTCTTGTTTTTTGAGCATTTTTCTGAAGCCTGTTCACCAGAGCTGCGTCAGTATGTGGCTGACCAGAACATTTTGGACCCCTTTAAGCTGGCTAGGTTGGCTGACAAGTGGGTCTCCCACCGGGTGTCCCCTAAGGACTCCAGTGGGAAGGACAAGGACAAAGAAAAGGGGACCTCTCAGAAAGCTGAGGAGTCCCAAAAGCAATCACAGTCGGGTAAACCAAAACCTTCCTCTCCTAAGACCCAAAAATCTGGTGGGGATAAGTCCTCTGTGGGTGGGAATAAGAGTAGTGGTCCACCTGCTGCAAAGCAGGTTCCCAGTGGTTCCAGTACCGTACCCCGCACTCCTGGCACTTGTTGGGATTGTGGGGCTCTGGATCACAAAAGGGGTGACCCCAAGTGTAAAGGTAAGGCACTTGGAGTACAGGCTGTCAGCCTGACCTACCCTTACCCCGTGGCTGAGGTGGAGGCCGCTGTCCTCCCCTCCTCTACAGGAATCACATTTGGTGCTCCGGTAGAGATTTCCTTAGTGTCCCTTGGGGCCTGGGACCAGTACGCAGAAGTACTGGCAACTATCCCGCAGAACACCCATAGGTTTTTGAGAAGTGTCCTCTTGAATGGCCAGCCTTCTACTGGTTTGAGAGACACTGGGGCAAGCATGACAGTGGTGGACAGGACCCTGCTCAAGCCAGAGGACTATGTAGGTGCTCCTCTGAGAACCACCAGGTTAGCTGGTGGGCCTCCCAAATTATCGCCTGTAGCCCTAGTCACACTCATGATTGGAGACAAGACAGCAAAGCTTCCTGTCCTGGTTCAGGACAATGTCCCTGCTAACATTCTGTTAGGAAATGATCTAGTAGAGTTGGGGTTGATCTCGGATGGTCTTCCCATGACTGCTGCTGCAGTCACTAGGTCACAGGTGACACCGGGTCTGGCTGTGAGTCAGGTACCCGAGCCAAAGGCGAGGCCTAAGGCAAGAAGAAGGAAGACCAAGAAGGCCACCTCTGTGGAGGGAACACCTTCTCTTCCTGCTGTTCTGACAGCACCCATTGGGATCCATGCTCCGGACGGGCTGGGTCCAGCGGAAAACCCAAACTCAACTCCTGTGGGAGAAGAGACAGAAGACTCTCCTGTGGGAGAGGTTCTCAACCCGGAGGATCATCCCGACCTTCAATGCTTGTTAGCTGAAGGGGGACCCTCCCGGGCAGACTTCTGTAAGGGACAGAGAGAGTGCCACTCTCTCGAGGGCCTGAGGAAACAGGCCCTGTCCCAGGCACAAGGTGAAGTGCCTAGGACATTCAAGATTTATTGGGAGGGTGGGCTCCTTGTTAGTGAGCCCACTAAGCCCGAACCTGGTGCCCGCAAGAGGTTGGTGGTACCCCAGGTTTACAGGCCCTTCCTACTGCAGTTGGCGCATGAGGTGCCCTTGGCTGGTCATCTTGGGACCAAGAAGACTAAGCAGAGGCTCTCTGCCCATTTCTACTGGCCACGGATGGGAGTAGAGGTGGAGTCCCACTGCAGGACCTGCCCAACTTGTCAGTTGTCTGGCAAGACTGGAGGCAGGGTCATTGCCCCACTGCAGCCATTACCAGTGGTTGGCACACCATTTGAGAGGGTGGGCATCGACATCGTCGGTCCCCTTGACCCTCCCACTTCAGGTGGACATCGGTTCATCCTGGTCTTGGTAGATCATGCCACCAGGTACCCTGAGGCAATACCCCTTCGGACTGTTACTGCCAAGGTGGTTGCCAGGGCTCTCCTGGGCATTTTCACCCGTGTTGGATTCCCCAAGGAGGTTGTCTCTGACCGAGGATCCAACTTCATGTCTAGTTACATGAAAACCATGTGGAAAGTGTGCGGGGTAACCTACAAGTTCTCCACCTCTTACCACCCCCAGACCAATGGTCTGGTTGAGAGATTTAACAAAACTCTCAAGGGCATGCTAGGTGCTTTGGAAGAGCCCCTAAGGAGGAAATGGGATCTCCTCCTGCCATGCCTGCTGTTTGCTTACAGAGAGGTACCTCAAGAGGGTGTTGGTTTCAGCCCCTTTGAGTTACTCTTTGGACATCCCGTGAGGGGGCCCCTCGCCTTGATCCGAGAAGGCTTGGAAGCCACCCCTCCAGGTCCCGCCAAGCAAGTGGGGGACTATGTGTTAGGCCTCAGGCGGAGGATGACACAAATGATGGGTCAGGCAACAGCAAATCTCAAGGCCAGCCAGGAATTGAATAAGTACTGGCATGACCTGAAAGCTTCGCAAGTGGATTGGACTCCGGGACAGGAAATCCTTGTGATGGAGCCTACCAAGCCTAGAGCTTTGGCAGACAAGTGGACTGGACCCTTCAGGATCATCTCCAAGATGGGCGAAGTCAATTATCTGGTGGACATGGGAGCCTCTGGGGTAGCCCCCCAGGTATTCCATGTCAACAGGCTCAAGCCTTTCCACAGGCGAGCAGAGGTCTCATGTCTCTTGCTAGCTTCAGGGCAAGAAGAGGATGAGAGTGAGCCCCTTCCTGATTTGCTGCATAGCAACCCTCAGGATGGCTCAGTGGAGGGAGTACAACTCTCTCCCGATTTGACAACAGAGCAGCAGAGGGCCTGCCGGGCTTTGCTCCAGCAGTATGCCCCTCTGTTTTCACTGACACCGGGCCTTACACCGTGGTGTAAGCACGAAATTGACACTGGTGACAGTGTGCCTGTCAAAAGCAGGAGCTATCGTATGTCAGATACCGTCAAAAACCACATCCAGGCTGAGGTCGCCAAGATGTTGGATCTGGGTGTTATTGAACCCTCCACCAGTCCCTGGTCCAGTCCAGTGGTCCTTGTCCCCAAGGCAAGTTCCCCGGCGGGTACCAAGGATTGGAGGTTCTGTGTGGACTACCGAGGAGTCAATGCCGTCACCAAAACTGACGCGCACCCATTGCCCAGGGCTGATGAGCTCGTGGACACTATAGGTGCTGCCAAATTTGTGAGCACCTTTGACCTTACCTCAGGCTATTGGCAAATAGCTCTGACGGACCATGCCAAGGAAAAGACGGCATTCTCCACACCTGAGGGACTCTACCAGTTTAGGGTCATGCCCTTTGGGTTGAAGAATGCCCCTGCCACCTTCCAGAGATTGGTCAACCATGCGCTCAGTGGGCTGGAAGCCTTTTGTGTGGCTTACTTAGACGACATTGCCGTCTACAGTTCCACCTGGGAAGAGCATTTGACACATCTGGATAAGGTGTTGCAGGCCTTGAAAAGGGCTAACCTCACTATCAAGGCCACCAAGTGCCAGATAGCTCAGGGGAAAGTTACCTATCTTGGTCATGAGGTAGGAGGGGGTCAAATCCAACCTCTCTCCAGTAAAGTACAGGACGTACAGAACTGGGAGACTCCCACTACTCAAACCCAGGTGAGAGCCTTTTTGGGCCTCACTGGGTACTATCGCAATTTCATGGCAGACTATGGAACCATAGCTGCACCCCTGACAGCTCTAACTTCACCCAAACAGCCTAGGAAGGTTAATTGGACTGAAGACTGTCAGAGGGCCTTTGATGGCTTGAAAGAAAGTCTGTGTAGGGCACCTGTGTTGAGTGCGCCTGACTACAGCCGACCCTTTATCGTCCAGACGGATGCCTGCGACACCGGAATTGGAGCTGTCTTGTCCCAGTTAGATGACAAAGGGAGAGAACATCCTATCATATTCATCAGTAGACAACTCAAGGGTAGAGAACTTAGGTGGGCTACTGTTGAAAAGGAATGTTTTAGTATAGTTTGGAGCCTTAGGCGTTTTAGGCCCTACCTTACGGGGTCCACCTTCAAGGTCCAAACAGATCATAAGCCCCTGAAGTGGCTTATGCAGATGAAGGGTGAGAATCCGAAATTGCTCAGGTGGTCGATTAGCCTACAAGGGCTAGACTTCACCATAGAGCACAGACCAGGGAAGAGTCACGATAATGCAGATGGCCTTTCCAGAAGGTATGTTGACCGTCTGGATGAGGGGGTCTATCCCGTGGGAGATTAGGCACCCTCCACCTCAGTCTGGGGGGGGCGACTGTGATGCCGGAAATGCATCTGAGGGACAGGGCCTCTGAATCCTTGTCCTTTTTCTGTTTTTACCGTGTGTTCTGTCATGTTTTCTGCCCAGGAGTCCATGAGGGACTCCTGGCAGTGCAGCTCTCTTTTGGGTTGGTGAACAGACCCATGGGATACCCTTATGGCACCCATGGGTAGGGGTACAACCCTGTGCCCCTAGTGTATGTTTTTGGGCACCTGTGGGTGGCCCACAGAGCAGGGTATGGGCTGGTGGCAGCTCCATGCTGAATTTGACAGGTGCTCTGGGTGTCCTCCATTTTGGGATACCCAGGCCCTGCCATTGGAATCAGTTGATTCCTGATAGGAAACAAGATGGCCCCTGTGGCCTCTTGCTTTCTATTGCCTGTTATCTTGTTTTTCCCAAAGTCCTGGGAAGCCCTGACTCTGTCCCTTCCCCCTGACTGGCTGTTGGGTGGAAGTTCCATATATGGTGTTGTTGTGAAGGCCCAGCTAGACTGACTGGAGCCTTCCCAGTGACTGTATGTTGTGGGTACCTCCTGTGGGTGGGACCTGGGTGAATGGAGTGTGTGACCAATATACACTCCTTGTTGTGGTTGTCTGGTTTCTGGCATGAGAGACAAAGACTGAGACAGCCCTGCCCGAAACTGGCCTGAATGCAGTGTGTAGTGTTGAATGGCTGGGTACTTGTCCCAATCCACATTCCTTGTTGTGAGTGTCTGAAAGGGAGGAGTGTGGCCTGAATGCACTGTGTGCCTGATTGGCTGACTGACTGCATGAATGCCCTTCTGTGTGATTGGCTGCTGTGTGTGTGCCAGCAGTGTGGATGAGAGACAGAATAGTATATCTGGGGACCTCTCACCACTGGAAATTGTTCAGAAGCATTCAGAAGCTGAGTCTCCACTCAAGAGTAACTGGATTTGCTGATCCTCGACGTCCAGCTGGAAGAAGAAGACTTGCTGTGGCATTTGCTTCGACGGAACTGAAGGTTGTCGAAATCGTCGAGGACTGACCCGAGAGAGGACCTGGTAAGGCGCCCTCTTCCCGTGCTCCGAGGGACCATCGAGCACCGCTGAATCTTCGCCGAAGCGCCCTGGAAGTCAGACCCTCGAAAGGCTGCCGACCCGAGACGGGACCGCCGAGGAGATCGAAGTGAAGCACCCGGACCTCGACGCTGTCGAAGTCCATTGCCGTCGACCAGGGTTCGCAGGTCTGTGTAACCGCTGGAGGCCCGTCGAAGTTGTGTTGCCCAGCCGTGGGAACCACTTGACGCCGTGCCGCCGACGACCGGAGCCGTCCGCTCCTTGCCTAAGAACATTTGACTCGAAGGACTCCCTCGTCCGCACCGTCGACCGCTTTTGCCCTGCCGGAGAAAGTCGAGGACGACCAACGCGCCGAGGAGAATCCGCCGGTGGGTTTCCCGCCACCTCACGATCCCAAAGACTCGAGCGACTCGACGCCCTTGCTGGGCTCCCGTCTCTACAATCTTTGCGGTCCAGAACTATTGTCATCGAGGTGCCCCGCACACCTCCGCCTTGCAGGACGCCGACGCCCCGACGCCGACGAGCACCGCTCGGACGAAGCTGCCGCCTCTTCGACATCGTTCTACCTCGTTTGTCGACGGACGTTCGACGCCCCGTGCCTCCCGCTTGAAAGGGAAGGCATTCAAGAAGGGCCGTCGATTCCCCGTCGCCGAACCCCGAGGTCTTCGACGTTTCTCGACGCCTCTCGACGATCCGTGACTCCTGCTTAAAAGGGGGTCATTCAAGAAGGATCTGTCGACGCCTCTTCGAAGAACTCGACTCCACCAGGTACATTGGGGGGGTAAAAACATTGTAGGAGAGAATAAGACTGTTGAACAATATATGGACTGGGCTTGTGTCATATCCCTTTATTTTACAGGTTGCCCAGGTGGGGGGATCTCCACACAGAACTGTGTCCAGTAGCGAGGGCCAGTATTCTGCCTATTGTTTCAACCCTCTGTTATCTCTCCTCTCTCTATTGCTGGTTTCCTTCTTATTGATCTGTGTGCCATTTTTAACAGTATTGTGAATGCACTTTAATGAGGTCTAATATTAGTGGTACCACTTTAGAATTGTAGATATTTACCATTATTGATCTTCCTGAGCACAAAGTGCGTTATTGTGATAAGTGTACATAACCTTTGAATATTAATTATATAAAGACTGTGTTTTCAGTAATACAGTGTGTGGACATTCCTTTGTGGGGGCTTGGGGGATACACTGTACTTAAGAACCAGCCTGCATCACCTCCTGAGAAGCTAGGCCTTGATTGCTCGTCCATTGCTACCACAATCGAGAATCTTGAGTGGGTCCTCTGTGCCTCTCCTCTACCATATAGAGAGCGGAAGTACAGACCCCCCCACCGGTCTTGACATACGGATCTTAACTGATCAAGGCGACATCAGAAAAGACAAACATCCAAAAGGGGAAACATGGTTAATGAAAACCTCTCGTTACCCCAAAAACTTTAATACCACCCTGGGCTTAGACACTATAAACTTAATTGAAGACCAAATACCGTCCCCTCCACTGGGAAGCCCCTCCCTGGCCCCCATGCTCCTTGTCCCCCCATCCCCAACCCTCTCAACTGTGGTCTCCAGAGGGGGGCCAAACTTGATTGGGCAGGATGAGGGGGGCCGGATGATGGGTGGTTTGGGTGTGGGGCCAAGAGGTAGCGACGGCCTGCAACCAAGTGAGCCGGAGGAAGAAAAAAGCCTGGTGTCGCAAACTTCAAAGGAGCTGCAGGGTGAGGCATTTGCAGGAAACCGCCCATTGATCGATCGTGACGTGGAACTGCCGACACTGCTAAACAGCGTAATCACCCCAGTGCAGGATGACAGAGCCCCAGCCCGATAGATCTTTTCCTCAGTTACCCTGGAAATTAGGGCAGACGTCCACTTTGAGCCCAGGAAGCACTCCCCACAGAAAGGAGAAAACCTGATCGCCGCGGGGCTTGGCCCTGCCCCTACCTCAAGCATGACACAACCGAATGGAGAGGGCTGCAGGGTGTTCCTCGTACCTCCCTTAGAGAGTAGTGGAATGTCAGACATAACCTCAGAATGAAACGACAGCGCTAAGGCAGAAAGCGAGATCGATAATACAATAAAAGCACTCTCGAATGCAGCTAGATTCTCCTGCTTTCGGTAAGAGAAAAAATCAATTCCAATTAAACTCAAAACTATTGAAATCGACCTCATTAAAAACCACCAACAGTAGCCAAAAGGACACGTGGGTCTGACCACATGACAAAAAAGAAAGGTACGGCTAACCCGACACAAATAAAACTACTTACAAACGTTTTTAATATGCATCTGAAAACCAAGCTGGAGAACAATGACGAGTTGTTGGTGCTGAGATTTTTTAAGCTGTCAGAGAAATCAAAATGCAACCAAAACAAAGAAAACTCGACGTCCAAAGGTCAAAACAACTAACAACTCTTGCAATAACAAACAAAACTATTCCGGCGCCCGCACAAACAAAATGGCACATGGGAAGGGCAAAGACGTTGAGTGATTTGGTTCTTACACCCTTTAAAAAGGTACCCACTATAGGGGACTCAGCATTGCCCCAGATACAAGCGAACAGCAGTGACATTTCTCCATCCTCAACATAACGACCAAGTAGTGCAGATTTGTGTAATCCTCTAGGTAAAGCAATCATTTCCAATTTAGTGGTGTCGCAACTGCAACAGACACTGGAATACCCTGAAGAAGCTAAGCAGGGGGAAACCAACAAAATGGAAAATATTGCAATACCCGCTTTGACGCGACTGACAGACACCGTCGTAGAAATACAGGAACCTGGTGCCATGCCAATAGAAAAATCTGCTGAAGCTTTAACCCAGCAGGGTAAACCACCTTCGGTGATTCCTGCTGTCTCACTACATTCTGGAATCACCAAAGCATTTAGGTGAGAAATCCTCCAGCCAACTCACTTTCGAGGAACACAGATTGGCAACCCTTCTCCAGACTTTCGTTGCAGAAACTCATTGGGCTCAGCTTCAGATATATTTACACAAAGACTTCGGCCTCTATCCCCTTTAAAATCAGTTTCCGCAAACCAAAGTCTAGTGAGCCAACCTTCAACTACAACAAAAGAAACACTGTCAAAGAAGCTTGACATTTTTTCGATAATGTCAACCGTGACTATTGCTTTAGCTCCTTTTAGCAAGCTATATGAATCAATAAACGAAACATTAAAAGACCATACCACAATTCAAGCCATGATGCATAGCAAATTGATTTTTCTTGATGGGTACATTACGGCCTTATAGAAAACAATGAAAAACTCTTCTGCAACATCAGATAATTTGTCTTCAGTACCGCCTGCTATACTGAAAGTTTGTTAAGCTTCTGTGGCAGTAACAGCTACCAAAGACACAAGTACACAAATTGTAACATTAATTGATCTAACGACAGGCCAGATACAACCTTCCGAATTAACAACAGTCATTAACACCAGATCGAAATCAGACCTAGAACATATAGTGAAAGGAGCCTCAGCATGGGCCAATGATGAACAAGACATAATAAAGAAAGGAGAAGTTATATCCACCTAATCAGAAAGAAGAACTGGAGCAGGCCTTCTCGATCTTTCACAGAACAAGACCGACAGGGAGTAAAGTGGTGGACTTGAATCAAGGGTTAAGCCATACCCAGGTTGAACGACTGAAACTACATCCTTTGGTGGAAAAAAACATAAAGGGACAGGATGAAAAACAAAACCATCGGACTCTCTACATCAGACAAAAGACAACGCAGTCTTGCATCTAAAGCCAACAAATATAACTCAGACGAAACAACATTTATCGAAATCGCCTAAATTGGTGGAGGACTTCTTAGAAAATGAGGCACTGATGAACATTAGCCAACATCTAAATGAAAAATCACCTAAGCTCACATCGCCCAAGACCCCTAGAAGGTAACTTCAAGCATAGAAACTCCCCACCCAACAACACGAGATCGAACGGACAAACAAAATGAACAAGATCCCTTAACCCCTCCCTTCTAAACACTAGAAGAGAGATGTAAAATTCTAGCGCAAAAAACAAAGGGGTGCCTCTCAGACCTGCAGGCAGATATTGAAGATGAGAAAAATCCAAAGACAATTCCGAATTTAAAAAAAAATATGAAATCGACATCGCACTAGAACAAGAGGAAGAGTAGTAGGGACAATGATAAACATGATTACAAAACCATAAGAGAACATTCGAGGCCCAGGGAACCTATGAAAAGATGTCACTCGAGATCAAATCACCAGAGAGTCGATTACCAAAATAAAAAGAGTTTGAGGCCTCACTACAGATCAAGATCAGATATCTACAACAAGAAGTCCCCAAGAAGAGAAAAACCTACAAGACTATTTAAACGGGAACAGATTCCAGGAAATTACGAGGAGGTCACCTTAAATCGGAGATTGGTCTTAACGTTGTTCCATCATATACCGCACCTACGAGTGATAAAATCAAATGATCTAAAAATAGTCGATCCATCTCACAGGTACCACAAGGCCAGTACCACTTTACATATTACATCAGAAACGGTAATAAAATTAATAAGAGATGAAACAAACGTACTCTTACGAATGGGATATGACCTAACAGAAATTGATATGCAAGGAGTGCCATCACAGAGACACAAAAGCAGAACAAGAAAATCGAAATCCCCTACAAACAGATCTGCAATGGACAAGGAGGATTTAAAAAAAAAAACATGTCACAGGGATTCCACACCATCTTGAACAAAGAGACGGGCTCTGATTCAAATGGTGTAAATACCTGTCACAAAAAGAGTAAAGTTGAGAGGCCAACAACTGACAAAAAAGGTGGTCGACCACTCAAGGACTTAACGAATAGTGAACTAAAAGCAGTAACTCAAAAGAGTGCCAACAACAGATCTGAATTTACTACAAATGGTCTAAAAAAAATACAATGGATACAACTAGAACTATTACACAAGATCTTTCATCCGTAAAAGAGGCTGCAAAGATACAGGAAAAATCAACATCAAGACAGGGCTTGTGGTCATGGCTTCCGAAGGCCCTGGCACTACAGCAGAAGAATTAGCAATCCCAGCCGCCAGAGTCTAACCGTCACGAAGAATCATTTTCCACACAACAAAGAAAGCAGCTGAGGTTAGGCTCTTGGAACACCAGGGGCCACCAACACTTGTTGGCCCATGGAGACGTCGAACTAGGAACATATGATAATCTATGTTTCCAGGAAATGTGGCTTACACAAAGGCCGTTACTAGATGGATATGAGATAGCCTTGGGCACACATCTGCTGGTCTTGTGACGGCATGCAGGAATGGCGGTGGCATAACCATGAAAGAACTTTTCCTACCGAACCTTTCGCTGCTGGTGGTGTTAGTAACCTGGGACAACACAGAGGTCTGCGGAGAAACAGGAAATTCTTCATCGATCATAATACTCAACACATATTGGAACCCGGCAACAGTTGACACCACCCAATACCTGGAATTGATAGAAACATCAATCGATGCAACTTTAGTAGAACACCAGACAGCATACCTTCTTCTTTGTGATGACTTAAATTGCATTTGTCAAATAGACAATAAATCAAAGGATACCAACTTTAAATCAGCGTCAGAACATCGAGTAACTTTCTGGATGAATCTCATGAGCTCCAGAGATTTACATAGCTTGGATATGGCATTCAAAAGCCAAAACCGACTGATGACCTGGGAAAGGGACGGCCATGGGACAACAATTGATCATATTTTTGTAACAAGATCATTATTCCAAGCCACGACATCCTTCGAAGTTACCAGAACTCAAGCAAATGACCACAGCCTCCTGTCAACAACATGGAACACACCAAGCTTTACTAGTCTCCGAATGAAGACCCAGATCGAAGTAAATACCCAAGGCATGAGGCTAAAATTATCTACTAATGCCATAAGATAACTGACTAGCAAATATAACAGCCTGGGAAACTCACTAAGTCTTAAGAGGGTGGATTATCATCCGCTGCTTAAGACATATGAAACGACAAGTTTGAAGAAACAACATAAGTCGAACTTTAACCAACACAGATATGATAGTGTACTGGTGGAGAAAAGACGAGTACTAAGGAGAAATAAGAGTCAGGCTTTAAAATTGGAACCTCGTCAGGCAATTATAAAGTTTATGGCCTTAGTTTGAACATACAAAGTATGGGTGCGAAATTACCGGTTGAAATTATACCAACAAGATTCAGAAGATATTTTACGAGCACTTACAGGAAAAGACCCCAAAGAATTTTGGACGCTTCTAAGATCCACAAGGCCTGCCGCAGAAGATTCAATCTTAAATACCATAGGTGAAGCAATATGGGTAAAGCATTTTGAGACTCTTTTCCAACCGCTTCCTGATGACAGGGTTGAAACCCCTCAAGTTGGGTTAATTTAGCCGACCAAGAAACCATCACTGGCAAGATAAAGAAGTTAAAGAACTCGAGGGCCCCGGGACCAGACGGTATTACAAACTTTGATCTTAATGGTCACCCAGAAGATTGGGCTGCATTCATCAGTAAAGCTTTCTGTAGATGTGCCGAAACAAAATCTATTCTGGGATCTTGGACTTCTGCAATAGTAGTCCCCATCTACAAAAAAGGTAACATCCGTGACCCAGCGAATTTCCAACCAATCGCATTACTGGACCCTATAGGGAAAGTGTTTGGGTCCCTCTTACTGCAAAGATTGCAAGCCTGGACCAGAAATTCACCATGTGACGACCCGTACCAGTCGGGATTCAAAAGAAACATGGGAACAACAGCTAATATACTTACGTTAAGTGTCCTCAAAAGCAAAGCGATGGAAGGAGGCCCACGTCTATTTGCTGCCTTCATCGACTTAACACAGGTTTTCGACCGAGTGAATAGAGTATGACTATGGGCTAAACCTGAGGCCTGGAATTGCCCAGAGGAAATATTGGACCCCATAAAATCTCTATACACCAACACGACAGTGAGAGTCTGCTTAAGCCAACATGGCATACTTTCGGCTGAGATTCCAACAGCAAGGGGAGTAAAGCAGAGCTGTCCTTTAGCCAAGCCAAGCCTCTTCCTGGCCTACTTAGGAGACTTGAAGGATAATGAACTAGAAATAAGATCTTTTCCACCAAAAGTAGGTCACACGAAAGGAAATCGTCTAATGTACGCCGACAACCTAATTTTGTATGACCACACACCCAAAGGCCTCCAAAGACAACTGAACAGCTTACAGCAGTACATGACTGACAACAACTTGCAAATTAACAAATAAAAAACTAAAATCATTGTAACAGAAGTACCTACCAAGAAGCTTGAAAAACTCAAATGGCGCGTGGAAGACCAAACCATTGAACAATTGAGAGACTTCATGTACTTATGTGTCACACTTGATAGCTCAAAACAAGACACTTCCATGCAACGCGTCCTTCATGGAAAAATAAAAAAACTGGCGGCGCAAGGAAAAGTAATGGATGGGAAATTTGGCCGCTTTTCGATGCTCCCGGTGATCAACTTTTACAAAAGGAAGGTCATTCCAACAGTGACCTGCAGGGCCGATGCAATGCCCAATTTACCAGGAGAAATAGGCCCGAGAATCGAGGCTTATTTCTGGAGATCAGTTCTGTCCCTACCAAATTCTTCACCGGTAGCGTCAATTAGACGTGAACTGAGTTTACCTTCTCTCCAAAATACAGTAAATGCTAATTCTTTGATGCTATATAGAAAATGCTGGATGCTGGATCCACTTCCAATATTCATAATACAAATGTACACTCACATATTTCCCTTCACCCATTGTTAGGAGCTGGGAGTACAACAAGAGCATTGTCACATTTTTTTAGAGTGCATTAATTTCCCAAGGAATTCAACAATCCACAGAAAATGTATCAGAAAGGTATTTCCATCAATGCCCATCTCTAATAAAACAGTGGGCCTCATTAGAAATCAGGCAGTCCGGAAATAACGGTGGCGGTAAACCCGCCGCCACCATTGTTTGACCTGGCGGGTTTAACACCATCCGCCTGCAGGCGGACGTGGAAACACCGGCAGCATCACGAGATGCTGCCGGTGTTTCCATGATCCCCATTCCCATTGAGTCCAATAGGACTCAATGGGAATGGGGATTAACACCATTCCGCCTCTGTGATTCCCGGGAAACCGGGGTTGTAATGCCCCGGTAATTCCGGGAATCACGGAGGCGGAATGGTAATATGAGTCCGGCGGTAACCAGGCGGTTTTACCGCCTCGGTTACCGCCAGAGGCAATAAATGCATTTTTCTCTGCTGAAGGCCTTCTTGGTAAAGCATATTCCTGTTGTGTGTTAATTCATGAGCCCAAATAATCAAGCCCAGAATCATTTGTATTTTGAATGCAACTTTAAGCAGAAAGAAATGCATTTATTGTAAGTGACTGGGCCTCATTGTAAGTGTAAAAGGTTGTGTGTGAAGGTGCACTCTATTTGCATGAGTAAATCAAAGTCAAGATACGTTTTTCAATATATGATAAATAACTCTCAGGTGCTCCTTGTTAAGTCTGTGCTACCACGCTGACAAGTCTACAAACAAGGGGTCCCCCATATTCGACGAGTGGAAAACAAGGGCACACTTCAACTCAATAAATTAGAAAATATTCAAACAAACAAGTTTCAATATTTCAAAATTATATTTGTATTTAAACGTAAATGTAAAAAAACATGAATTAATTATTCTCACTAAAGTCATCACAGATTCAATCAATAGTTTTTCTCAAAGATTTTCAATACAATAACGATGAACAACATTGTAATTCAATTTCATTACAAAATTCTGCCATCAATATTCAATGCATTGATATATTTGTGCTTTGTTCAGATATCTTAATTGGTTCTTGTTTGGGTGTTCTAATCCAGTTGGAAAATCTTATAAGGACACCTCCTACTTTTCACTACGCATTTCAGGCTTCAATGAACCCTTCTTCAGGTGAAGATATCTGTACATTAATCAATTCTTCCTAAAGGTAAGTCATACATGGAACTAGTATTAGTATCCAATTCACAATATCTTTTCAAAATGTTCTCTTTATGTGTTGTGAATCACTGCACATTCTCTTACTGACCTGTAAAACGCTCTGGGCCTCATCACGAGTTTGGCGGTAACCCTTAAATCCGGCAGTCGCGCAATTACGGCCGGATTTAAGGGTCCGTCAAATCAGGGCTTTGGCTGATTTCTCCCCAGCTCTGAGCTGGGGGGAGATCTGCCGAAAATTTGCGCTATTACCGCCGGCGGGAAATCCGCCGGCAGTAAGAGTGCAAAAATTCCCCATTGAGCCCAATGGGGAATGGGGCATTCCCGAATGGGCTCAGTGGGGAATGGGGAATTCCATTACCACCAAACCTGTGATCCGGCGCTAATAGCGCCGGGGAGTTTGGCGGCAGGGCTAATACCGCCGGCGGTTATACCGCCGGCGTTACCGCCCAACTCGTGATGAGGTCCTCTGTCTCTTTTGGAGTTTTCACAATGATCGGGGTCACCTCATGCTTACTGTCCCACATTTATGTTCAAGTTCACGTGTCCCTTCTGTAACGAAAAGGCATGTTTTTTAAGACTCAATTATGGCTACTTGTTTAACTTGCTCGCCTGGTGTCTAATCTGCCGTAGCACCATGTGGGATCAGTCGCTTTGTAGGCGCTGGGTCCCACATGGAGCCACACCCAGATAGACTTGTGCATCTGTGTTCGGTTCACTACACTCACCTTGTTCCTTTTTTTGTCCATACACGTGTTGGATGGAGGCTTCCTACTGTTCTTTCGCTGTACTCGTAATCCCTGCTGTGAATAATTACATGGGTCTATTGTCAATTCGTAAGTACGTATATCCGAATGGAATTATAGCAACAGTTATATATCTCAGAAAAAGGTAGGTGACACATACCTTCTTCGCTGTATTAGTGAGCACAATCTGTGTTGTTTCAAGTGAGCGTGTTCAAGGTGAGTTGTTTATTCGTATCGTTACAATTTTCCTTGTTGCAATTTCTGTAAAGACATATGCGTCTGCAATGAGTTTCTGACCCCCGTCGGTCCCCCAGTGGTTCCTCTAAATGGCTTATCAGTTCGCCTCTTACCTTTAATCGGACTTTGCGTTCTAAATCGGGATGCGTACAGTCAGCTGCCTGGAACTCCCTCTGCATTTGCATCGGGTGGTTGCTAAGCGACTCTGTATCTTGTCCGTTATTTATGTCCTTGACTATTTTGCAGCTTGTGCTTAGCCGCCCGCCATATTGGGTGTGTCGAACTTGTATGTTTATTCAGGTTGCTAACATACTCGGTGCTCTGAATGCATTAGTGATGGGAAAGCAAAAAACAAATCCTTCAGGGGAACAATGCCTTGCAACAATTGCAATTGTTATAACAATGTAATCAAGGGCAATCATATTAACCATCCAAGAAAAGGACATCCAATCCCTCTAACACACACTTCCACATGTGATACCACTAATGTGATATATGGGATCAAATGCCCCTGTGGGCTATTCTATGTAGGGTTGACAAGCAGGAATGCAAAGACAAGGTGGGGAGAGCACAAATCCAATATAAGACAGCAATCAGTTAAATCACCAGTGGCACAACATTTCAAGGAACAAAAACATACAGTGGCACGGATCCAATTTGTGATTCTTGAACACGTTACTTCACCAAGAAGATGGGGCAACCTATCCAAGAGACTGGAACAAAGATTTAGCATGGATAGAGAAAGTAGACAGCGTGCACCCCCATGGGATGAATTTGGAATGTGATTTGAAACTGCAACGAGGAAAATCGTAACGATACGAATAAACAACTCACCTAGAACACGCTAACTTGAAACAACACAGATTGTGCTCACCAATACAGCAAAGAAGGTAGGTGTCACCTACATTTTTCTGAGATATTTAATTGTTGCTATAATTCCATTTAGATATACATACTTATGAATTTAACAATAGACCCCTGTAATTATTCACCGCCGGGATTACGAGTACAGTGGAACGAACTGTGGGAAGCCTCCATCCAACACGTGTATGGACAAAAAAAGGAAGAAGGTGAGTGTAGTGAACCGAACACAGATGCACAAGTCTATCTTGGTGTGGCCCCATGTAGGACCCAGTGCCTACAAAGCGACTGATTCCACATGGTGCCACGGCAGATTAGACACCAGGCGAGCGAGTTAAATAACTAGCTATAAATGAGTCTTAAAAAAACATGCGCTTTGGTTACAGGAGGGACACGTGAACCTGTACATAAATGTGGGACAGTAAGCAGGAGATGACCCCGATCATTGTGAAAACTCCAAAATAGACAGAGGCCCTCATTAGGACCCTGGCGGAGTGGGTTTCCGCCAGCGCTAATCGCGGTGGACCCGTCCGCCGTACTACGAGTTCCCTTAGCGCCATGGAGGTTTTCTCCGCCTGGTTTTACCGGGCGGAGAAAACCATGGCGCTAAGGGACCTCGTTGTTAATTACGCCGCCGTACTTTTCGGCGGCGTAATTAACTCCTTCCCCACTCCCATTATACCCTATGGGGCAAGAATGGGAATGGGGAAGGGTAAAATGGGGATTGGGGATTTACCGCTCCGCCAAGGTCGGCATGGGGTGGTAAATCCGCCAACCCCCATGGCGCTATCGGCGGCTTTCCGCCATGCTCCGCGGTGCATTTAGCACCGCGGATTCCGCCTGGGTCGTAATGAGGGCCAGAGTGTCTTACAGGTCAGTAAGAGAGTCTGCAGTGATTCACAACACTTTAAGAGAACATTATGAAAAGATATTGTGAATTGGATACTAATACTAGTTCCATGTATCACTTACCTTTAGGAATAATTGAGTAAAGTACAGATATCTTCACCTGAAGAAAGGCTCATCGAAGCCTGAAACGCGTAGTGAGAAGTAGGAGGTGTCCTTATAAGATTTTCCAACTGGATTAGAACACCCAAACAAGAACCAATTAAGATATCTGAACGAAGCAGAAATATATCAATGCATTGAATATTGATAGCAGATTTTGTAATGAAATTGAATTACAATGTTGTTCATCGTTACTGTATTGAAGATCTTTGAGAAAAACTATTGATTGAATCTGTGATGACTTTAGTGAGAATAATGAATTCATGTTTTTTACATTTACGTTTAAATACAAATATAATTTTGAAATATTGAAACTTGTTTGTTTGAATATTTACTCATTTATTGAGTTGAAGTGTGCCCTTGTTTGATGCCCGTCGAATACGGGGGACCCCTTGTCTCATTGTAAGTGTGCCAGTCCAGAAACAACAGTGCCAGTAAGCTTATTGGCACTGTTGTTTCCAGACCGGCAAACTACAACTCTGCCACCCGCCCGCATAGATTTCATGGGAGCACCAGCACCGTTATCAACGGTGCTGGTGCTCCCGTGTCCCCATTCCCATAGAGTCCTATTGGACTCTATGGTAATGGAGACTAACGAAATTGCCGGTGCCTGACTTCCCGACTGCCAGACTTGGAATAGCCTGGTGGCACCAGGAAGTCAGGCACCAGTACTTTTTTTATGGATCCGGCGTGAAGTCGCCGGTAGCACCGGCAGGGTTACTGCCGGACCTCTAATGAGACCCACTGTCTTTATTTGAGTGTTTGTAGCATTATGGAAGGCCTATTTCTGTGTAACTACCAGAGAGGCTGAAATGAAAGAACAGAATTTAAATTATAGAATTCAATCCTCATTGAAAGGCATGCTGAGGAATCTAGTCCTCCTGATTGAGACCTGTTGGAAAAGAATTACGTGTTATGGTTAGGCCAGACGGCTTTATACCACCTTGAAAAATTCCTTAATTGTATTTCAGACAGGTTCCAAAGCAGATACACACTGTAAATTAACTCCAGCCACGCATTAATGAACACAAGGCTTTGATTTCATAGAAAAGCTGTGTTCGTGCTGATAGAGAGACTCCCAGACCCCCCTTTATTTTGCAAATTAAGTAACTTTGGGTCTCACCCTAAGTTACCAGGGGAATCCAGATGTGGACCCCTTGCTCACTGTTCTTAGAGAGGCACAGCTCCATCTCACTGATGAGGCCCGACTAGGCCGAAAAATGTGTCTAGTGTTGCTGTTGGTACTCTTGTTCAGAGGAGAATTGCCTAGCATTTCGGTGCTGGACTGCCCCTGGGCAGGACAAAGACTGATAAGCAGGGATATTGCTCATCTTTGAAAGGGACAGTGAGCTTTGGTTGAGACTCTGCCAGGGGGCATCCACCCAAGAACAGGTCAATGGGCTGTGTTCGTGCTGGTAGAGAGACTCCCAGACCCCCCCTTTTGTTTTGTAAATCTGTAATCTTTTTCATCATCCATCAATGTCAAAAATGCATTAGCCCATTAGAGGTCAACAGAAGAAGTGCATGACATTCAGATGCACTGCAAACAGATGGCTTCCTTGGATTACTCAAGGTTAAAGGTAATTGAAAATGTGCAGAGCTAAATACTTTTAATAATGGTAACATGTAAAGGGCATATTTAGGAGAAGTATTGTGTCTGCCCTGTGGCAGAGACGAGCTGCAATTACACACCACAGAAATAATTGCATTTAAAAGGATGGGAAAAATACATATAATGTGTCAAAATGAAATTAAGCGGAGCATCGCCGAACTAAATCCAATTGACACCATACTTGGACAGTTTGTAGATCGAAGTAGGTGCTGTCAGAATCTTGATAAATAGTTATATGTTGCCATGTTTAAAATTATTCAAAAAAGGTGAAAATCTGTTAAAGCGTCAATTACAATCATTGTCAAAATTCAATCATCAAACGTCTCAAAATATTTGCCCCGAATTGCAGGATCTAAAAATATGCATTTTATCAAGGTAGCACCAATGAGTCAGAAATTAGAGTATAAAAACAAAATGAGTGTTACTTCAGAAAGAGAACAGCATCCCTCCCAACATTTTAGTCGGGTGGTTGGAAAACCACACCTATGACAAACCAGGGTTGGGATTAGAGGTGAATATAATGGGATACCCATAGAACAGAGAGAAGTTTGGATTGGGAGATGGAGACTGAGATGGGGAACAAACTGTAGATTGGAGAACACAAGAACTGATTTACCCAGAGATAAAATCTCTCCATTGAGAATGATATCAGTCCATAGAAGTAGGATCATTCTGTGCATGGTGGATTGATTTCCATATAAGCCACCTGAATTGAGGGTTTTCTGTAGGAATGACGGCCAGCTCACTCAGTGCCTTACTGGACCTCCCAAAACCAGAAGCTGAATTTCCCAACTTGATCATGGTAAAATCTGTAAAGATAAAAGGACTGGGAATGCAAAAGGGCGCACTTTGAAAATAGGGAGACAGGTGCTGATATCTCAATTTCTGTGTTCCATATAGATATCCAATACAAAGTGAGATGTGGTTTCTTTAAAACCCAGTCCATGTTGTAGTGAAAAACTAAATTTAAATCTGAAGGCATTTTGGCTGCTCCTTTAAAGTGGAATTGCCATTGTAAAATTAGGTATAATTTCCAAATATAGTTAGCGGTTAACTCTGGTGTTGTCATTTAGACCATAGTGGAATCATAACCCACTATAGTCTAGGAGACATCATGCAGTTAATGCCGCTGGTAGAGATCATGACATAGTCTGGATGTTTGTACGACAGAATGCATGTTGAAATAATTGATTGTATTCATTAAGAACTGTGTGAAGTGCATGCCTCAGCATTCCCGTCTTTCAATGCATATACAGTGTCAGATGTCAGATGTAATGTGGGAGGAAAGAGGGTTTTCAAATAAGTATGTTACTGGAGAATAGTACATCTTGAACCCAGAAATATAAAGATACTTAAAGCATTAAAAGCAGGCATTGTTTAAATAGAGCATGCTTCTGGATATAAAGAAATACATTCATGTTCAAACTTTGCCACACACATACATACATGCATATGTAGATTACAATCAGTATTCTCATAATAATGACTTTAAAGAGAGCCACATACATATGCCTATAAAGAGCTGCACCCACAGTTACAGAAAGGATACTTGTTTGTTCAGAACAGAATTTATAGGTTCCCGAGAACATTACCTGTGAATTCCAACTTGCATGAGCCAATGCAAACAAGTCACCTTTTGCATGTACATGGTTTAGCACATAGTCCTATGCTAGACACTCATATATAAAGTGGGCTCTACATAGGTAATGCATTCACTATCTCACACCTGCACAGGGGAGTTGGTTCCTTATATATGCACTTTGAAAGTTGATTGATTTAAAGATCTCTGGTACCATAATTGTCTTAATGCAGGATATAATCAAATGTTTAATCATACTCGATCTTACATAAAATGTTCTAGTGAGATAATAGCAAAACATTTACAAAGTGCTTAACGCTGAGGAGTAGAAATGTTTACAGTGTCTAACGTCTATTAGAATACAGCATATTTATATGGAGATTGTGGTTATTGAAAGTGGATGCCTTTGTGGACTTATTATAGATTCATATAGGCAGATAATATGTGGTCAATTTAAGTATTTGTTTTGAATATCTATAGTGCCTGATTTACAAAGCCGTGTTCAATGTGGTTTTCCCATTCAACGTGTTTTTGTAAATCAGGCCCATAGACTGTAGTGAACTCCAGGGTAAGGCTGGAGGTCGAGTTGTTTGACGTTGAACTTTTCTTTTAAATACATTTTGAATACCTCGCTGTCTGTTCTTTGCCCTGAATTGTGCGGTGGGCTTGTATAAACAGGAGTATTAGATTGGTGTGCCACATCTGCGTGAGCCAATATTAAAGTGTATAAAAAATGAATTTGACAATGATGACTATCACACAGGCTTCATACTATATCACATCAGTGGGAAAGCACATGCTTCTCAGTTTTGACACAGGAATATACCTACAACTAGACCAATTTGCTTATGGAGTGTATGACGGCGAGCTAGAATTCATACCTCTATAATATAATGCTGTATCATAGTGTAGGGTGCCAACAATACAGAGGTCTGCCTGCACATTAATAGGTCTTGCTCTCAAGCACAGTTACAGTTCTTTTTAACACCAGAACCAGCATGGTTTTTGGAAGGCTCCCGAATGGCTGTCAATTGCTAGTTGTTTTCGCTACCCTGCGGTTTAGGCTGTATCATAAATTACAGCTGCTGCTATAATCCAATGACTAAGGAATATATTTAAAGTGCATGACCACCCCGTATCGATCAGAACCCTTAATGGCCTGTCCTTCCAGTTGCTCTAATTTTGACACTTACCGAATCCAAATGTGAATCACCCATAGGAAACCTGCACAGAAATAGGAAAACCGCCTAACAATGAAATTTGGCATTTTTCTGCAAGAATGCTGCAGCACGCCTCCATGTTGATGTACCCTGCTGAAGCCCTAATGCAATGCTCTAGGCCCCAGTGCAATGCTCAATCAGGTCAGGAGTTCCTGCTCATTCAACTTGGATCATTCTGACAAAGACAAATGACATTAGGTGTGGGCGCTGGAAGTTTTTGGTGATCCAATATTTAGTACTCTTGTTACTTGTTGAAAGTAGGTGATAATTCAGTCATGAGTTATTGTTGTACATGGTGTTTTTAATGTTCTGATACAACATTACAGTTGTGGCATCTTGTGCCATTCAAGGTGATAACAAAAAGCCGACGCGCGTTTCCACCATAGTCTTTATCAAGGCGAAAAGAGGGTTGTCCAACCGGCTCGTGGTGGAGCAGGTAGGCACGTTACCCTAAGTAGGGTGCTGGGTTGAGGCTTGTGAACCTCATCTGTGGCTGGTTACAGTGTCCGTGTCCCCATTTTCAACTTCCATCTGGCTATAACCCTTAAAATATAATTAATTCCCTCTAGTGTTCTGCCGTGATCTCCCCTGAAATAATCAAATCTCCTCATGAGCCCGGTGAAGGACATTTGCACCTTTGGAGACTGGATGTCAGATAGAAAGGGACAGACATATGCTGGAACCACTCTTGAATTGAAGAACTGAGTCACAATTGGCCATGCCAGAAACTGGATTTCAAAGGACTTTTGCCATATAATTGGTTATTTATAACATGCAGAGGTTTCTAAGCGCGGACCCAGGGATCAAACCTGTGTTGCTCTGTGTCGTCTTGCTTCCAAGGCGAGTGTGTTTCCCCTGAGCTATCCTCTCGACAAGCCAACGTCTCAGGAGTCATAACTGTCCCAACTCTGAGCTCAAAGGAACTGATACCAGATGTTCTGTCATTGGGTAGAGTAACTGGAGATGACATTTAATATGTTGTAAAGTAGAAAAAACTGCTTTTTGAATTTGGCAATTCAAATCAAGTTTTTGCTTATTACTTTTGTTCAAAAGATCCAAGAGACTTAACTTTTTAATTGTTTAGGGTAAAAAGCTTTGTCATCTGAATGTAAAATAATATTTTTTTGATTCATGTTTCTACATGTAAATTAGGTGGATGTAGTTATTTTCATGCAGAAATAGAGTGCACCAGTGATTCATATAGCCTAGCAATCGTGCCTGCAAGCTCGTTACTCTGAGATGGGTATGTAATGTATGAGTAAAAGTATCACAGGGTAATAAACAAATCTATACCACAGCTACCATATGTCATGCCAAGATGAGAATCGCATGATGGGATTCACCTGAGTGAGAGCAATCTGATGCACCAATTAGTAACATGATCACATGTGAGGAATGTATTTCAGAAAACTACAGTTGTTTAATGTAGAACTCTCGAAGATGACATCACATCAAATGGGAGGGAAACTGGGTTTAGAAGTCACTCCATTTGGACTGTCCTCTTCATTAATATGCCTAATGAGTCGGGATGGTTTAGTGTGATGTCACAAAATTATACCTACCTCTAAAGGGAGGGGATTCTAATATACAAACAGTCCAAGCCTATGGGTTCTGAGGACTCCCTCGCTCACTCACTTACTGAGAGAAAGGAGAATTGCAAACAACAGAAAGGAGAATGGAATAGATTGCCTTCCTTTGGATTAATTTTGGATTATTAGCAGTGCACTGTAAGGGAGGCCTACATGGAAGTTATATCTCAGGCCTTCTTCAGTGTAAGAGACAGCAGACAGGCCTGGTACAGAAAGTGGGAGACCAGGCTTTGGAGGGAAGCAGACCCCATCTTACTCACTCAAGGCCACCTACGTAAGTGTAATATCAAGGCCATGTAAGTGTAATATTAAGGGTAAATAATCCTGTGGGGAGCGATACTCTAAAGGGAAAGGTTAAAATGTCAATCCTTTTCATTAGTGAAATACTGAGAGAGCAGTGTAGATAGATAGACTACACATCTGCAGAAATTGATGAATATTTCAGATGTGTATTTGCTTCTGGAATTATACATTTTATAGAATAGGCCTTAATGTTTGTATACTGAGAGATGCCCTGCCTCCTTCTCTGTGTAACGATCAAACACAGAAGAAGTATTCTGGGAGTCATAAGGATGTACCACTCTGTATATAGCTAGTAAAAAAGGTAATTGAAATTGAAGACCTTTATGGTTACATCACCAAGCAGACTCCTGTTATTAGTGTTGAACCGCTCAAGACAAAACAGACATGGTTTTCAATTTCAACCCATTTTCGCGCCTTTACGTTGCCCATTAAAAATGAGAAATACACACTTTTACATGGTCATGCAATAGAAGTGCCATTGAAGGGAATCTAGCAGACTTACATTTCTATTTTGTAAATGATTCACATGTGGGAATCTTTAGCAGCTTGTCTTTTAATTGAGATTTCTAGAACACTGTTTGAAATTCTGACATGTCCATTGAATGGGCGGATATTTATTTTTCAATGAAGTAGAGAGACTTAGATGGACAGTGATTTTCTGACTTTCATTTTGTTTCATGTAAAATGACAGTTTTATCCTGAGCCCTCATACACTGTACAATGCATGGTGTATGTGTGCTCAGGATACATCAAATCTGAATATGTTGATGTGTGTGCTTCAAAATTCCACATTCGTGCAAACGTAAAAAGAACTTTATTAAATAAATATAGGTTGTGTGTGCCTGATTTGAGGTGTTTGGGAAATTCCCCCGAATTAGATGTTGCCCGATTAAAACATCCTCAAGTACAGTCATTAGAAATAAAGTGCAGTCTCACATATCCAATTACCAAGTGCAGTCACACATGCCACATGCTTATTTATCACAAACATAGCACCTAGATTGTAAATATCTTTCTGATATATGAGTATGAATAGATCAGAAAATCAATTCCTCAGTTTGTTTGTAACAGGGTGTCGGGAAATGCTTTAATAAAAAACAAATTGGAGTGGCTCAGCAATGATTTTGCTGGTCTATGTCACAGTCAGTTTAAGAAAAATATGCTTCTCTAAATGTTCCTCTCATATATGAAAGTATTTGTTTTCATATTGATTTGATGAACAGGCATGTCAATTTCTATCAGAAATGTCTTACAATGAAACATGTGCAGATAGTGGCGACAATCCCCTCAAGGGTGCCTGTACAATAGCACAAAGTGGCACACGTGGTGAGCCAGTTATGGGAGTGTAAAACAGTGGGACATATGGCAGGGAAAAAACAAAAGAAACAGAAACAGAAAAAATATGTATATAACAAACAGGTGACTTAACCTAAAAGTGTGTGTGCTTCAACATAAAGAGGCATAGTATATGTGACAAGGCCAGTAAACTGGATTTGTCGAGAGGAAAAGCAAACCACTCTCTCTCGGGGGTAGAAGGCCTATGTGAGGCAAAAACAAAGTTGTAGTATTCTCATTGTCTGACATTTTATTTAAAAGAAATGGGCTGGAAAACACCTCTCTAGCCCTATCCTAAAGAAAGGAGGTTCTCTACCTATGAAACTGAAACTAAGAATCAGTCTCAGTCAAGTAGTTAGTAATTTAGAAACCGTCCTTGTGTCCAAAACCTTCTACACTGACCCTCACACTAGAAACAAATAACTAAGGGCGAAAGAAAATGTCTCTGACATATGTTTAGTGGAAGGTGTTCATACAACAAAACATACAAAATAAAGCCACAAGTATTTTCCAAGGAGAAATTCTTGAAACCAGAAGTTCCCTTGTCCTGGATGTTTAGGCAGGTTGGCAAAAGTGTCTCTCTCAAACGACAGTTCTTTGTATCACAAGAGCTTCTCTTTATCCAATAATTCCTTGATAGTTTACACTGGATTCAGAAGGTTCTTATTCACACAATATCTTCCAAAACAACCATCCATGCCTTTGTAGCAAAAGTGGTTCTACAAAGCACAAATGTCTATATATTGTATTCACAAAGTTCTCGTTCTGTAAACCTGACAATTTGGCTGGTATGCATTCCAGATTCCTTTGTGTACTTTCTTGCCAGGTATGTTGTATCACTGTTAAACTTTCTTTTCAACTTTTGTTGGATTGCCTGGTATACTTCCTTGCCAGGAATTCTCTTATGGGTACTTCAGATCCCTTGGTATACTCCCCTGCCAGCTATCTTCCCACAGTTCTCAAAATGCCTGGTAGTTTTGACTGCCAGGACTTCTTGTATGCATTTATTCTTTAGTGGATTACCTGGTATGTCCTCTGGCAGGAAATCCTCTTATGGGGCTCTTCAGATTCCCTGAAATACTACCATGTTAAGTATCTTCCACACGTGGGGAAGATATTTTAATTTATTGGTGTTATTTTCCTTGTATTTCCGCACAGTGTGGGCGAGGTTGCCTGGCCTCCTGGCGTGTGCAGAGCTCGTCCTGCTGCACACCTGTCTTCTTTTTTCAGACATGCACTCACGTTGCTTGTATGTTTTCACTGACCCTGATTGCCTCAACATGGATTGGCCTATCCTGGGGCTGTGTGTTTTATCTTGCCCTCGACCTGATTGGGGAGTTGGCTTTTACTATGCTAAGCAGCATTTACTGGGGCTCGCATTTGTAAATACGTTTTATTCTTTGTGTTTTATTTTCATTTCCTTTGACGGGGCTTTGAGTTGGACTTGTGCCTCGGGTGGGTGACTGGACGCCTGGTTCATTTTTTATTTTCTTACATTCAGCATATTCGCTTTTTCTACTTTGTTACCTTCCTTTAGTTGCTTTTATTTTATTGGTGTTATTTCCTTTTAACCCCGCGCAGTGCAGGTGAGGTTGCCTGGCCTCCTGGTGGGGGCAGCGCTCGTCCTGTCTTCTTTTTTTCAGACATGCACTCATCTTGCTAGTCTGTTTTTTCTGATCCTGATTCCCTCAACACGGATTGGCTCCTGTCGATACTATGTGGTGAATAAATGTATGTCCCGACAGGACACTGCAGCAGACAGGCGCAGCAGAATCACCTTGCACGTGCCGAAGCTTGGCCCATCTGCGCCCATCTACATGATATGCGTGACACTACCTTCCCGGTAGGCTGGCCTTGTGTCTCGACCTCGGCTACTTCTAAGCTCAAACCCACTCGCACTGAGTCACAGGTAAGATTTATTTTACTGAATGCCAGATCTGTGGTGTCTCATGCTGGAGATTGTTATGATCTCTCGTAGGATTTGTCACCTGACTTGGCGTTTATCACTGAAACCTGGCTGAAAGATACGTCTGAGTCTTTGCTTATCCAGGCTCTCCTGATGGAGTATATTATTGTTAGACTTGATAGATCTCCCCCGCGGGCAGGTGCAGGTATTGCACTTATACACCGCAAGGACCTCAACTGCTCTATGCTAGCCTTTACACATGCTATTAATATGGAGGCATGTGTTTTACATATGGAATTTTCGCCTTCTTGCACAATGGACACTTTGCTTGTCTGTAGACCTCCTGGCTACGATGCCAGCTTTGTGGCAGATTTCGAGGCTCTGCTCACCAACTTGTGCCTACAATATCAGTCCTTTGTCTTACTGGGGGATTTTAATCTTTACCCCAATAATGTTAAAGATACAGTGGCGGCTAACATGGTCTTATGTATGGGTGACCTTAATTTTCTGCAGCTGATTGTGGGTGCAACGCATGTGTCTGGCAACACTTTGGATCTTATATTTGCCTCTCCCTCTTTGGTCATGGTCTATCCCCGTTTTTCCATCCTTTGGACTGGACACCGGGTCGTGCATTTTTCTATTTAGTTTGAGCCCACACATCAATTCTCCGCTCTCCCACGTCCCCCCCTCCCGTCGCTGGTTCAACATTCCTGCCATCACATTGCTGCTGGGATTATAGAGTCATTGGCCCCATTTTTTTGGTTGATATTGATTCTTTGGCTGTGGCCTTACTGTCCACAGCCCACTCGCTGGCTCCCCTGAAACCTTCCAAACCTCAAGCCTGCCCTTCAGAGCCTTGGTTTACGGAGGCCCTTGCTGGTCTACGACAGCAGCACAGTCATGCTGAATGTAAATGGCAGCTAGTTTATTGCCTGCTAGCACGTTTGGCTTTTTGCAAAGCCATGTCATTTTGTCAACTCGCCATCTTCAAAGCTAAGCAGGTTTATTTCTCTGGATGTATTGAAGCTGCTGTAAACTCCACTCGGGAGCTTTTTAAAGTGGTGCAGGCTCTTTCTGTCTTGCCTTCTGCAAATATAGTAATTCCTTTTATGCAACGTTGCACTTCATTATCTAACTTCTTTCAAGACAAAATTGGAGCTATCCGCCAGAAGATTTCTGCCTGTCTGGCTTCGGCTATGCAGGAGACAGGGGCTTCTGTGGACGCACCGGCCCTAGTCCTTTGGGAGGCATTTCCCACCTTTTCGGAGGCAGATATTATCATGGCCACTCACAGTTTGAAGTCAATTTCCCCAGCAGATCCGATTCCTCTTGGAACTTTGAAAGAGATTGTTCACTCTATTGCTTGTTTGTTTTTGTTTGTTTATTTATTTAGTATGGCGCGCTAAACCCAGAGGTAACAGGGCGCAACAGAGGACAGGAAGATAGGATTACATAAAAACTTGGTTTACAGGATAAGGCAGACATGAGAAAAAAAGCATTACATTTACAATTACATTGTGTGGAATGTGCATATATACATATAGTTGAGCGAAAGCTTACATATTTACATGTTTAGTGTTGTGCATAGGGGCAGTTCGGTTGCACTACATATTTACATATTTAAGGCTGTGCAAGGCAGTCAGGTTATAACACTGGCATGAGCAGATGAGATGGCAGGGTTAGTCGTGAGGATCATTGGCCCGCAACCAAGTGAGGGTGTTTTGACTGAAGCTATAGTAGGATTGGTCTGTCCTAATGTTCAGTGGGAGGGCGTTCCAGTGTTGGGCTGCCAAGACAGGGAAGCTACTGCCGCTGGTTTTCTTTTGTCTGAAATTGGGTACCTGCAGGCAGTAGGAGTTAATCGATCTGGTGGGGCGGGTGGAGGTTTTTTTCTTTATTCTGGATGCGAGATAGGGGGGGGCTGCGTTGTTTAAGCATGTGAGTGAGTGATGCCGTTTTGAGAGAGATGCGGTCAGAGATTTTGAGCCATTTGTGTTCTCTCCTTTTGTTGGAGATGTGTTCCTTAAAGGGTAGGTTAAGGGCTGTTCTGAGAGCGTTATTTTGTAATGTCTGTAGTTTGTTGGTTATGCATTTGTTGGCTCCTAGGTACATGGCGTTACAATAGTCCAGTCTGGATAGTATTAGGGCGTTGGCTATGATGATGCAGCTAGCTTGGGTGAGGAAGGCTCTACTTGCCCTGATTAGCTTGCATGTGTAGGCGGTGGAGGATGCTAGTGAGTTGACTTGTTTTTTTAGTGACATGGTTGCATCAAGGTGAAAACCTAGCGTTTTCACTGTTTTGGCCACTGTGATGGTGTTGCCATCAATGTTGAAGGCCTTATAATTGGCACTGAGTTTTTTGAGATTGGTATTGGATCCGAGGAGCAGGATTTCGGTTTTCTCATCATTCAGACATAGACCGTGTGTGGCCATCCATGCCTGAATGATGAGATATATTTTGTTTACCAAGGCCGTATCTGAAACGAAGTTGCCCGAAAGGGGTATGAGGATCTGGGTGTTGCTGCCTCAGTGTCGTTAGAAGTTAACTTTTCTCTTGTGCACGGCCATATACCTACTTCTCTTAAACACGCCTTGGTGATTCCGCTTTAAAAAAACCTAATCTGGACCCTCTTCTTCTTTCTAATTCCTGTCCTATTTGACTCCTGTCTTTTCCTTTGAAGCTAGTTGAATCTATGGTTACCACTCTTCTCCGCTCCTTTCTCAAGGGCTTTCACTCTTTAGATCCTTTCCAGTCAGGTTTCAGACCGGGCCAGGGCACGAAATATAACCTGATCTCTGTTCTTGACAATCTGGCTCAAATTGTCGATCGGGGGGGGGGGGGTGGAGGAGGGTGGTTGGTCCGCTGATCCTCTTGCATCTCTCTGCGGCTTTTGAGACCATTGACCATTCCATCTTGGTCCCGTGACTACCCGCAGTGGGGATCTCTGGCCAGGTTCTGAAATGGTTCTCTTCCTTCCTTGCTTATCGTTCCCAGTCTCTCTTCCTTTCCCCATTTATCTCTGCCCCTTGCCCTCTGACTTGTGGAGTCTCTCAGGGATCTACTCTTTCTCCCCTTCTCTTTAATATTTATATTCTGCCTTTGATCTCCTTGATACACTCCATTGGGTTTCAGTGTTATTCTTATGCTGACGACACCCAGATTCTGATGCACCTTGATTTGGCACAGCCATCGACAGTGGAGCGCTGCCGACATTGCCGTTTGGCTATCTCGGTCTGGATTGGCGCCAACTGGCACAGACACAATGGCTATAAGACCGAGGTCTTGGTCGTTGGGGCTCCACCTAAGACTCCTCTCTGGTCGGCTGATTTCTGGCTGCCCAAGCTGGGCCCTGTGCCACATCTGGTCGCTGTAGTAAGAAATCTGGGGGTGAAGTTCTCAGCCTCTCTCTCCCTGCTCCCTCAAATAAGCTCTGTCTGTCAAGGAGTTTACTTTAAGCTTCCCACTCTTCATAAAGTTCTCCCCTTTCTGCCAATGGGGCTTCACCCACTGGTGGTCTCGTCTCTGGTTGCTAGCTCACTGGATTTTTGCAATTCTTTATACCTGGGACAGCCGGCCTTTCTGCTGCAGCGCCTGCAGATTCTACAGAACTCTGTGGCACGGCTTGCCACAGGCGCCTCCTTGTCCATCTCTGTTTCACGTGGACTCAAATTGCTGCATTGGCTCCCGGTGGAAAGCCGGATTAAGTTCAAGGCCTTGTGCTGTGTGCTTTTTATTGTATTGGCCCTTACGGAGGATCATCTCAGCTCTAGGCGGGCTGTGAAAGCTTGGATTTATGCAGCCTAATTTCTCATTCTGGTCTTCGGCTTTCTTTGTCTGTCTCAGTATAGTGTTGCCTTAGCGCCATGATGAACCTTGGGGTGAGAGTTTGTGCTTTATATATGGTTTAACATAACATAACGTGTTTAAGGTTCTTTTTACAGCTTCAAATGCCTGGTGTATTTGACTGCCAGGATTTCTCTCCATGGCCCTCCTAGATCCCCTGGTATACTACCTGCCATACTCCCCTGCCAGGTATGGTGCCACAATGTTAGTCTTTTTAGAACTTCAATGGATCGCCTGGTATACATCCTTACCAGGAATCCTGTCACAATGGTACAGTCCTGTCACAATTTCAGTGGATTGCCTGGTATACTCCCCTGCTAGGAATACTTTCACAATGGTACAGTCATTTTACAATTTCAGTGAATTGCCTGCTATACTCCCCTGCCAAGAATCCTTTCTCTGGAGGTATTACATATCCACTGGTATACTCCCCTGCCAGGTATCCTTCCCTAAAATGTCAGCTGCCTGGCACCTTCTCTTTACCAGGACTTCCGCTAGTTTCAACATATCGCATTAGTATCTACTTTGTTCTGTCCAATGGATTTGCTTAGGGTAACACTTGTTTCAGCTCTCCCCCACATTGACATCTCATGCACATGTAATTATTCCGATTTTGTCATTGAAGTTTTTCTTGTCGGTATGCAAATCTTATTTCTTTTAAACCTTGATCTAACATTAGGTGTTGCCGGTATTTAAAACACTTTTGAATATTATCCAATATATTAACTTCACATACTTCATTCACTTGCTTTCTTGTCAGTATTCCCCAGGGTTCCCAATGGCTCAGGGCTGACTCACCGGTTTTTCGTGGCAACCCCAAGTTATGGCGTGCCTCTGTGGTCAAGCTGCCTTCCTGGATTGGCTTCCCATGCAATATGGGCGACTTTTCAGTGTTCCCTGCGACTCTGCCTTTACTCGCTGGTCTCCTTCTGTAGCCTGAACCGGAGAATGTTGCTTCCTGCCTCAACAGTACCTCCAGGAGCTCCTTTCTGCTTCTCAGTGCTCCCACAGTCCATCAAGTAGGCTTTCTGCACTTCTTCTCCGTTTCCGCAACACTGTTGTTTGTAGCTTGCGTTCGCAAGCTGCCCCATGAAAGTGACTGTCTTCTCCTCTGCGGTTCTCTGCTGTACTGCTTTTCTGCTTGCGGCGGTTGCCATTTTTAAATGTCCCAGGCAATTCGGTCTGAATGGAACAACTAGTCTGCATGTTTGTCTTTGGACTTTGCTTAATCTACATTAACTCTTCCCTCCTCTTCTTCGTGCCATTAATTGAGGCTTTATGGGAGCTGAAGTCCATGAATGCAATTGGATTTCTACCATCTGTGCTGAATGATGTCACATGTGGGATGACAAGGCCCCATCCGCCTTCGATCACCTCAAGAGGTCTTTGTGTAAAAGCAACATCTTAACAATGCCTGATTTATTCAAAACATGTATTCTAGAGACAGACGACCGCTACTGTTGGGTTATGAGCAGTGGTATCACAGGTGAAGAGGGGAAAGGAGAAACACATAATGTACATCAGCTGTAATCTGCACCAGAGAAATTAACTATTCCATATTTAAACTAGAAGCTCTAGTCACCAAATGGGCTGTTAATAGCCTATAATACTACCTGAACAGCAGAAAATGTAAACTGGTACTGACCATGCTCTGCTAACCTGGATGGCCAGGAATAAAGACCCGACCCCAAGGATCCTGTGGTTGTTCTTGGCCTTACTGCCATTCTTATTGACTGTGCAATACTGAGCAGGTGTAAAACAAGCTAATGTAGATTGTCATTTCTGATAGCCCCAGTCAGTTAGCCAACAGAGAGACGGGGGAGAAGAAGAAGAGTAGGGATAAAGAGTGAACATGTGTGACAATGCTATGGGCCTGACCTTTTCAAGAGGGGATGGGTACCCCTCTTATACGGGGGTGCAATGCCTACAAAGGAGAAATCCAGATCCATTCCTACCCAGGAGGTGAATGTGGCAATTGAGAGGTCCCAAATTCCTGTCCACGAACCCAAGAAGAAGCATCAAAGTTTGAATCCTGATCCAGGGCCCTACATTCATAAAGTATCGGCTGCACAGAGGCCCAAAAAGTGAATGCGAAGACGCAACATCTACGGGTTCCTACGACGCAAGGGAGTCACAGTCAGTAGAAAAAGCACTGCAGAGATAAGCCCTATTCAGAGTTACCCAGCAGAAAGAACTTGCGGTGCTGCAAGGATATACCAGCAAACATGCACATAGTCTTAGATAATCCCTTGACCACTAGGGACAAAGGTTGGGATGACTAGAACCATGCCCCCTTGTACTTATCTCAGGGGCACCCTGAGTCAGAATCCAAACATGAATGATTTCCTTCATGGGTGGCCATTATTGTTCCATGGCAGAACCGTGTGGAAAAAAATGGTGTGGGGCTTAGCTCACTACTTATGACTTTTTGTTATTCTGACATGCCCCAGTGGGGAAGAAAGGGGTACATTGGCCAGGGGTACAAGGCCAATAGCTGCAGAGGAGGGGAGATACAAGTAGGCAGCAGTGGGTGTGAGTTATTCAGGTAAATTTAGAGGTGGAAGAGATGGATGACCAAGGCACAGGCAGGAAGGAGGAAGGAGCAGCAGAATGTGCATGCAATTTCTGGAGAAGTTGAGGCATTGCATAAGGTGTGGGAATTATACTACATTGTAAGAGCGGGGGTAATGTAGCAGGTGTGGGGGAGTTAAGTGTAGGGAGTGATTGTGAGATGTATGATACTGAATCAAAGGAGGGTGGCTAGTTAGTAGCAGGTTGGAGGAGGGAGCTGTAGCCTCTAGGAGAGAGTAATAGGGTGGAGTAGGAACTAGTAGTGTGGAGGAGGGAGTAGTAGTGTGGAGGTGAAAGTAGTAGTGTGCAGGAAGGAGGAGTAACAGCAAAGGGTGAGGGCAAGGCCTATATAGAGTGGAAGTCAGTGGAGGGACAGGAGCTTGGAGGGAGCACTGAGACCACGGAGCTGAGAAAGAGAAATGTAGTAGCGGGAGAGGAGAGAGTGAGCGTGGTAGAAGGGGAACTGAATCAGAGAGTGCCAACTAGCATGTTGTTGGTAGGTAGAAGTGGGATAGGGTCTGGGTTGGTTGTAGATAGTATGTGTAGAAAAACTTGAGACATTTGTTGAGAGGGAGCAATGAATAGAGAGGTAAACTGTACTCCAGGACCCCCAGCCGGCCCATGAAGCTGGGGTTTGCCCAATAGTACTTTAAGATAAGATAGCAGCTCCCGTGAGATGGATGGTGGTGCAGATTAATACTTCAACACCAAATCAATAATGACAACTCAACAGTTTGGCAAAGGTAGTCCGTTCAATGGCAAGTACAAAAAACGGGGAGTCTCATGAATATCAGCGGATGCGTGATCTTCTCTCTCGCTTCACAACTCCAACGAACTTAATAAAAACACATCATTTATACTAAAAACTCATCACCGCTGATGTTTAACGCTTAAAAGTTGGCATGCAATTCTATTGGTTCTAGAAAGGTAACTTTAATATAGGTACTATGTCTGTATATGGTAACAGAGTAAGGGGATTGGATAAACACCGTCAGGTGGGGCATCTAAGCCCCTCCTTCAAAATGGCTACTGAAGACGTCAGTACAAGTACGACGTCTCATTGGTTCTACTAACCATAGGACCCTAGATTACCTGGTCCATTATGATTGGGTTGGAACCAACCCCACTCATACTTTTCCACTTTGCTTAGCAGCACGCAGAATGGTCGGCCAGGTGCAGGGTGCTCCCTAGTTCCCCCGGCCTCCTCCAATTATTGTTACAATCAATCATCACTTTAGTGGCCATGTGTCAATTATTTCACTGTGGTTGGCCTCGAGACTGCGTCTCCTGTCTGGAAAAGTTCTGATATCTTCGCCTGGCCCACTGCCATGCGTAGGTGTAAAAGTCTTACTTTTTCTCGCTCGGCTGGTTACGTGATTCAGACACCGTGAATCTGCCTCTTCTTCATGTAATTTGTGTATTTGATTTTCGTTTCACCCACCACCTGCCTTCAGTTTCTTATCTTGACCTTTCTGAGCAGGATATTCTGTTCTTTGCTTCAATTAATTGTAGCTACTGTTCATCTATTTTAACTGATCCGACCTCGGCTTCTTTGGCACGATTTGCCTCTGCTGAGTTTCGTTTCTGCCGCTTATTCGCGATTTGCTAAATATGAAGCTCTCCTCGTGTGGCCTCTAGTAACCTCTGGTTGATTCTGCTTCTTATGCATAGTGGAAGTATACTTATATAACGTACTTCTTTTGAGGTAGATATGCATAGGTGGCGCTTGCCGCAATCTGTCTTCTACTAAGATTAGCAAGCCGCACGATTTTCTTAGCTTTCTTGTGTTTCCAAACATATGTACATGCGTAAACTGGTTGAACATCTTCGTCATGCTTACAGCTTAAGCTTCTTACATTTCACATCGTCTTTTCACTTTAGGTCCACAATGTCCCCTGTTCATGGCATTTTGCCTCTTTACATCATTCTCTGGTCGTTATCTCTTCTATATGTGAGTCAGTCCGGGTTCTCATGTCGTCACCATTCATCTTCCATTAAAACCTTTTTGATTTCTTCAGGGATTGTATTCAGACGATCTTCATTTCGTTTCATTTGTTGATATGGTTTTCTCAATGGGTACCTTATTGTCCATGGTTTCTTAGGTATAGGTATTTCAATAGGTGCTGCTCTTCTGATAGGTACTATACAGAGCCCCACTGCGGCCCTCTGCTGGTTTATTTGCTCATTATACATCACATATTTCGGCGTGAACGTTCCTGGTACTTCAAAATAGACGGTTGGAGTGCGGGCTGTACTTGGGACCTCCTCTAAAACCTTGGTTTAAACAGTAGTTATGTTTTCTGAGAACAAGGGTGGACATTACAGTTTTTGTAAAGTCGTGGATAAGAAATAAACACATTTTCAGAATGTTGAGGAGGTTCACATGATCATCAGAGGTAGTGGTGATGATGAATTGTTGCCGTCTGAGGTTGCTTTTAAAGAGGACCACAAGGTTGCAAAACTTGGGAGAGAGAGCAAGAAGGTCAGGCATGAAGGTGGTGGAGATCCATCCAGAGTCGGATTGCAGTGAGACAGTTGGTAATCCGTTCCAAGATGGCTGAAGTGAAGGAGGGAAATGAGAAAAATATTTGAGTCGCCTCATCAAAGAAGAGATAATGAAATCCAAAGGATGATACACGTCTTCTAAGGGCAGAGATATAGAGAATGAAGAGCAGAGGTCCACGACCGATCCTTAGGGGACGTTGACAGAGAGAGAGAGAAGGGGGTCAGAGGTTTGTGAGTTCCGGGTGATTTTTAAGGATCAACCTTCCAGTTGGTAGGTGGCCGAGGTGAGAAGAGGTTTGCAAAACCAAAATTTCCGTAGAGTGAGGCAGAGATAGGCCAATATTTCAACTTGCCATTGGGTTGACGCCCTAATTTGAATAAAACCCAGTCGGGAAAAATGATGAAGTTTGGACTATCTCGATTTAAAAATAAAAAGAATGTTGTGGGGGTAGTAACAACACTTGCTTTATTGTTTCAAATCTACAATTGCTACATGTGTAGGATTTGGTCTACATGAGTGGAACAGGACAGGCAAAATGAACATTAATCATTGCTGGAGTGATTATCATCAGAGAGAAAGCTGGTGTCCTGCATGAGTGCAGTCTTGAAGGCCTGTTTACTAAGGAAATCAGACTGGAGTGAATCTCCAAGGCTTTTATCCTCAAAGTACTTACAGATCATGTTAAAGACCACCTCAAGGACCTTTGAATGTCGAAGGAGGGAAACTGTCTGATAGTTTGCTGGGATGATTGAGTCACTGGAGGGTTTCTTCAATAGGTGCAGGATAGTTGCAGATTGGAAGGAGGCAGTGAACAGTCCAGTGGAGAGAGAGAGAGGTTAAATGGCTCAAAGAGATAAAGGCAGGTGAATGAGACTAAGGGCCTGATTTAGAGTGCTTTTTAATGGGACTTTCCTATTCGAAAATGGATTTTGTAAATCAGGCCCTAAGTCTTTGACCGTTTGGGGAACCAACAGGTTAATAGGTGTGCATGATGGGCTGCTGTGGAGAAGGATGGGTGCTTGTTGGATAAGAGATGTAGGGAAGAGGCAGTCAAGAGTAAAAGAGGTAGTGGGAGAGGTGCTGGACAGAAGCAGATTTAGGGAGGCAGAGGAGGACTATAAGAGTGTCACCAAATTCTGAGATTTTAGAGGAAAAGTAGTGGGCAAAGCCCTTAGCAGAAAGGGAGGAGGTGATGGTTATTGGCTTGGGAGATGTAAACAAAGCTTGGCGGGAACATGCAAGTTGGTAGTGGTGATTACAAAGGGAAGAGATTAGGTTTGGAAAGTAGGAGGAAACGCAAAAGAAGTGAGACAAAAATAGGATTGCAAGAACTCAAGTCAGATATGATAAGAAGGTTGCTGCCTGAACAAAGAGGAAGCTTGATGGAGTAAACAGACACAAAGTGTGTGGTTTTTATATTTACACATCAGAAGCTTTCCAGCCTCTGAGCCATTGGAGATAGAAGCTGTTAGGCAGAATTATATGCAGTACCCTTTGGGAACACTACACACTACACACAATTAATACTACAAGTGACAGTACAACTTCACCTTTGGTACAAGCCTGTACTACACAGTTATAGTGGTAGTGGTAGCAGTAGCGGAGCAGCCAGACCTATCTCAAGAGTAAGTGAGTAGTACACATAGTTACACAAAGGACAGCAATTACACTGATTCAGGCAAACACTGACTCAAGGTTTCTAAGTAAAAGAATATATATTTATTTACTCAACAGTTGAATAACATTTCACTGTTCTAAGCAAGTTAAAAATCACAATCATAAATACACCATACCACTTCCCTTAAATTCCAGACAAGTTAAGCTCACAAAATAAAGGGTGAGCAAAATGGCACTCCAGCAATTTGAAAGGGAGGGAAAGATAAAGTTATTAGAAATTAGGCAAAACCAACAGGTAAGTACTCAGGGCAATTGAACAAGAGAGACTACATTGAGGAGATCACCTAGAAAAGGCTTAGGGCCAAAGTCAATGGGTCAAAAGTCTTTTGCTCAAGATCACACAGTTCAGGGTAGTTCGCAGTAAAGTTCGTGGCACAGATTCCGGACGAGGTTGGTTGGTAGAAAAGTTAGTTCAAAGAGAAGAGAAGGACAAGCCCTCATATTGGAGAAAGATTTCAAACACTTTCACCACGGCTGAACGAAACGGACAACTGGATTTTCACAGTACCTTAAAACGGAGAGGGAGCTGTAGCTGCGCCGGACGTTCCTGGTGGTTCCTGCAGGCTCAGGGTTCCTGAAGCGACTGTCGGACTGACATGAAGTAGGAAGGCTGGAGGGTCCTGCGCCACCCAGGGAAGAAGCCTGGGAAAAAGGTGCGCTCCTTAAAATCCAAGCAGGGTCCAACCTTCCTGGCTATCCGGCCCACTCTAGCTCTGTACAGCAAATTCGAGCAGAGGAGGGGTCCTGGCTGGGAGTTTGGCTGAACTGGTTGGACCCACCAGCTCAAGGGAAGAAGGTTCCTGGAGGATCTTCTCTGTCGTTGGATTCAGAGATTAGGACCTGCAGCCGGGTTTCACCGGGCGATTCAGTAGTGGTAGGGGTCCTCTTCTTCCAGTTCCTCGTTGGTTCTTTCGTTCCAGTGGCGACTCTGCCTTTCCAATCCCAGAGACCTGCTTTTTATGCAGTTTTCCCCCATTCATACAGCCTGCCTATCAATCACACAGCAGGGTGGCTGGCCTGGCAAGGCCAGTCCCCTTAGCCAATCAGACAAGAGTGCGACTTGAATTACAAAGGGAACCCATGGCAGGGGTCCGAACATCCCTTCCTCACATCCTACCTACCTATGCTATCAGGTGCCTTAAGGAGGGCTTCTGTGCAGAAGCCTGTGAAAAGACAGCAAACAAAGAAATGATCCCTGGTTTGCCGCTCACAGAAAAACACGAGAAAGACTTTAACAAAAAGAAGTGGTGAATAAGCCCAGCCGTAGCCGAAATAAAATGTATTTGGTCAAGCGGGTTTATGTTCAAGGCTAATATAATACCCTAAAACAAGACCACGTTTATATAATATAATCGTGGTAGAAACGTTAGGGTAGTTACCACTGCCACCAGCCAAGTCTTAATGTTAAGGGAGCGAAACAAGGCTCCAAGAGGCGCAGACAAAAAGGGATAAGAGTTAACCCTTTCCAATACTCTACGTAAGATGGGGTGTACTGGGTCTGTGGTTTAAAGAGACTATATAAAGTTAATGGCAACTTTGCCTGTTTCGGGGGGACAGTAGTCAGCCCCAGAAAAATGGAGTCAGTGGGAAGTCTCAAAGACAACCCTGTGTCACTGCACTGAAGGTGCTGTGTAACACGCCCAATAAAGGGGGCTCATGGAGTAGGTGAGGCTCCAGTGCCCAAGATCGCACAAGAAGTGAAAACACACACAGCAAAACACATGTAAGAGTGGGAAAAAGGCTCACACTCTTACCAGGTGAAAAAAATAAAATGTAGAAATCCAGCAAAGCTGCTGAGGGACTCATTATTTAAGGGAAATCAGCCATTTATGAGAATTCTCTCTAACAGAAGCGAATGCTGCAAAGGCAGTCACACCATACGTGAGAACTGTACCCGTCTTCTGACCCTTACAGAGCCCGGAGTAGCAAGGGCAATGTCAGGAGTACCAAAAGGCAAGCCAGAGGTAGCAGTAGGAAGGAGGCAGTGAACAGTCCGTTATCCCCATGAGCCTCAGTCACAGACACCAGGGAGAGAATTATCTGTCACAGCCATAAACATTGCATTTTCTTTTTTTCTATGCTTACATTATGTTCCTGAAAGTATCTTAGCACTAGGTACCAGAGTGCAACTTTATTTGAGAGTTCGGGGAGGTTTAAGGAAATAACCAAATCGTTGCCATATGACAAAAGATGTAGAAATCTAATTGAGTTCTCAAGTGATTAATCCGAAGACTTGTTACCTGAAAGAAAAAATAGTGTGATGGTAAGTAGACACGATGCGGATCAGCGAAGATTTGTTTTTGTCTTCACAGCAATTAATGAGGACCATGGCCATAAACAGCTGTATGGGCCAAATGTTTCTCTGGTAGACATAGAGAGAGTACATTAGGGTAGCCAATTGTTAATGAAACATAAGCGTTCATTACCAGGTGTCTTTGGTCGAACAAAGGGAATTTCATCAAATGACAAGGCAGAGGCTGTGCAGATGGGAAAAGAGCGAGCTAGTGAATTGTATTATCTGAGAGACATGGGTTACCTCTAGAACTGTTATCACTCCAAGATGTCACACGGCTTTGGAGACGATTTATTTTCTTCCTGCCAAATGGATGAGTTGTGTGCAGTATTGGGCGCATACGTGTTCATTATCTATGTTTTGGTGGCATTACATTCAAGCCGATTTCGGGGCATCCATTCTGCAACTTTATTCATAAAGTGCGAACCATGTTTTTGCGCCCCAATGCTTTTCAAGTTGAAACATTCACTGGTGTGAGCCCCGGCCTCACAGTCTGCTACTGCTCAACGTTTGCGCTCTGTGACTTGCTCGTGGGGGCCTTAACAAAGAGTTAATCCGCGATAATTGTGGGTTTCGTTAAATACCACAGTACTGTGGTTGTGAGATGTAAACTCAGTAAAAGAGCATTATTCTTGGAGCTGGAAAAAAAATCTGTTCTTTTGTCGGCGTTCACAGACAAGGTCTGGACATTAGTTTCTGTTTTAATTTAGACGGTCTAAGCACTGCAGGCGGGGGGAGGGTTCGGTGCTTAAGGCTCTGCATGGGGGCAAGAGCGCCAGAGGCGGGTTGGAGCGCCTCCTCAGCACTTCCCTTTGAGTTCCTGACAGGGCCTGGCTGCAGGTGCACGAGGCTGCTGCGTAGCTGACTCAGCCTTTCCCGCCCAAGACGGATTAGCAGCGCCCTGGCAGCCGCCGTCCAAAGAAAAGCTTGCTTCGTGATTTTAAGGGTTCATTTCACTCAGCCCGCCATTTTCAATGCTCAAGCCTTTTTGCTCAGCAAGCGGTTGCCCCGCATGAAGTTAATAAAATACGTATATAATTTAACTCAAAGATTATTGCTGCAATAAAGAGCCACCTTAATTCCCTGTTAACAGGCATATTTGGGTGGGCATTGCCCATGTCAATTACCCTATTCCCCGAGGGATTCTGCAGGTACGGGGCCGCATCTCCAGAGAGATTTTTTGAAATAACGTTGCTTTTGGAACCTACGTCGGGTAAGGACACCAGCTTATCTACCAACACGGATTTTAAAGCTGTGGGATGTTAACCCTTAGTTAGACATAACTAAAATTCTTATTTCATACTTGGAGCCATGTGGTATTTTCGCCAACGTTTGGAATAATAATTACACATAACGATAATGCAGGTGTCCTAATCTCATTTGCCTTCAAACTAAATGTTACTATATGCCTTAAAGTATTAAATGGTGAGGTAATTGTGTTTCCGTGGTTTGCAGGTAATCTTATATGTTGCCCAATGGAGGAGTAAATATCAGGCCACGCATACTGGTCAGAACATATCTGAGCGGTGCTCGAATATGCTGTATATTTACATGATTTGAAGAACATATCTCAGAGGTACACTCCCATTACCCCAACATGCTTTCAGTGAAGAGACAGCAGCTAACGCCCAGTCAGCCTGGCCTGGACTGGAATAAATGGCAACTATTGGGACTAGAGGATGAACAGCGGTATGGCTTCAACAGGCCCAGTCATGTCTCTCAAATGTAAATGGGTTTTGTGACTGGAGGACCAAGGTTTAGATCCAGGGAAGAGTGAGAGAGGTGGATTACATGGGTTTTGAGAAAGTCATGGATACTGTGCCACTGATCGAAAGCTCAGAGAGGTTAGGGTTAGAGCAAGGGTAAGTCAAGAGCCCACCAAGGGAAAAGCAGCAGGGTGCTGGTAAAAGGTGTCCATTATGAGGAAAAGAGAGTGACCGGGGGAATAAACTGTACAAGTGGCAGCCATTTTCCGTGTAGATTGTAGACCCAACATCATGAACTGAGGCTGGGAAGAGGGTGGAGTCCTTCTATGAGAGTGGCCTTGTGGTGTTGCAGTGGCTGTGTCACGTCCCGCGTGAGGTGCACTTGTTTTAGTTCAGCAGAGAAGAGCAACATTCAGCATTGCAGGTGTGATGGCCTCTATTCAGTGAGGTGAACTTGTTTAAATATTGCAGCTTGGGTCAGACTGCAGCTGTGGTCTCATGTGTGAGGTGCACCTGTTTTAACCGTGCAGTGATGGTTTCCTTTCAGCACTGCAGTGACAGAATCCTGTTTTTTTAAAGGTACTAGTTTCTGCCCTCAAGTAATAATCAGTTCCCAGTACTGAGGTGGTGGTGTGCTATGTTAGGTGGAGTCAGGGCGGGGTGCAGTGGTTTTATGATGCCTGTGCTATTGGTTTTGTTTGATAGTTGTGGGATAGCATTGTTGTCAGGATCAATAACATGAGCAGAGGTTTTTTTTGTGGTTTATTACATAAGAATTTGCCGACTCTTGTTTTGCACCTCACTGGCATCTTTTCAAGGCCACATTGTAATCTGGTGTCAAAAGGCACCAGAGTATCAGACACATTTCTATAGATTTAAACTGATTTAGAAACATACAAACACATCTCTCCTTAATTTATTGATCCTGACAGCAAGGCTATCTTACAACTATCAAACAATAACCATCTCCATGACCCAACCCATGGCCAACAACCTAAAAGCACTCAACCTCTGCAGGAATACCCCAGGTTCCAAGTACACTAGCGGCCACACATTTGACACAATCATCTGCTCATGTGAACTCGTCTCGGTGTCCAGCCCCAAACTCCTCATCTGGACAGACCACTCTGCCCTACCTTTCTTTATCTGCACACCAACCCCACCACCAATGGTCTAGCCGGTCTCATCACACGACCACAAATGCTGGAACATGGTCAAGGAACTGCCCAACCTGGCTGAAGCCTTGCTGCGGTCACGTCCAACCACAGACAG